>NC_090444.1:88126746-88429776 GCF_031143425.1 Pleurodeles waltl
CCTCTCTGATCCCGAGATAGTGTTCCTCCTGCAGCCGCTGGGTCTCCTGAAACTTGGCCAGTACCATTGCCATCGTCTCCTGGGAATGATGGTACGCTCCCATGATGTTGGAGAGGGCCTCGTGCAGAGTGGGTTCCCTGGGCGTGTCCTCCCCCTGTCACACAGCAGTCCTCCGAGTTCCCCTGTTTCCCTGTTCCTCTGTCCCCTGAACCGTGTGCCCACTGCCACTGCCCCCAGGTCCCTGATTGGTGGGTTTGCTGGGTTCCCTGTAGTGGTGGACACACTGCTGATTGACGTGACCTGGGGACAGAGGGATGGGCCTGCTGGGTGGGTGCTGTGCTGGTGTTTCCTGAGGGGGGAGGCTCTGTGGTGGCTTGTGCCAGTGTCAGGGGAACCGACTGTCCCGAGGTCCCTGATGGTTCGGGCTGGTCATCTTGATCCAGTTGTGCAGAGCTGCTGTCATCACTGTGGGTCTCTTCTGTGGGGGGACTGGATATGTCTGGTTCCTCCTGTCCGGTGATGTTGGATAGGGGTCCTGCATGGGTGTAAAGGCATGATTATTGCATCTGTGTGTGCCATCGTGTGCAATTGGTGAGTGACCCTGTACTCCAGTTCTGAATTCTTGTCTAGGTCCTTGAGTTATAATTGGTTTGAGGTCTGTGTGGGTATCTGTAGTGGACATGCTTTGGTGATGGGTATCCATGCTTTGGTGTTGCATGCAGGGCTTGGTATTGGGATGGGTGGGTTGTGATAGTTGGACATATGTGAGGCGTTGGAGTTTTTGGGGTGAGGGTGGGAGTATGTGATGACATGCAGGTAGGGTGGGGGATAAGGAGTAAAGAGTTGACTTACCACAGTCCATTCCTCCTGCTACTCCTGCGAGGCCCTCAGGATGCAGTATTGCCAAGACTTGCTCCTCCCATGTTGTTAGTTGTGGGGAAGGAGGTGGGGGTCCACCGCCAGTCCTCTGTACAGCAATCTGGTGTCTGGAGACCACGGAACGCACCTTCCCCCCGTAGGTCGTTCCACCTCTTCCAGATGTCATCCATAGTTCTTGGATGCTGTCCCACTGCGTTGACCCTGTCAACGATTCTGCGCCATAGCTCCATCTTCCTAGCAATGGAGGTGTGCTGCACCTGTGATCTGAATAGCTGTGGCTCTACCCAGACGATTTCCTCCATCATGACCCTGAGCTCCTCCTCAGAGAACCTGGGGTGTCGTTGAGGTGCCATGATGTGATGTGGGTGATGTGTGAGGTGGTATGTGTTGTGATGTGTGAGGGGATGTGTTGTTGTTTGTTGTTTGAGGTGCGTGGATGTTGTGAAGTGATGATGTGTGTCTGTGGATGCTGGTGTTGTTTCTGGTGGTGTCTCTCTCTGGTGTGGAATCATAATTCTGGTAGTAAGGGTTTGTGGGTGATGTGGGAGTGTGTTTTATATTGGATTGGGTGTGTGGGTGTGGTGTGTGTATGTGTATCAGGTGTGTGTATTTCGAATTGTCCAATGTGGTTGTGTTTTGTAAATGTGTGTGTATTTTGAGCGTGGCGGTGTGTACCGCCAATGGAATACCGCGGTTGAAAGACCGCCGCGTGGATTCATGGGTCGTGATAGTGTGGGTATATTCCTGTTGGAGTGATGCTGTCGGTTTTGTTATCGCCAATTTATCACTGACCTTTGGTGTGGCGGACTTGTGTGGATGTCTGGATTATCGCGGATTCCGAGCTGTGGGTCGTAATAGCTGTAGCGGAATTCCACAGTCGCAGTGGTGTGTTGGCGGTCTTCTGCACAGCGGTAAGCGGGATTTACCGCCAGGGTTGTAATGAGGGCCATAGTCTCTTAAACGCAGCAAGGGCATAGGGTTGCCCCGTAGGTGGTACTGAGTTTGCTCACTCCTTCCTTCACGTATGGCAGGGGCTGCCGCTGGGTCTCTGACATCGGGGCCACATCTGGAGGCCGGTTCGTTTCACTCTCTGCACCTCTCGACTCAAACATGGGGGCAGGTGCAGACTGGCCCAGAGAGTCACTGACTCCACTTCCACTCCTGTAGTCTCTTAGGTTGGTCAAGTTATAGGGAACCACTGGAGCGTGAAACTTTTTGAAGTGTGAGACACTCAGAGTCACCACTTCCATCCCTCCTGGACCGGTTATCCTTGTACCCAGCACAGGGGTGACCGTCCATGGGGCTTTCTCAAATGGAAGCCAGAATTTGCTCCCGGGATGGTGATCTTTCATGAGCACACAGTCTCCCGCTTGGAGAAGGGATGGCCGCTATAGGTGACACCTGCTAGCATGGGCATTAGTCTGTTGACGATTGCCAAGGGCTCAGAGGTCATTAAGGGGGGCCGGGGTCCACTTCAGGTGATGTGGATGGAGTCTCGCACCTCTCGACCCCTCAGTGGGTGACCAGGGGCTTCACCCATTGTGGAATGCAGCATCTGGCAATAGTCACTCAAAAAGGAATACATGCCCCAATCGTAGGGCTGTTGAGTGGCATGAGCAAACCTGATGACCTTGTTGAGAATTTTCATAAAACGCTCTGCTTCCAGTTTGCCTCGGGCCATCTTGGGGTGGTTCGTCGGTGAGTGATGTTCCCCGATTTGATGCATTCTGCCATTTCGTGGCTCTGAAACGATGGGCCATTGTCAGTGGGCAATTCTTGGAGCAGACCATGGGTGGCCATTATCTTTTCCAGCTTTGGGAGTACCTCGTGTGCTCCTTGGGAGGATAGAATTTCCACTTCAGGGTACTTGGAGTAGTTGTCGATGAATACCATTGTGTACCTCCCATCAGGTAGACTGGCAAAGTTTACACTGGCGCATGTCCAGAGTTTTTGCGACCCACGTTTGATGTTGACAGGTGCTGGGGCTGAAGCCGTGCTGGTGGCTTGACACCAGGGGCATGATCTCACCGCCTCCACTTTATCATCCATGAGCGGAAACCATACTTTTGTGTGCAGCCTGCTTTTGGTCTTGACCATCCCTTGATGTCCAGCATGAGCAAGATGAATCAAGCGGTCATTGAGTCTGGCAGGGACGACCAACCTGTGTCCTCAAAGCAGGCACCCATCTGGGTCAGCTACCAGCTAATGGCAAAAGTGGTACAAGCTCTCCAGGACGCGGTGGGCCTCCGGGGTCCTCTGGGCCTATTTTTTCTTGAAGCGATGCCATTGATTTGTTCTCACAGCTTCTAAAGCCTGTTGGGTGTTTTACTTGGTCTACCTGGATGGGCTGAGGGCGGGACCGGTCAGCCACATACCTGACGTACTCTTCAGTCGCTTGTGCTTCCTCTTCCTTCCCAGGAGTCACAGTTCTAGGATGCCTGGATAAGTAGTTTGCTGGGTTGGTGGATCCAGGCTGGTACTCCACCTGACAATCTTATTCTTGCAGCTGCAGCATCCATTTTTCAATTCTCGGGGAAGGCTTGGACTCAGTTCCTCAGAACAAAGGAATAAGAGGCTTGTGGTCAGTGGTGACCACAAATGGTCGACCATATACATACAGGTGGAAGTATCAGCACCCCCAGTGGACAGCAATGGCATCTCTGTCTATCTGGGAGTTCTGCTATTCGATATTGGTGAGGGATCGGCTTGCAGATGCAACTGGGGCCCATTCACCTATTGTTAGTCTCTGCATCAGGACGGCCCAAAGTCCCTTTGGGCCAGCATCCACAGCGATGGTGGTTTCTTTCTGGGGGTCATAAAACATCAGGGTTGTGTCCACCGAGAGGGCCTCCTTGTTTGCCTGAAATGCCTTTTTCTGTGTCTTGGTCCAGAGCCTGGGAGTGGATGACTTCAGTAGCTCCTGGAGAGGTTAAGTCAATGTGATCAGATCAGGGATGAATCTGCCCCAGTAGTTTGCCATCCCCAGAACACTACGGACTTCTGACACAGTGGTAGGGAAGGCGGCTTCAGGAGCATTTGAGTCGGATGAGTAGGTGTATCCGAAGAAGCTGATCCATTGGGCTAGAAACTCACATTCGTCTTGGTGCAAGGTCAGCACGCAGTCCTTGATCCTCTGGAGCAGGCCACGGAGTTGACTATTGTGCAAGGGGACAGACTTGGCATAGATCAGAATGTCATCACTGACATTTATCACCCCAGGAGGTCACCCAGAATCTCCCGGATGGCATCCTGGAAAACATTGGCGGCACTGGAAATTCCGAAATTCAGATGGCGATACCGTTGGTGGCCAGCATGTGTCGAAAATGTGGTTATGTATCTCGATTTCTCCGCTAAGGTGAGCTGGTGGTATCCCGATCGCAGGTCAACTTTGGAGAACCAGCATGCCCCATTTAATTCTGCCAGCAGGTGATTCACGGTGGGGGTGAGATGTCGCTCTCTTGTGATAGCTACGTTGGGCATGCGCATGTCCCCACAAATGCGTACTTCTCCCAGCTTTGGTTTCCTCATGATTACACTTGGGGGCACCAAAGTGTTGGGTCCAGACACCCTTTCAATGATGCCTTCGGCTTTAAGTTCTTCTACTTTTTTTTCCACTTGAGGTGGAAGGCTATCCTCCAGTGTCTTAGCGCTATTGGTTCGACTGTCTGGTCAATATGGAGAGTTGCTTCTTTCACTTTTAGGCATCCAATCCCTTGAAAGACTTTGGGGAATTCATCTGCAATGTGGGCCGCTCCTTCTTGGTGTACCCCAAACGCGAAGGCCATGATTTATAGGGCTTCGGCCATCTTGCATCCCAGTGGCATGCCATTGCCTTCTTTGGTGACGTAGACGACTGAGTTGTGGGACTTGGTTCCGTGGGAAATGAGGGTGTGAAACTTCCCTTTTATGGCCAGTGGCTGGCTTTGTCCATATGTGAAGACATTGACTTGCATGTTCAGGAGACGTGGCGGTGGTCGGAACTGCTGATACATTTCTTGGGATAGTAAGTTGATAGCTGCTCCGGTGTCTACGGTGGCGAGTACTGCATGAGTGTCTACACATACTTGGCATTGTGGAAGGTGGTGCTGGGTTCGCGTGGCTGTCCCTACGGTGAAAACTGCATGGACAATGTGTTCTGCCTCTTCGTCGTCGTCCATGTCACTGTACTGATCTGCTAGTGTATTGACGCTGGGCTGTGTGGGTCCTTTTTTGCTGGAACGGCATCCCTTCGCAAAATGGTTGCTCTTGCCACAAGCTGCACATCTTTTCCCTTTCGCGAGACAGACAGCAAAGCAATGAGTGGGACCGCCACAGTATCCACATGACTTTGGTGACTGTTCTTTTCCTGGCTTCTTCAGAGGAGACGCTGACATGACTGCGTTGAAGGGTTTTGATTTTGTGGGTTTTTGGAGGGCTGCTTCCATGTGAGATACTCGAGCTTTTGACAGCTCTTTGTTTCTTCCCATTGTGAGAATGTCTGCTATGGGCTATCACTCGTTCTACTCACTCTCGCCACCTGGACGCATGTGCGGATGGCACCCCCTCCATGATAAAACGCTCTATGGGGGGAATGTTGTCCATCTTCAGGTTTCCCTTCATGGACGTTTGTTGTTATGCGCAGTGTGGGGCTCCCAGCGGGCTCAATGCCTCTTTTCTCGAGGCGGCTTAGATATAGTCCTCATATGGCTCCGGAGCCACCCTGCGAAGTCAGACTGCAGTGTAAGCTGCCGTGGTACTTCCTATGTTTTCAATGTGTGCTGGACTTTGTTCTGCTGGTTATGGTATGCTGGGCACTGTACCACTACTGACCACTACTAAAGTGCAAGTGCTCTCTGTGTAAATTCTGTGTGCCATTGGCTTTTCCATGATTGGCATATTTGATTTAGTAAAGTGCACTAGAGTTGCCCACAGCTTGTTTATCAATTGCTACTAGTGGGCTTGCAGCACTGATTGTGCCACCCACATGAGTAGCCCTGTAGGCATGATTCAGACCTGCGACTGCAGTGTCTGTGTGTACAGATTTACACTGCCAATTCGACCTGCCAAGTGTAACCACTTACCAGTCCCAAACCTTCAATTTTGTAAATGTAAGGCACCCCTAAGGTAGGTCTTAGTTAGCTCCACGAGCAGGGTGCAGTGTATATTAAAGGTAGGACATGTACAGGTGTGTTTTTACATGTCCTAACAGTGAAATACTGCCAAATTGTTTTTCACTGTTGCAAGGCCTATCTCTTTCATAGGTTAACATTGGGGCTGCCTTTAAAGAAACTTTTAAATGCAATTTCCCTTTGGGAGCAGATAGAGATGATGTGGAGTTTGGAGTCTCTGAAGTCGTAATTTAAAAATACATTGTTTGGTAAAGTTGGTTTTTAAATTGTCAGTTTGAAAATGCCACTTTTAGAAAGTTGGCATTTTCTTGCTTAAACCATTCTGCGACTATGCCTGCTTGTGTATTCCCTGTCTGGATCAGACTGACAGTTGGGCGGTTTCTGAATCTCCACTAGACAGTAACACAAAGGGAGCTGGGGTGTAGCCTGCATATCCTGATGGACCGTCTGGGCTAGAATGGAGGGAGTAGCTGGCACCTATAACTGAAAAGGCTGTGCCTGTCCTCCCAATGCAGTCTCCAACCCCACTGGTGTAAGTCTGAAGCCTGGCCCCGGACAAGGCAGGGTTTTGTGAACAACAGAGACTTCCTTTGAAGTTTGCCAATTTCGAAGGCAGAAAAGGGTACAAGTAGTGGACCCAAAACCCCAGACTTTTAGATTGTTTCTGGATTCAAGAGGAACCTCTGCCAAGGAGAAGAGCTGGAGGAGGAGTACTGCCCCTTTGCCTGTGATTATTCTTTGGTGGGTTGGCCTGCAGTTGCTGCTTCTGCCTGAAAGAGGACAAAGACTGGACTTGGTGGTATATTCCTGCTTGTGAAGTGTCTCCACGGACTTGGACTGAGCTTGCCTCCTGTTTTGAAGTCTGAGGGCCATCTAAAACGTCCTCTTCAAGCATGTGGACTCTCTGCTGAGACTCCTATCCTGCCAATGGTGCCCTATCCCCTCGCTGGGCCCTTGAAAGGAGAAGCTGGTGGAACCAAGACTGAAATCCACGCAAGGAGTAATGCGGGGAAATGTTTGACACACCACCTGCAACGCAGCTGTAAAAACAACGCATCACCTCATCACGGCAGAAAAATCGATGCACCACCTGCATCGCGACTGGGAAATCAACGCAATACCTACCTGCGGCTGTTGAAAACAGCCAAAACCCCAAGCAGCATGGTTCCTCGTCATCGTGTGACTGGATTTCGCACACATCACTGGTGGGCAGCAAAATCGGCGTGAACCTGCCTGGACTTGAGGAGCCCGTCCAGAAATCAATGCATTGCTCTCTTGCAGGAGAGAAAAACGACGCATCGCCTACCCGACAGGGGAAGAAACGATGCACGGCCTCACTTGCGAGTAAGGAATCAACGCATCACTGACTTTTCCGACTCAGACTCACCCATGCTGCTTTATTTTTTATGCTAACCAGGTACTTTACGAACATCAATGCATCCATTGTTTTCTATGGAGTAAGACTATTTTTGTTTTAAAAATCCATAACTTTACTTGTGTATACTGGATTTTTGTCGTTTTGGTGTTGTTTGATTTAGATAAATATTGACTATTTATCTAAACTGGTGTGGTGTCCATTTTGTAGTGTTTTCACTGTATTACTGTGTGTGTTGGTACAAATACTTTACACATTGTCTTTGAGAAAAGCCTGACTGCTTGTGCCAAGCTACCAAGGGGGTGAGCAGGGGTTACCTTAAGTGTGTATCTCTATTGCCTTGACGAGAGTGAGGTTCCCCGCTTGGACAAAGTGCAAACTGACTGCCAACCAGAGACCCCATTTCTAACTATATATCTCTCTCTCTCTCTCTCTATATATATATATATATATATATATATAGAGAGAGAGAGAGAGAGATGTATATATATGTAGATAGATATAGATATGTTACCTAGTGGCTGTTGCCAGTAGGTAGTTATAGTTAGGACCTAGTTTTCATAGGAAGAGTGTTTTTTGTTTTGCTAATAGCTTTGGAGCCATTTGATGAATCTTCATGAAATTTCCAAAACCTATACTTCAGACGGTTCCGCTGCTGAGTTGTTAATTTGGAGATGATCTCTCCAGCGGGGGCTGAGAAATAGGGGGATCCCAAAAATGTGTTTTCCCCATGCATTTTTCCATAGGGATTTTGAACATGACTTCATCCCGAACAGCTGGGTGGAATTTCACTAAATGTGGCAGAAAGCTAGCTTTTGGTCCAGAAAGTATGCTTTTTGTGATGTGGTGTAAATTAGGTCAATAGTTTCTGAGATGTTAGAGGTTTCAAAAATATAGATATCTAGGGATGCGAAGGATCCGTGGATCCAACTGTCCCCATGCTAATATCTGATAGGTGGCCAACACTTCAACAAGAAAATCACGGATGGATCTGCAGATTATTTCTTTTTTTTTAAAAAAACAACATGGTCTCCTATGCTTTTCCTTTACTTTGCCCCTGGGTGGGCCAGGTCCCAGGGGCATTAGGGGTTATTATTCCAGATTTAAATGAACTATTCATTGTCTTTTAGACTAAATGAAGGCTATTTGATTTAGTTAACTCTGGAGGCTGAAGTGTGCGGATGACCTCCCCTCCAGGTGTAATGAACATCTAGAATTAGAGGCACAGAAATCATAATGTGAGAAATTTATTTTTAAATGCATGACTTCATATTTTGGTCCTGGTATGGATGAACAAACAGTGTTCTCAGAGTTTTTACTCGTAATGTGAGTGAGTGAACCAGATGGTCTCTCTTGTTTACCGTGTGGTGTGTTTACATGATATACTGCACTGCAGACCTCTGCCCACTACGGGTCGCTGATACTACCCTTTAAGCTTGCACATTGTCTTCCCACTTATTTTTGTGTCTGAACATTTGCCTGTAGAAAGCCACAGGTGTGTGCGGAAACAGAAAACAGCAGGAAAAACATAAGCAAGACTAACTTCAGGTGCGCTTTTGGGGTCCTGAACTTTGTTCAAGATAACGTTTTACTAGCCACACATCTCTGTTATTAGTTATTGTGGGCATACAATTTTAGTTGGAAGCTACAGTAAATTGTCGGTTGAAAAGGGATGAGCAGTATATGCTAATCGAATAACAAGGTAGAGCGTATCCAACAATCACCAAAATACTCCCTGGTCAACAGCAAACATACACTTGTGAAAGGTCAACACAATTATGACGGAATTTGTCCAAAAAATAATCCAAGTAAAAAACTACAGTTTTTGCTAATGCAGTTTTTAAAATTGTAAGAATGTAGATTCTGGAAAGATGGTCAACAAGATTCATTGTTCACTATGGACCTCTAACTCATTTTACTTAAGTACCTTCACCATGCTCAGAATCCTTAAGCAGAGCTATAATATAATGCTGCATTTGACTTCACTTTGGGAGTTTCCCAATCCAGAAACATCCTGCTGAAGATCATTCCCTCGAGTTGTTAAAGCTTCTTGCATAGAAAACCAGAGACATTCACTTAAAAAAACAAAGGTTACATGGACATTATAGTTAGGCTCATATTTTAAACGTACAAAACCATAGAAATTCACCTGTTCTAGTTAAAGCTATCCCAAGTAAGTATAACTCAGGCCCTAAGGTTACTATAACTCGCACCCCCGCCATGCACAGTTTTTTCATAATTCTTTTACTGCAAATATTACATTGATATTATCAATTGTTATTATGAGCGCTGTCATTTGTGAGATAACTAGCAGTGCATGGCATGAGTTATAGTTACCTTAGGGAACAAGTTATAGTTACTTGAGATAGTTCTAACTATAACAGGTGAATTTCTATGGTTTTGTACTTTTAAAATGTGAGCCAAACTATAATATCCCTGTAACCTTTGTTTTTTATGTGAATTTCTATGTTTTTCAAAATTCTATTTCTTAACTACAATGTCCCTGGAACCTTTGTTTTTTTCACTGTATTTCCATGTTTTTTTTTAACGTGAAGTAATTTTCATTACTATACATTAATCCAACCAGAGCCTGCAGTCAACTTCTGTAACCACCCAACCCGGCGATGCGCATGGCCTTCAACTGTGCACAGCAGGGGTTGGTTGTAGGGCCTGGCTGCCGGTCAGGCCCTGGGACCAACCCCTATAACCCCCTATCCCCACACCACGCATGGTCCTCGGCAATGTTCGGCAGGGGTTGGCCGCAGGGCCTGGCCTGTAGCCAGCCCTGCAACCAACCCTTATAACCACCCAAATCTGTGCCATGAACTGCCTTTGGTTGTTCATGGCAGGGATTGGCCGCAGGGCCTGATCTGCGAGCACCCCCCCAAACTACCCAACCTCACGCTGTGCACAGCCTTTGTACGTGTTAAAGTCTGATTGAGTGCATGAGGTTCTGGGTGCAGCTGTGAGTGGGTGCTAAGGGTATGCGTGGTTCTTTGAGTGGGTGCGTAAGGGTCTGAGTGGGTGTGTGAGAAAGAAATTGAGAAAGAAAGAGAGTGAGGGAAAGAGAGAGAATGTTTTAAGCTTTGATGAATGATATACTTAGAATGAGATATTTCTGGACAAATTGAAAAGGAAAATGTATTTGTAAATTAAAAAGAGTGAGATCACCTTTCAGTGTGAACCTTAATCTTCTGAAGTGTAAAATAAATTAAGAAGGAAAATGACCACGGGCACACCTGGAGTACAACCCTCAACTTTCAGTGTGAGGGTTTGTGACCTTACTTTTACATAGGTGACTCCTTACTGTGATGCTTCTAGACATACCTATGAAAGTCAATCCATGTATGTAATTGATAAATAATGTGAATGTTCCATCACTAGGAAGGTTTTACTGTCAAAACACCAGTAAATAAACAAACATACTGCCAAGTGATACTAGGATTTGAACCTTCAGCCTACTCAGTGACAGCCCAATACCATGAGCATTAAGCCAGAAATGACTACGTTCTTCTCTGCATCCAAAGGTAAGTATAATATTCATACTAAACATCATGCTATTCTAACTCTTCGAAGTCATTGCACGGAGAGACCATTGCAATGACAGACTCTCTCTCTCTCTCTCTCTCTCTCTCTCTCTCTCTCTCTCTCTCGTTCTCTCTTCCATCCCATTATGGGATGGAACAGAGAGAGAGAGAGAGTGACAGGACTGTTGGGAGAGGCTCAAGGCCCTTGCGGTCCTAGCTATCCGTCATTGCTCCCACAAGCAAGGAGCTGCTTTTAATAGCAGGTCCCTGCTTGCGGGAGCAGTGTTTTCAACTATCTTCCCCACATGCATATTTGCATGCAGGGAAGACAGATGAAAACTTTGCTTTCTGCAAGGGAAAGCTGTTTGACAGCTCTCCCTTGCAGAAAGCAGACTTTGTTTGCTTTTGCTTGGTGGGAGTGGTCAGCTCCCATTAAGCAAAAGCAAACAGCTGTGTCCTGGGGTGCCCACCCCGGGACATCGCAGTAGCCAGCCCTAGGGGTGTGGGGTCTATAGAGCAATCATTGGCTCCTCAACTGTGAATCTAGCCCCAGGGAGGTGGCGGTCCCCGGGGCAGCGAGGGTCCGAAATGGACCCCCTTTCTTTTTTTCATATTTGCCCCGGGGAGCTGGCGGTCCTGGGGGCTGCAGGAGTCTGAAATGGACCCCCTTTCTTTTTTTTTATTTTTGCCCTGGGAAGGTGGTGGTCCCTGGGGCTGTGGAGGTCCAAAACGGACCCCCTTTCTTTTTTAATGTTTGCACCGAGAATGTGGTGGTTCCCGGGACTCTGGGTTGGCTGTGCTGCCCTCCGCTTCAAATCAGCAATAGGTCCTTGGGAGGTGGCTGTACCCAGAGCACTGAAAAGCCCAGGAGTGGGGACCCAGGTTCCCTCCTCCTTATTTTTTAACATGCTCCTGGGACTTGTCCCACCCCGGGTCTTTAACAAAACAAGTGCCGGTTCCTCACTTATTTTTTAAAGAATTTGTTTACCTAAAATTTTGTGATTTCGTGGCAGAAAATTAAAATAAAATGCTAGTTTTTCCTGGCGGGTCCCTCTGAGACTCCAGCACCAGAGTTAAGGGGTTAGGTTGTCCCTACTCAGGACTCTTTTCACATTTTTTTTGAGGGACTCGGCTTCCAACACTTCCTAGTTGAAGTGTTAGCAGCCAATCAAAGCTGTGCATTTCTCTGCATGAGCTCGTCATTATTTGCAAAGTGATCTCAGTCAGAGATATAGAAATTTGGATTTCCTTAAATGTCTCAAAAACTACTGAACGGATTTACACCAAATAAACACAATCAACGTACCAAAAGCTAGCTTTCTGCCAAATTTGGTGTAATTCCGTCAAGTGGTTCGGGCTGTAGTTATGTTCAAAGGTCCTATGGGAATTAACATGGGAAACACCACTTTTTTGACCTCCCCCTTTTTCTCATCCCCCGCTGGATGGATCACCCGAAACCTTCAGTGCACAACAAGAATCACCGGGGCACTTTTTTTGGAAAATTTTGTGCAGATTGGTCAAACGGTGACAAAGATATAGGCAAGTCATAAAATACTTTTTCTATGGAAATATGGTCCTAACTATAACTACCTAGTAGCGACTGCCACTAGGTAACAAATATACATGTATATATATATATATATATATATATATATATATATATATACTATACACTGAAAAAAACAAAGGCTAAAGGACGTTTTAGTAGGAAATAGAATTTTAAAAAATATAACTCATGCTTTAAGGTAATTATAACTCACTCCCCCACCATGCAGTTTTTTCTTCAATAATTTGAATGTTAATGTTTCATTCATAATTTTTAATGATGTTATAGAAGTTGTCATGAGTACTGTAATATCTGGGGTAATTAGCAGTGCATGGCGAGGGTTGACCAATTAATGTGGCAAAAGAGGTCCAGTTATAAATTTACAATGCCAATAGTTCCAACTCAAGTAAATGCGAGACCTATTGCATTGCAAACGCTTGTTCTAAAATGCGTTATAGTAACTTGAGATGTGTGGCACTTGGCATGGCTGCTCATGTGACCGCAACTGCAACGCTAGAGCTGCCTGTGAATCATCTGGCATTCGGCAGATGGGCGGAGACCACACTGTGCGTTTTAGCTTGGGTGTTAGCACACTGGGGCTCCTCCTCTTGTGATCTTGAGCAGAAGAATGAATGGGAGACTTGGGTGCAGCAGCTCAAAGCAGAGAACACACACGTACACCAGTAGAGCTTGGCGTCATACCCAGGAGACCACGACTGGAGCCCAGCATACTCTTTTAGTGACACAAATGCGTCACAGGATGCAATCAACTACTGCACAAAATAGAGAAGGTGTTGAGTGGATAGGTGGTATATCTCTTTGCGTGACACATGAACAAACCAACAGGCTGTGCCCTCTGAAAAAAATTATGCAGTACGATTATGTATTTTACAAATTAAAAAGTGGGTCCAGCCCTATTTGTGTCTGTTTGTTGGTGAAGAACCTTTTCTGAGGTTGTCAATGGATTCACAGCTCGGCCGGAGAATGCTAACCTCTGTCTGTTTCCAGAACCCCCTTCCAGCAAGCAGAAGGGAAGTATGTTTCTGATATCTAAGACTTGAACAGTGTACAACTTTGAAAGCTTTTAGACCACACACTGTTACTCTTGGTGATGAATTACCACCTCCCACTCACTGTGAAGTCAAATATTCACTTGTTTACAGTGCCTTGATGGAAATGCCATTGGTGGGGTTTGCCCATGTGAGAAGATTGATTCATTAACCTGCTGTATCAGATGTTTCAGGTAGAGGCAGGAGAACTAGTGAAAGTTTGAGCAAGACTCAAAACAAGTGTCTGGCTCCGGCTCAGTTCAAGATTCTCTTGGACCTTCTAGCCCAAAATGAGCTGAGCTATCATGTGGCTTCTGCCTGCTATCCTATCACTTTAAATGAATACTTCTGATATCTGGCTGCAGTGACTTAATCTGATTTACTAAGGTGAAACTCTTCCATGTTTTAAAGCAAAACACTTCAGAATTCATTCAGAATTCATTCCATCTGGGTTGTTAAAGTTACAACACTGCAAACGGCAACACTTTTGTGCTGTTATCGTGAGTGATAAACCAGAGCTAGTGACATTGCTATCAGTAATAGATCATGGAGGCTCTGTGATTCCATCTGTGTTCATTCCTTCAGAGTAGTGACTTTGAGAAAGGTTCTGTAATTCCATTACTATGTCTCTGTGGTATATTCAACTTTTAGCCCATTTACTGTGCATGTTTGAAATTTGTATACACCTGCATTTACCTCTGCTCAAGGGTACACTTCATTTCTTCCCAGGATATATTTATCTCTGCAGTTGTCAATCACAGCACAATTTCACTCACTGAGCAGGGTCAAGTGCTTGTACAGGCAGTGTGAGGCGCTTGCACACACAGAAACCAACATCTCCAGTGCCCTCAATCTGTGATTGTCACAGGGATATAACAGGCTCCCACCATCTTCAACACGTACCTGAACCCAGCCTAAGTGAGTCCTGAACCCTAAGTCAGTTGGTAAAAATCTTCACCCAAGCTTTGCTCCACGGGTATCCAACAGCAATGCTCCTTCCTCTGACACTTCTGAAGCATTGACTCACTGAACTTTTACCTTCTCAGAGACTTTTTTTTCAAACATTTTCTAAGTCCGAAGGTAAGCGCTGACCGGGCCTAATCCACTTTCTGTATCCAAACCATGCTCCATTGCAGTTGGCCTTAACTTTTGACTTTGCCCCTTTCTAGCGTGACCAGATGTCCGCAGTTGGTGCTTTTTGCTTTTAAGCACTATATTGAACCTCAAACTTAAAAAAATCATAACTTCTGTCTACTGATTGGATTTTTGTCATTTTGGTGTCAAATAATTTATTAAATGTACTCTATTTTTCTAAATTGGTTTGCAGTTTTTATTGTGTTGTGTTTTCACTTTGTTATTGTTTGTGTGCTGCATAAATATCAGGCCTCAAAATATCATAAAATTGTTATCAGACCTGCAGGTCAAGTAACTTGAATAATCTATTCAACCTAACTGTAATGTACTTGATCTGTAAACAGGTCTCAAATTATGTGATCCTAGGCAAATATCTTATTTTACAGTCACCTTTTTCTTCATTCTCACATTTGAGTGCACCTTCAAGTATGTGAGTTCCACATTTCTGCTGTACAAAAAAAACTATTTTGTTTGATTATATAGACTAAACTTTTGCTCCTTGTATAATAAGAATCTAGCCCACATATAGGGTACACATCATGATGGAACTGAATTCTTAGTATACCACTAGCATTGCCATAAGGGCAGGAGTGTTTCTCAGTTTGTTTTAACCCACACTTTTAATAAATATATTATTAAAGCATGATGTGGAAGCACCTTGTCATTTACAGACAGTAAATTTCCAAGAAATGTAAAAAAAAACCATACCCACTAACTTACAGCTTCACCAATAAAACTATATAGGCTCTCATTACAACCCTGGCGGTTGGTGATAAGACGGCGGTAATACCGCCAACAGGCCGGCGGTAACAAAAATGGAATCATGACCAAGGCGGAAACCACTCAGATAGACAGCCACTTTAACACACCGACCGCCATGGCGGTAGCAACAAGAACCACGGCGGTAACCGCCAACAGCCAGCCACTGCATTATGACCAGCCTATCCGCCAGCTTTTCCAGGGTAGTACCAACAACATCAAAAGCACGGCGGAAACAGAACACAGAAGTCAAAGGACTCACCTCTGGAGACACAGGGAACAACCACAACGCCATGGAGCCCGAGTTGCACATATTTACCATGCTTGTCTACCTTTTCCTGCATTACGAACACCAACGCCGGCGAAGACGACCACGGTGAGTACTGCCGCCTAGCACACAAGGGAGGGGGGAGGAAAAATAGAGTGACACACACAAGCAACACACAGTACCCCCACCCCCAACACCATACACACAACCAGATGCAGTAACAATACATATCCACCCGTACCCCTCAGGAATAATGCAAGGACAAAATGATTGGAAGAAAGTGAGTGTAATACGATTAAAGAACATGAATAAGTGCATTAAATTACAAACGTATATACATATTTACAAATAGAGGGACACTGCCCAGTCCTCAATGTCCGTGGGCCACAGGGCCACAACACATAGGCCAAGGCCCCACCTCATTCCTGCAACAACACGGAGAGAATACTGCAGGGGCATCAGGTCGAAAATATACAGGCACCTCAGGGGGACAGGGAATGGCACCTCAGCCGGAAGATGGTACAACACCCCTGGACCTGGAGGGGGCTACATGCCCACTGCTTGGTCCTGGGGAGTGCAAGGCCACAGTCTCTCAAGTGGGTGGTTTGCCCACTGCTTGGTCCTGGAGAGTGCAACGCCACAGTCTCTCAAGTGGGTGGTTTGCCCACTGCTTGGTCCTGGGGAGTGCAAAGCCACAATCTCTCAATTGAGTAGTTTGCCCACTGCTTGGTCCTGGGGAGTGCAAAGCCACAGTCTCACTAGTGGGTGGTTTGCCCACTGCTTGGTCCTGGGGAGTGCAAGGTCACAGTCTCTCAAGTGGGTGGTTTGCCCACTGCTTGGTCCTGGGGAGTGCAAAGCCATAGTCTCTCAAGTGGGTGGTTTGCCCACTGCTTGGTCCTGGGGAGTGCAAGGTCACAGTCTCTCAAGTGGGTGGTTTGCCCACTGCTTGGTCCTGGGGAGTGCAAAGCCATATTCTCTCAAGTGGGTGGTTTGCCCACTGCTTGGTCCTGGGGAGTGCAAAACCACAGTCTCTCAAGTGGGTGGTTTGCCCACTGCTTGGTCCTGGGGAGTGCAAGGCCACAGTCTCTCTAGTGGATGGCTTATCCATGGCTTCTGGAGGGGGAATTGTGCCAGGGGTACTTCATCCTGGGAAGAATGGGGTGAGTGGATGGCTTCTTCCACTGCTTCTGGAGGGGGCACTGTGCCCTGTGATGCAGATCTTGGGGAGTGCAAGGTCACAGTCTCTCACCTGGGTGTCAGACCCACTGGATTTGTAGGGGCCAGGACGTACAACAGCCCATCGAGGCAGGACTACACACTCCGCCGGCGGTGGCGGCTGCTCAGTGGTGGGGCTGGTGTCGATGCTGGCAGTGGTGCTGGCGGCGGTGCTGGCAGTGGTGCTGGCAGTGGTGCTGGCGGCGGTGCTGGCAGTGATGGGGGGAGGCTCCAGCCCATCCACGACAGCCTAGGACGGCTGCCCACTGGAGCTGCTGGTGCTGGCAGTCGTGCTGGTGGTGGTGGTGGTGCTGGTGCTGGTGGCGGTGCTGGCAGTGGTGGGGGGAGGCTCCAGCCCATCCCCTGCAGCCCCAGATGGCTGAACCACCATGGTTGGTGGTGGGGGCTCTGAATGAGTCCCACCACCAGGCCTCCTGTCCTTCCTGCCTGTTGGTGCAGGCCTCTTGCCCTTCCTGTTAGCAGCCGGGGATTGCTCCTTGCCCTTCACACATGCAGCTGGTGGTGCCTCCTTGCCCTTCCTAGTCGCAGCTGGTGGTGCCTCCTTGCCTTTCCTAGTCACAGCTGGTGGTGCCTCCTTGTCCTTCCTTGATGCACCTGGTGCAGGCACCCTGTTAGTGTTGCTGCCTGGTGCCCAGGATCCTCTTACACCTGCATTAGCTGTTGAAACTACTGTGCCTGTGGACTGGGTGGCTACGGTACTTGCCTGGGTTTTCTTCACCCTGGCCTGATGTTAAGGATGGGGAGGAGGAGGGGTAGGGAAGAGGTCAATGGTGGAGAGGAAAAGCTTCTTAGAGACATTGGGGCGGGAAGAGGGTGAAGGTTTAGGAGTGGAGGAAGAGGAAGTGGTTGTAGGAGGTGTCTGCTGTGTTTGGGTGCAGGTGCACGGGCTGGATGCTGTTGTGAGGTGGATGGCTGTTGGGTGTCTGAGTGCTTGCGTTTGGGTACCTTGGGAGGAGTGGGCACAGACACAGTGGGAGAGGACACAGGGGACGTGTGCATGGAAGTGGGGGTGGTGACTGCCAGTGAGGGACATGAAGTGATAGGCGTGATGGTGGTACTGGATGAGGATGTAGTGCATGCAGGTGTGAGTGTAGACGGTAGTGGGAGGGAAGTGGACGAGGAGGAGGAGGGGGACACATTGGAGGCAGTGGATGTTGGTATGTCTGCATCTGGATGGTGTTTGTGTGAGTGCCTGTGTGATGATGTGTGGTGCTTGTGTTTGCCTGAACCACTCCTGTGTGTTGACCTGGGTGAATGCTGGTCTGCCTGTGTGCTTGGGATAAGTTGGGGTTGAGGCGAATGGGAATGGGCAGAGGAGGTTGGAGGGGGGAAGCTAGAAACAGGGACAATGGCTGCCATCAGAGAGGAGGCCAGAGCCTGGATTGATCTCTGTTGGGCCGCCATGCCAGAGTGAATGCTCTCCAGGAATGCATTTGTTTGTTGCAAATGGGCTGCCAGTCCCCGGATGGCATCCACAATGGTTGACTGCCCAACAGAGATGGATCGCAGGCGATCAATAGCCTCCTCACTCAGGGCAGCAGGGCTAACTGGGGCAGGGCCTGAGGTGCCTGGGGCGAAGGAGATGCCCACCCTCCTGAGTGAGCGGGCACAGGAAACATGCTGAGGGGCTGCTGGGAGGGCGGTGCTGGTACAGGGATGGCAGCTGTACCTGTAGTTGGGGTGGGCACAGAGGTATCCGCCACCACCAGGGAGCCTCTATCGGAGGAGGTATCACTGTCAGAACTGTCCCCTTCAGTCTCCGCCGTGGTGCTCCCCTCGCCCTCCATCCCACTGGTGCCCTCACCGTCGGTGGATTTGGCCTCCTGGGCCCTGTGGGATGCAGCTCTCCCCATCGCCAGTGCCTCTGCTCCTCCGCCTGTTGATGCTAATGCACATAAGGACAGGGTGACAAAACTAAAAGTTGGGGGGACTAGACAAAGGATACCCTGGCTCAATGGCGGCAACAAAACAACCGTTGGCGTACACAACACACTTACACACAGGGAACAGCCCTACATACTAGGCAATGTACTACCAGTCACAATGCTAGTCACCAGCCCATGAACAGGGATACCCAACGCCAATTGCAGCATACCTGAGACCCACAGACCCCTGCCCAGTAGTGGAGGCCTACCAGCTTGTTTGGAGGAGGTTGACACCAGACCCTGCCCAACATGGGCCCTACCCCGCACTGACCGGTCTGGCCTAGGGGCACCCACAGGCCCACATCCCCCACCCGGATGCCACCCCACCACGCGCAAGTAGTATATTGGGGCACTGTACTGACCCCCTTGTGGCTGCTGTGATGCCCCCAAGCGCCCATCCAGCTCCGGATACGCCACCGCCAGTATGCAGGCCATCAGGGGGTCAGGGTTCGATGGGCACCCCTTCCTCATTGGGAGGCCATCCCCAGCTGGTCCTCCGCTGTCTTCCGTGCCCAGTGTCTCAGGTACTCCCACCGCTACGACAGTGGGTGCTCCGCCTGCCGTAGACCCCCAGGGTCCGCACTTCCTTGGCAATGGCACGCCATATACTCTTTTTTTGATGGGAGCTGACCTGCAGAGAAATACACATCGCAAAAGATATCAGTCAGACCGTCCTGCCTGTTACACTCATGGCCCACCATAGCCCTCACATCCCCTTACGCACAGACATTGCCCACCGTACATGCAGCACGCTGCCCAGGGCCCTTACCCCAACCCCCCCCACATGAGGCCCTCACACACAGCACTCCATGCATTCATGCCCCATTCATCGTGCTCACAGTGTACTCACCTGTTGGTCTGGAGGCCCATACAGCATTCGGTACTGGGGTAGGACCCCATCCACCAGTCTCTCCAACTCCGCAGCGATGAAGGCAGGGGCCCTTTCCCCTGTGACACAGCCATGGTCGGTTCCAGACACAGGTCACAGTAGCACTTGCAGCGTAGGTCCTCTCTTGTTGAAGGTCAGGTAGCAAGTGGGTGAACGGATAGAAAACACCGTACTGTCACCGCCGGCGTACATCACCATTGGCCACTGTAACCCATAGGGCCCAATGGGATCCAATGAGGATTTGCACGGTGGTTTTCGACCGCCTCCCGCAACGGTGAACAACGTCAGCAGAATTACCTCATTTCCACCTGTCCCTCCATACAGGACAGGTATACACCATTTCGGGGGTGGGGGAGCAGGCCATGGCAACTAACTGCGTCACAGTACACATAGGCACCATTTGAGGCTATACAACAATATTGTGTTACAGACACAACATGCAATGGAGTGCAGTGTTTAGAAATATGGAAAACTGACCAGCTACTCACCATTTGCCCCCTAGATTGCAACCGCTGCGGATGAATAGGAGCTGGATACATCCCCTCGTGTACAGGCCCCTGGTGGACTTGGCAACAATGGAGGACAGGCACATTATCCTCACCTATAGACTGGACAGGGCCACAATCACAGAGCTGTGTGCCCAATCGGAACCTGACCTGATATCTGCTATCCATCAGCCCACCGGGATCCCCCCTCTTGTGCAAGTCCTATCTGTGCTCCACTTCCTGGCAAGTGGCTCCTTTCAAGTGACAGTGGGCTTGACAGCAGGAATGTCTCAGCCAATGTTCTCAATAGTGCTGACCAGAGTATTGTCTGCCCTGATTAAACATATGCGCAGCTACATCGTTCCTCCCCAGGTGTAGGATTTGGCCACAGTGAAATCTGATTTCTATGCAATGGGACATATCCCCAACATAATTGGGGCTATTAATGGTACACATATTGCATTCCCCCCCCCCTACCAGAGAAATTAACAGGTGTTGAGAAACTGAAAGAGCTTTCCCTCCATGAATGTGCAGATAGTGTGCCTGGCCGACCAGTACATCTCCCACGTCAATGCAAAGTATCCTGGGTCTGTTCATGATGCCTTTATCCTGAGGAACAGCAGCATCCCATATGTGATGGCTGAACTCCAGAGGCAATGGGTGTGGCTAATAGGTGAGCCCTGGTTCCCACTCAGGGGTTGTTGGTGTCCGGGTATGGCGTGGGCCCTAGGGGTTAGTGTGTGTCTACCAGTAGTCCCTCAATATTTGCAGGTGACTCTGGTTACCCCAACCTCTCATGGCTACTGCCCCTGAGAGGAATCCCAGGACAAGGGCAGAGGAACGTTACAATGAGGCACATGGGGGAACAAGAAGAATAATAGAAAGGACATTTGGCCTCCTGAAGGCCAGGTTTCGTTGTCTCCATCAAACAGGTGGATCCCTGTACTACTCACCCAAGAAGGTGTGCCAGATCATTGTGGCATGCTGTATGTTGCACAACCTTGCCTTTCGTCGCAGGCGCCTTTTCTGCAGGAGGATAAGGCTGGAGATGGGCGTGTGGCAGCAGTGGACCCTGTGGGCAGTGAAGATGAGGAGGCAGAGGATGAGGCTGAGGACAACAGAAGTGTAATAATACGACAGTTCCAATAACACACAGGTAAGACTCTGTAATTACACTTTACATTGACAGATTTGTATTTGACATTATCACTAGCAGGATGATTTTCCCACTTCTGTGGCTACTTACTGTACCCTCTGGCGTATCTATATTCAGATATTGACCCACTATTGCTCCTGGTGTGTTGACTGCAGCCAACTACAGGTCATTCTGATGTATACATTACTGTGTAGTTATATTGCAGTGTTTAAAGCTTGTTACACAAATACATGGTTAAATGATTTGGCAGACTCCATATTTGTATTATTCAGATGGTGTTTATTTAAGTGCTAATGATCAGAGGGGGATGTGTAATGGGCTGGGGTGATGATGGAGGAATGTCCAGGATAGAGTCCAGTCTATCACAGGTGCATTGTCCAAGGGGGCATAGGAAGGGGAGCAATGGCAGTTCAAGGTGGACAGGGTGATAGAGTGGGACAGAAGGGTGACATTCAGGAGAGTCTTATTTCCTGCGGGGGTCTTGGCAATGTTCTCTGGCATCTGCCTGGATCACTGGGGACGTTTGTGGGGTGGTTCTCCTTCTGCAGGGGGTGGGGTGCTGGTGGCCTGTTGTTCCTCTGGCGGGGCTTCCTGTCCACTAGCGGCAGCCGAGATGGAAGGCTGTCCATCGGTTTGGCTAGTGTCAGGGGCCCGGTGGTGTGCCACTGCCTCCCTCATGGTGTTGGCCATGTCTGCCAGCACCCCTGCAATGGAGACCAGGGTGGTGTTGATGTCCTTCAAGTCCTCCCTGGTCCCCAGGTACTGTCCCTCCTGCAGCCGCTGGGTCTCCTGCAACTTGTCCAGTATTTGGCCCATCGTCTCCTGGGAATGGTGGTATGCTCCCAGGATGTTGGGGAGTTCCTCCTGGAAAGTCGGTTCCCTAGCCTGTCCTCCCCCTGTCGCACAGCAGTACTCCCAGCTTCCCTGTTGTCCTGTGCCTCTGTCCCCTGAACCGTATGCCCACTGCCACTGACCCCAGGTCCCTGATCGTCCTATGTTTGTGGGGTGGCCTGGGGTTTCTGCTGATTGACGTGTCCTGGGGACAGAGGTATGGGCCCGCTGGGTGGGTTCTGTGGTGGTGTTTCCTGAGGAGGGAGGCTCTGTGGTGATATAGGAGTGTGCCTGGGTTACCAACTGTCCCGAGATCCCTGATGGGCCAGGTTGGTCATCCAGATCCAGGCATCCAGAACTGATGTCATCGCTGTGGGCCTCTTCTGGAGGTGGACTGGAAGTTGCTGGCACCTCCTCTCCAGTGACGTTGGGTGGGGGACCTGTGAGGATGTAAATGCAGTGTTATTGTTTCTGTGTGTGTCATCTTGTGCATGGGTGTGTTGCCCTGTATGGTTGTTATTGCCCTGGCAGCTTTGCCTTGTGTGAGTAGTGATTTTGTGGGCTAGGTGATTCTCTCTAATGTGCATGCTTTAGTGATGGGTGTCCATGCAGGTCTGTGAGGGGTGTCCATGCATTGGTGTTTCAGGGCTTGGTATTGGGATGAGTGGGTTGTGATGGTGGGATATATTGAAGGTGGTGAAGTGATGGGAGTGAGGGTAAAGGTGGGGGTTTGTGATGGCGTGCAGGTAGGGGGGTTGATAGTAAAAGAGATTTGAATTACCAGAGTCCAGTCCTCCTCCTACTCCTGCCAGGCCCTCAGGATGCATGATTGCCAAGACTTGCTCCTTCCATGTTGTTAGTTGTGGGAGAGGCGGTGGTGGTCCACCGCCAGTCCTCTGTACAGCTATTTGGTGCCTTGTTGTTGTGGAATGTACCTTCCCCCGTAGGTCATTCCACCTCTTCCTGATGTCATCCCTTGTTTTTGGGTGCTGTCCCACGACATTGACCCTGTCCAAGATTCTCTGCGATAGCTCCATCTTCCTAGCAATGGACATCTACTGCACCTGTGATCCGAATAGCTGTGGCTCTACCCGGATGATTTCCTCCACCATGACCCTTAGCTCCTCCTCAGAGAACCTGGGGTGTCGTTGCGGTGCCATGGGGTATTGTGAGTGGTGTGGGTGAAGGTACATGAGGTGCTGTGTTGGGGTGTGTGATGTAGGGTGCGTGGATGGTGTATAGGTGATGGTAGTGTGTCTGTGGCCTTGTCTGTGGTCTTGCTATCTCTCTTGTGGCACCCGTTTGTATTGGTAAAGGGTTGTGGGTAATGTGGGTGGGTGTTTTATAGTGGTGTGGGTGTGTGGGTGTGGTGTGTGTATGTGGGACAGGTGTGTGTAATTTGAATTGTCCAATGTGGTGTAGTTTTGTTAGATTGTGTGTATTTTGAGCGCACCGGTATGTACCGCCAATGGTTTAGCGCCATTGAATGTCCGCCATGGTGATTCGCAGGTCATAATGCTGTGAGCGTAGTTCTGTTGGCGTAACGGTGTGGGTTTTGCTACCGCCAGTTTATCACTGACCTTTGGTCTGGCGGATTTGTGTGTGTGGCTGTATAGTGACGGATTGATATTTGTGGGTCATAATATGGGTGGTGGTAATCTGCTGTGGCAGCGGTATGTTGGCAGCAGTCAGCATGGCGGTAAGCGGTACTTACCGCCAATGTCATAATGAGGGCCATAGTGTATTTAACAATAATCTGTGTAAAATTGGGTGTCAGAAAACATATTTATCATTTGCACATCACCAAGTAAAGTGTTCACAATTTTTTTCATCCTATTAAACAAAAAATCACAAAGAAGTACCAAAATGGGCTTTTACAACTACTGAAATATTTTTTTAAATGTCTGTACAGAACTTAGGGCCAGATGTACCAAAGGATTTTACCTATTCTGTGTCTATGGGAAAAAGCTTTCGTACATATGGCCCTTAGTTATTTAAATGTTGTTTTAGGAAACTCTGACATCCTATAGCCTTTCATTTAACACTCTTTGTACAGCAGGTCAAACAGTTCACCTCTCAAAGTACTAGAACTCTACAGTCAGAAGGAAAAATAATTGTATGAAGACAAACTGACTTTTAACCTCTGTCTCTAAACCCAGAGCAAATGTGACAAGAACAAGATTTAAAGGCTTCTTTATTGGGCCTTTACTTTCTGACTGAACAGAACATGTTCTTTGCCAACTCACCAGAAGGGGCAAGTAGGTCCTAAAAATAGCTCGACCTAATGAAATATGACTTGCCATAGCGAGTGGGCAAGTTGATTTTTCGAGGCCTGAATTATTTACACATTGCCTCTACATAAAGCCTGACTGCCTTTTGTGCCAAGCTACCCAGGCTTAAGCACAGGTTACATTTAGTGACTTTTTGTGGTTTAACCTACAAAAGGTTGTGGCTGTTGCTTGATCAGGGCTCACACCCCGGTCAACCAACAACCCAATTTCTCACATTTACCTAGGTGCCGGCTGAGCTAGGGTCCAAAATCCACAGCTTCCCACAGTGAAAAAAACAATAATTTTTCAGTGGAAAAATGTGGTGTGTCCATGCTGTGTTTTGGCCACTTTCCTGTCGCGGGCAATAGACCTACCCACACAAGTAAGGTACTGTTTTTATCGGACAACTTGGGGAATACTTGATGGTATAAAATTGGTGGTTCCCTGCATATTCCAGAAGTTTTCCTCACAGAAATGTGAGGAAAACGTATGTTTTTAGTCAAAGTTTGAGATTTGCAAGAGCTTCTGGGTAGGGACATTTGGTAAGAATGATGTAAGTCACCCCACCCTGAAATTCCGTCATGTGTCCAGTTTAAAAAAATGTGCAGGTTTGTTAGGTTTGAATAGGTACCTTCTGAGTTAGGGCCGAAAATCCACAGCTACCCACAATACGAAAAAAAGGCACCAGTTTTCAGTGGAAAAATGTGATGTGCCCATGTTGCATTTGGGACCCTTTCCTGTCGCCGGAAGTAGGCCTTCCCACACAAGTGTGGTACCATTTGTATCGGAAGACATGCTGGAACACAAAATAGTAGAACATTTTTTATTGCCAATTGAATTTCTCTGCATATGCGCCTTGTAATGTCATAGAGAAAAGTGATGGGCGGTGTCATACAGTCTAGTGTCACAGAGTCTAGTATTGTGGAGTAGAATACAGTGGAGTATAGTACAGTGGCATTGCGTATAGTGGAGTAAAGTGTTACACATTAGAGTAGCGTGGTGTATTGTATACTGGAGTATCTCAGAGTGCAGTGGCGTGTCGTACAGTAGAGTTATGTGTTGCACAGCGGAGTGTCATAGACTGGAGTGTCGTGGAGTTGAGTGTTGCAGACTGGAGTGGAGTGTTGTTGAGTATAGTGTTGTACAGTGGCAGAAAGTGGTGAAAAGTTTTGTACACTGTGACTGGGTCGGCCCGATCTCCGCCGAGGCGCCTGCAGGACAAGAGTCGATTCCGCGTTCCCATGTTACCATGGGAACGTTTTCACTGCGAGGCCGGCGTTCGGAGGTTGCCTCGGCAACCTCCGATGACGATGACTCCTCGGATTGGCCGGCGGGAGGCCAAATGCCGGGAAATCTCCCAGAGAGAGGAGGAGCAGGGCGAGAGGAGGACGGCGGCAGCGACAGCGGGAGAAGCAGAGAGTGGAAAGCGAGCAGAAAGGAACCCCGGGAAGGAGAGGAGAAAGGCGGCGGCGGCGGTCGGAAAGGGCAGCCACACCATCCTGACGGCAACCTCGTGGACGGAGGGCAGCCCCAGTGGTCAGAATCCTACGGAGACAACGCCAGGAGGAACAGAGCTGCACAGGAATCCAAGGGGACCAGACCAGACGACAACAGGACAGGAGACCAACGAGAGGACCTCCACAGAGCCAGCCACAGCCCCGGAGGGTCGTGGCTCGGGAAGGTACGGTCCTTGTGGACAAACCGAGGGGCACTGTAAAGGGAGACAAGCTGGGGAAGGGAGGGAGGCAGGGCGAGGGGAGGACAGGGAGGTAATCAGAGGGCACAATAAAGACCGGAGCACGTAAAAAGCACCAAAAGCAAGCACATTTAGTATATAAAGTAATAGGCACATAGCCCACAGTCCTCACTGACACCCCCCCCCTTAACCCATTCCTCAGTATTTCAAATAATTAAGGGACGTATGTAAAGGCCTTCATTCCACTCACCCGCAGTATTTGTTCCCTCTTTTCCTATATGGTACCCGGGACCTCATGAGGAAGATCCAAAACGACACCTAAAGGAAAGAAGAAGAGGGATACCCATTAGGAAGAAGAAGCTCACGACTCAAAGAAGAAATAGACTCTAAACCGTTTTGAGGATCCGATACATCATTCCTTTGAAATTAACAAATAAATACTTACCTTAATAATCCAAACCTACCTCTACTGTGTGTCTATACTGTGGGGACTGCTACAGTGGTGTCCAAACAGTATCCACAATGAGTGAAAGTCCGTCATTAGAGACCATGGTCAAGCAGCTAGCAGAAGGGCAAAGACACTTACAGCTGGTATGGGAGGCCCAACAGCGAGAAGCCAAAGAAGACCGAGAGGCCCTACAATCCGCACTGAAGAGTCAGGCGACCATACTGGCGAATAACCAGCTAGTCCATGAAAGCGCAATGAAAAAACTAACTGAGACTATTGCCGCTAGTAAAGTACATCCGAATGTACCTAGTTCAGTACTACAGAAATATCAGGAGGGAGAGGATCCAGAGTCCTTTTTTACCAATTTTGAAAGAGTGGCTTCCTCCGCCCTGTGGCCGGAAGATAAGTGGGGGCAGTATGTTGCTCCCTTGCTCACAGGTATCTTACAATCAGCATATCAAGCAGCCAACCCGGGCGGTGTCACCCCTTATCAAGACATAAAAACTAGTATACTAGAAAGGGTGGGCCACGACACAGAATATTACCGGGTTAAATTCCGTAAAATCAAATGGGGCGTCAATGAAGATCCCAGAACCTTTTATTTTCGAGTAAAGGATTTGGCATTGAAGTGGTTAGGCCATGTTGGAAATAGTCGGGAGGAGGTTATCAAAACCATCATACTAGAACAATATCTAGACGGTCTACCCCCATCCACAAAACACTGGATCAGGCAACACCCAAAGGTAGACACTGAGACGGCCATTGATCTCGCCTGTGCTTTCCATCGGTCTACCGATGTCAGGAACCCTCCAACACGAAACACCCTTAAACCGATTCTTCCGAATCCAAAGCCTTTTTTAAAAAAATCCACCAGACCACATAGTACCACGAAGATTTCCGGAAGGCCCACCCACAATGGGACCCCAATGTTATAATTGTGGCGAATGGGGACACATTGCACGTATGTGTCCCCAAAAACAAGATATCGGGGAACCAATGGAGATAGGAATGACAAAACGAAGGGTACTATGTACGGGAAAGGGTGCCCTCAAATTTAAACTAATGATAACCGTTAACGGGAAAAGGGTGTATGCCCTGGTTGATTCCGGCTGTAGCCAATCGGTAATCAGAAAAGACTTGATGCATGATGACACAGAAGAGAAACAATGGATATCTATATGTTGTATACATGGAGATAAGGCCCAGTATCCTATAAAGGTGCTCCAGATCGTGTGGGGACCCTATCGGGATTCCCTGCCAGTGGGAATAATGCCCCAATTAATCGAGGAGTGTATCATCGGGACAGACTATATCCACTTCCAAGAGTTGTTGGATCACGTCAGAGATAACAAGGTAGTCAAAGATTGGTGGAGAGAGGCTCCTTTTGCAGAGAGTTTCATTGAGTGTCCAGCTGATCGTAGAAAATTGTCACGAAGAGAAAAACGACATGAGAGGGAGGAATATCGGAAAAGTACAGGTGGAAATTCTTGCGGAGAAATAGTCGCAGAACTCCATGAAGCTCCTAGTAGTTTTAGCCAACAACAGAGAGAGGACCCCTCCCTTACCCATGCTTGGAGGTCGGCCGTACCAGAGGAGACTGAGGAGGTGGGTCCCTACTTTGTAGTACAGAAAAACTTATTATATCGGGTAACTACCACCCGGCTGGGTGTACGTAAACTCCAACTTCTAGTACCTACCGACTATCGGGATCATGTCCTCACTCTAGCACATAATCACCCAGGGGGAGGACACTTTGGGAGAGAGAAAACCGAAGAATATTTGCTCAGAAAATTTTACTGGCCTGGGGTATACGCCCACATACGAAGGTATTGCGCCCAATGTCCCCGATGTCAGTTAACCGAACCGGGTAGGTCTAGGAAGGCACCTCTTTTACCCCTTCCCACTATAGACATTCCCTTCAAAAGAATAGGGATGGACTTGGTCGGACCCCTAATTCCTTCATCAAAAGGACATACCTACATCCTAGTCATTGTGGACTATGCCACACGATACCCAGAGGCTATTCCCCTGATGAGTATGACGACCAAGACTGTTGCCCAAGCAATGATTAATGTCTTTGCTCGACTTGGGTTTCCCCATGAAATCCTTACAGACCAGGGTACCCCTTTTATGTCCACCCTAATGAAACAAGTGTGCAAAACATTGGGGATAGCTCAGATCAGAACCTCCGTATACCATCCTCAAACAGACGGACTAGTAGAACGATATAATCGAACCATTAAAACGCTACTTAGAAAAATTGTCAATGAGACAGGGAAAGATTGGGATCAAAAGTTGCCACTCGTTCTGTACGCCATACGAACACACGAGCAAGCATCCACTGGGCATAGCCCATTTGAGTTGGTGTTTGGACGCCAACCTCGCTCCCTGCTAGACATGGCGGTAGAAACCTGGGAGGCTGAGGAAGGGGGAACTCCTTTGTTAGAATATGCTCAAAAATTGAGAAATCACCTACACAGCTTATGGGCCGACGTACATGCGAACATGGAACAGGCCCAACAAACTCAGAAGGTCCAATATGACAAAGGAAGCAAACTACGAGTTTTCCAACCCGAGGACCAGGTCCTAATAATGAGGCCCACCTCCGAACACAAACTCCTCGCCAAGTGGCAAGGGCCACATAGAATAATCAAAGCAGTTTCCCCCGTCACCTACCTTATTGAAATATCCTCCCATCCGAGGAAAACACAAATATACCATGTAAACCTGCTAAAAAAAATGGGAGACACCCGAACAACCTGACCGTACCGTAGAAATGGGTCAGTTTATGTGTCCCAACAAGACACTAGATATCGAGTTTTACCCTACCACCCCATCCACGGAGGTTACTCTACCCTCAGTGGACGATACTTTATCTGAGGGGCAAAAACAACAAGCACATAAAATATTAAAACAGTGGCAACCGTTGTTTTCGGAAAAGCCAGGAAAAACTTTCCTAATCCACCATAACATACGAACAAATCCCGGTATTATCACTAGAGAGCGTCCATATCGCGTTCCAGAAGCTAGAAAACAATTAATTGAGGAGGAAATCAAAAAGATGTTAACCTTAGGAGTCATCGAACCGTCCAATAGTCCCTGGTGTTCACCAGTAGTCCTAGTACCAAAACCTGACGGTAGTGTCAGGTTCTGCATCGATTTCCGCAGGCTTAACGCGAGCTCCCTGTTCGACACCTATCCCATCCCGAGGGTAGACGACGTTCTCGAAAAACTAGGAAGAGCAAAATACATGTCCACTATCGACTTAACAAAAGGATATTGGCAGATTCCCCTAGCTGCTCAGGATAAAGAAAAAACAGCCTTTTCCACCCAGTCAGGGTTGTATCAATTCACAGTACTGCCGTTTGGGCTTCATGGAGCACCAGCAACCTTTCAGAGGTTGATGGATAGGATCTTAAAACCCTATCCTACATTCTCCGCCGCATATCTAGACGATGTAGTCATTTTTAGCGAATCATGGGACGACCATTTAGTACACCTACAGAAAATATTCCATGCCCTTAAAACAGACGGCTTAGCAGCCAATCCCAAGAAATGTATCATAGGTAAGACAGACATCTCCTATCTGGGTTATCGGATTAATCAGGGTACACTCCAACCTCAAAATCCGAAAGTGGATGCTATTTTGCATGCCCCTCTTCCGCACACTAAAAAGGATTTACGCTCATTTTTAGGATTAGTGGGCTATTATCGACGTTTCGTTCCGCATTACTCCACCATAGCAGCCCCTCTTACGGACCTCCTCGCTAAACACCATCCCAATCGGCTTTTGCCTTTTTCGGAGACACAAAGTGCGAGTTTTGAACAACTAAGGAACTCCTTAACCTCTAACCCCATCCTACGCTGCCCGGATTTTACAAAACCCTTCCACCTTTACACCGACGCCTCGGATGTTGGGCTTGGAGGGGTTCTAACGCAACCTGATGATGAGGGGCATGACCACCCCGTAGTCTACATCAGCAGGAAGCTATTTCCTCGAGAACGTAATTACCCAGTTATTGAGAGGGAATGTTTAGCTATAAAATGGGCCATCGACTGTTTACAATACTACCTCCTGGGTCGGCCTTTTATACTATTCACGGATCACGCTCCTCTTACGTGGTTAGCTGCACATAAGGATACAAACTCCAGAATACTCCACTGGTTCCTTGAACTCCAACCATTCTCTTTTCAGGTCCGCCACGTACCCGGATCTCGCCAGGCCCCCGCGGATTATCTATCTCGGTTTCCCCTGTCTGCAACTGTCCTAGAGCAGGACAGTTCTTGGGGAAGGGTGTGCGACCGGGTCGGCCCGATCTCCGCCGAGGCGCCTGCAGGACAAGAGTCGATTCCGCGTTCCCATGTTACCATGGGAACGTTTTCACTGCGAGGCCGGCGTTCGGAGGTTGCCTCGGCAACCTCCGATGACGATGACTCCTCGGATTGGCCGGCGGGAGGCCAAATGCCGGGAAATCTCCCAGAGAGAGGAGGAGCAGGGCGAGAGGAGGACGGCGGCAGCGACAGCGGGAGAAGCAGAGAGTGGAAAGCGAGCAGAAAGGAACCCCGGGAAGGAGAGGAGAAAGGCGGCGGCGGCGGTCGGAAAGGGCAGCCACACCATCCTGACGGCAACCTCGTGGACGGAGGGCAGCCCCAGTGGTCAGAATCCTACGGAGACAACGCCAGGAGGAACAGAGCTGCACAGGAATCCAAGGGGACCAGACCAGACGACAACAGGACAGGAGACCAACAAGAGGACCTCCACAGAGCCAGCCACGGCCCCGGAGGGTCGTGGCTCGGGAAGGTACGGTCCTTGTGGACAAACCGAGGGGCACTGTAAAGGGAGACAAGCTGGGGAAGGGAGGGAGGCAGGGCGAGGGGAGGACAGGGAGGTAATCAGAGGGCACAACAAAGACCGGAGCACGTAAAAAGCACCAAAAGCAAGCACATTTAGTATATAAAGTAATAGGCACATAGCCCACAGTCCTCACTGACACCCCCCCCCTCCTTAACCCATTCCTCAGTATTTCAAATAATTAAGGGACATATGTAAAGGCCTTCATTCCACTCACCCGCGGTATTTGTTCCCTCTTTTCCTATATGGTACCCGGGACCTCATGAGGAAGATCCAAAACGACACCTAAAGGAAAGAAGAAGAGGGATACCCATTAGGAAGAAGAAGCTCACCACTCAAAGAAGAAATAGACTCTAAACCGTTTTGAGGATCCGATACATCATTCCTTTGAAATTAACAAATAAATACTTACCTTAATAATCCAAACCTACCTCTACTGTGTGTCTATACTGTGGGGACTGCTTCATACACTTTAGTGGCATGCAGTGGAGTATAGTTCAGTAAAGTGTTGTGTAGTTCAGGGTTGTTGAGTGTCGTCCAGTAGAGTGGCAGAGAGTATTGTACAGTCTAGTGTTGTACAGTGGAGTGCTGTAGAGTGGTGTGGCATATAGTGGACAGTGGTACAGTGTAGGAGAGTGTCATAGAGTGGAGTGTCATGTCATATAGTGGCAAGGGGTGTTGTAGAAAGGAATGGAGTTGAGTGTGCTACAGTGTCATACAGTGTAGTGCAGTGATGTAGAGCGGATGGTTCAAGGGTGGAGTAAATTATAATATAGTTACAAGATAGTTGAGATAAAGGGCATTGCAATAATCCAGGCAAGAGATGATAAGAGCCAGGAGGACCGGGACCCTACGCTCCGTAGGAACAAAATGCAGGATCTTTCTGAGCATTTTCAGTAGCTAGTGACAGGTTTTCACTATCTTGCTAATCTGACCGTCAAATGTCAATTCCTGTTCAAAGACAATCCCTAGGTTCCTGGCTTCCTTCACAGGAGTGTGTAATGAGCTGCATATCTCCGGCCACCAACTGCTGTTCCAAATGGAGCTTCTGGTTCCAAAGAACAAGATCTCCGTTTTCTCACCACTCATCTTAAGCCAGTTCTTTTCCATCCAACTACTGACCTCCAACATACAGGACCTGAATCTTCCTGCCACCTCTGTCCAGTCTTTACCAATCGGTACAATGATTTGTGTGTCATCCGCATTGGATGCCACCTGAAAGCCCTAGGCCTTTATCAGTTGTGCCAGCAGGGGCACATATAGCTTGAACAGAGTAGGAATGAGGGATGAGCCCTGCTGCGCCCCACGCAGCAGCTGGAATGCTCTGGCTATAAAGTCTCCGCAGATAACAGTTTTCTTCCTGTTCCTAAGAAAGGAATCCATCAGTTGCAGAGCCTTGCCCCTCAAGCCTGCCTGCCTCAGCATATCTACCACTAAAGATGGTGAGATGGTGTCAAAAGCTTCCGACAGATCTAACAATACAAGCATGACACTACCACCCTGGGCCAACTGACGCGGAACAAAGTCGACAGCAGGTAGTAATGCAGACTCTGTGCTATGCTTACTTCTAAAACCATTGTGTGATGAGTCAAGCCGATCATTTTTGGCTAGAAAGGCACCCAATTCTCTATTCAGATGTTTTTCTAGAATTTTTGCCAGTGATGGTAATAGGGAAATAGGTCTAAGATTCTTCAAGTCTTTAGCATCCCCACTAGGCTTCTTTTATAACATGCAAATTATAGCTTCCTTCCACTTCTGCGGGTAATACCCCGTAGTCAACACCTGCTCATAAACTATTTGTAAGCCCTCTGCTACTACCTCAGGGGCCATTTGTAGCTCTCTAGGTGGGCAGGGATCTTACGGTGAACCTGATCTCATTTGCTTGAGCAAAGAGGCAGTCTTGTCACATGTCAGAGAAGGAAAGGCATCTAATGTGTTACTACTGGGTTGCTCCGGAGACTCTTCCAGAAACTCCTCCCTCTGAAGTTCTGTGTTCTGTAAACTCTGGAAGTTTTGAAAAAATCTTGAGGATTTCATCCCTGAAAAATGAGCCTATTTTATCACAGATCTAATTGCACAGGAGGAGATGAAAGCACCTTTATAGTATTAAACAGTTCACCCGGAATGTTTATGGCCATATTGATTTTCTGCATAAAAAAGGCAGTCTTAGCTTCCTTTATCACACCCTTTTACTTTTTTTGCAACTCTTTGTGGCTCAGTTTTTCTTCCTGGCTAGGGTCTAGTCTCTACCTCCTTTCTTGTTTACAGCACTGTCTTTGGAGGATTTTCAGGTCCGCAGTGAACCATTGTGCTGAGCTTTTACTTCTTCACACCTTTATTTCTCTAGCTGGTGCACCTTCATCAGGTATAGCCTGAAGCCAATCATTAAAACTTTCTATCCCCAACTTGCCAGTGTGTACTGTCAGCCTACTCTCTAACTCCCTTCTGCAGATTGTATCCTGATCATCCTAGACCCACTAGTTGTGTGGACATTTACTGATTTCCCTGAATAGGAAAATAGTATTGCAAGGTGATCTAACCAGCTGAGTGGCAAACAATTCCCAAACCGTACAGTGTCACTGTTCGAAAAACTCCTGTCTAACGTGTGACCAGCAGTTTGCATGGCTGATTCAACAATTTGGGAAAACCCCAGATTGTTCATCAAATTCAAAAGGTCCTTTACTTCTGTCTCATTCTCTGATTCCAGATGTAATTAAAATCCCACAGACAAATGAAGTTATTATTCATTATGTTGGGGCCTATTATTTGGTCCCAATGATCCAAAAACTGCCTTTTAGGACCTGGTGGGCAGTATAATAATAGCCCAGACAAAACCAGCACATTCTGCTTATACAGCTTGAAGGATCCAACCTCACAACCCTCCCTCACTTGAGATCCCCTAGCCTCCAAGGTACAGCCTAGCTCCTTATGAAAAACAATTACCAGCCCTCCCCCTCTCCTCTCCGTCCAGCCTGTCCTAGCATATTTTTAGAAAGGGGGTCTCTGGTTGGCAGTCAGTTTGCACTCTGTCCAAGCAGAGACCCTCACTCTAGTCATGGTAAGGGAGTTACACAGGTCAGAAAAACCCTGCTCATCCCCTTGTTAGCTTGGCACAAGAAGTCAGGCTTATCTCAGAGGCAATATGTAAAGTATTTGTACAAACACACAGTAACACAGTAAAACACCACAAAAGAACTCAACACCAGTTTTGAAAAATAGCCAATATTTATCTGAGTAAAAAAAGACCAGAACTACAAACATCCAACATACACAAGCAAAGATATGAATTTTCACAGATGGAACTTCAATATAGCGCTTAGAAACACAATAGCTCCAACTTAGGCTATCACAGTGTTGTTGACAAAGTCGTTCCCAACAGTCTGTCGCTACCCGCGAGGAGGACGGCACTAGTCATGGAGTCGTACGGACCCACAGGTACAGTACCTTTGGTAACGAGGAAACAAGCGGAGTTAGGGAGGTGAAGCATCGGATCTGGTGTGGCGTTGGTTCACTACTGCCACCAGGGAGGCGAGGCGTCAGTTCCTTATGGTTGTAGGGGAGGTGATGTAGCGTCGTGCCGAGGCATCGGTTCCTGAAGATCCAACGAGGTCGATGAATCCGGTGGGTCAAGACGTGGTGGGCGACCTCTTGTTGCCACAGTCACGCCTCGGGTCTATAGGCACAGCACTCGGGACTCAGAAAGTCACAGGAGATCCGCAGGGCTGTGGCGGCATCGGGCCTGCGGTGTCAGTCGCAGTCGTTGCACTCCAGCAGGGACCATGGCTTCAGATGCAGGCAGCAGCTTCGGTCCTGGAGTCATCTGGACTCGGTGCACTGGATACTTCCTGTTTTTAGGCCAACTTTCACTCCCAATGGCCCAGAAACTGGAATGAGCACCACCTGGCGAGTTAGGGTCCACAGCAAAGGAACCCAAAGGCTGGCAGGTGAAGACTTTGATGTCCCCAAGACTTCTTAACAGGAGGCAAGATCAGTCCAAGCCCTTCGGTAAACTTCACAAGCAGGATACACAGCAAAGTCCAGTCTTTGTCTTCTTTAAGGCAGAAGCAGCAACTGCAGGCCAACCCAGCAAAGCATACACAGCAAAGGGGCAATACTCCTCCTCCAGCTCTTCAGCTCTCCTTGGCAGAGGTTCCTCTTGATCCAGAAGTGTTCTAAAATTGTGGGCTCAGCAGTCCCATGCACCATCCCGTAAGTTCTCTGTGGACAGCTTACTGCCTAGCCCATTCCCACGCTGGTCTGTCCTACATGGTCGCCTTGCTACTCCTGCCTCCTCTTCCCCCCTTCCCTTCCTTCTCTGTATGCATGACCCTGCCCCTTCCCTCCTGCCCTTCATAGTCCGTTGTTTTGCCCCTGCTCATACATGATCAACTTGCTGCCCCTACTACTCTCCTCCCTGCCCGCTGTTGTCGGAGTCTTGTTCTTGCCACTCCCTGCTGCCGTGTATGGTCTCTTGTGCTACCACTTCTCCTTCAGCTTGCTCTCCATGGGCCATTGTGCTGCCACTGCCCCTTCTGCCTGCCGTGTGGACAGCTTGCTGCCCCTGCCCCCTCCGTCTCTGTTCTTCGTGTGTGTGCCCTTGTCCTTGTGTGGTCTAATTTGCTCTTGCTCTTACCCATGCTGCTGGCCCTATATAGTCAGCTTGCTGCCTTTGCCACCTACCTCCCGCCCTCCATTGTACAAGTTGGTGCCCCTACCCGCACCCCCCATGTTCTCAATGGACCGTTGTTCTGCCACTTCCCTCTCCTGTCTGCTCTGTGTGGTCCATGGTGCTGCCCCTGCCCCTTCCGCCTGCCCTGCATGGTCAGCTTGCTGCCTTCGCACCTACTCTCTTCTGCGTGCTTTCCCTCCATTGTCTGAGTCTGGGCCCTATCCCCTTTCTCTCCATAGTGTTATAATGAACAATTAAGGCATTACAATTCTGTATTAATGACAAACGTGTGGCACACCTGAAGCCATCTTCATAGAATCAAAACTGTACAACCTCAAGCATTTCCTTTAGAAATGAACAAAATGAGGGTTTTTTCCTCATATAAATTGTGGTTAGTGTTCTAGAAAGCTAAAATGAGGACACATTTTCGGAGTCTTCATATAGCGACAAAGGGCTTTTAAACTAGTTGCTATTTTTATGTTTTTTTAATCTAATTGATCACTTATTTGTTGCACAAGTTACAGTTACTGAAGCATTTTGCACACTACTTTCTTTGGGCTATATTTAGACTGCATGGAGGATTTGGGCTACATTTGGGCTCCTTCTTCGCGGCCTGCCATCTTAGTAGATTGATTTATAGTCAAGCTCCGCCATTTCTTCATTTACCACCCTATCCTCAGTAGGAAATGCTTCCAGATCAGATTCACAGGTTTAATTCCATCAAGATGACATTCAGGTGTGACACTCTTGTCATAAATACAGAATATTACCTCTCTGCTTGTTCACTAGAACACTGTGGTAAAAATGTAGTTAGTCACCCGAGAGTTAACTGGAAAGCTGCTGCTGGTGTTGAAAGAACATGTTTCAGTCCGGATGTCAGAATGCTTCACTGAAATGGTTGACGAAGATATTTGAGAAGTAATATAAAATGTATACTAATTTTGCTTTCTACAAAACTAACCAATGAGCCGCCTCATTTTCGTAACTTCTCTAGAATATGTTGTAGGCCTTACTGGAACTTGCGGAGTTTTGCTACATGGAACTCCGTGGGTTGCCAAAAAACTCTGCGAGACTCCACCTAACTCCTCTAATGGGCGGAATTATGCTTGGCTTCCCATTCGTGCTGCTTTTTCATGCCAGTAGCATGTTCTGCAGTGCAAAATGAGAGTGAACAGCACCATTTTGGTCTACCTGCTTTTCTCTGTTCTGTGCATAGTGCTGGGCCTGTTTGCATTCTATTTTAAATCATTGCAGTTCTCCCCATACCACAAATCCACCTCTGTCTTACCTTTATTGTATTAGCGTGTGTCTTTGTGTTATTGTATTGTACGTTTGTGTCTTTTTATAATTTTTCCATTTCTTTTTTTGTACTTTTTTTTGGCTTTCCCTTTACTTCTTTGTTAGAAATTGGGTTTCTAGTTGTCAGAGTATGCAACCTGTACAAGCAAGAACCACAGTCCTAATCATAGTAAGTCAGATACACACTTAGAGATTAATTGTGCTCACCCTCTGATAGCTTGGCACAGAGCAGTCAGGCCAATCTAAAGAGGCAAAGTGTAAAGTATTTGAGCAATATACACACACACATTAATACAATGAAAACTCCACACAGGTTTCGAAAAATAGATTATCATAATTGAACAAAATAAGAACAAAATAACAAAAATCCAATATGTACAAGTCAAGATGTAGCGCTTTAGGGATTACATAAGGTCACACTGGAACAGGGCAAAGTCGACAGTTCAAGCCAACCACAATGTAGCACAGGCCATTTGCTGGAACCATGCAGGTCTGGGAAACAGACTACCTTCATCCTGGTCACACACCCAAAATGCAGGGTCCATGCATCAGTAGATGCATCATTGTTACTCTTGCAGTCGAGGGATGCATTGATTTTTCACAGCCATTGATGGAGATGCGTTGGTTTCTGAAGGCAAGCGTCAAAGCCATGAGGCATTGATTCCCGAGTAGATACAGCAATTTTCTCCATGTTGTCAAAGGGATGCTCTGATCGTACTTCAGCAAGGACGGCGATGCAGTGGTTTCAGTACTGCATCGAGGCCGATGCGCTGAGTGCTGCTTCCAGCAGGCAGGGGATGTGGCCGTCGATGCAACGGTACCGGAGATGCTGCTCGGGCCCCAAGTTCGATAAACTGATTTTACTCCCACAACATGGTCAATCCGTTGGTTGTCGTTACCAGCAGGCAGAAGAAGCATTGCTTTCACTGATGCAAGTATTTGGGTCTACTTCCAGTGAATCAACCACAGGAAGGGGGGTAAAAACTTTGACATAGCTTAGTCTCTAGCAACAGGAGGCAAGCCAACAACCTGAAAATCAGTTCACTTGTGAGTTCGGATCTCCCTCAGCAGGGTCAGAGAGCAGCAGGCAGTAGGGCAGCAAAGCAGAAAAGCAGGCCTTCCAGGTCAACAGTCCAGCAAAGTAACAATTCTTGGTGCAGCACAGCAGATCTTCTGACAGAGTGCAGTTGTAGGTCTGGAAGTGTCTGATTTGGTGGGGTCATAGACCCAGCACTTATATCCAGTTGTGCCTCTGAAGTGGGGGTGGATTCCCTTTCTACCCAGCCATGGCTCCAGACTATCAGTAGGGGGTAATCAGCCCTTGTGTGTAGGGACAGGCGCTGCCCATTCGGGTGAAACTGTCAGCCTCTCCCTCTGCTGCTGCCCAGAAAGAGCCATCAGAATGCAGATAAGCACTCAGACACACTTAACCTTTCTGTGTTTGTGGCTGTCTAGAGGGAATACACAAAGAATAGCTGTCATCCACTCCAGGTGTGTATTGAAGGCAGGCTGCAGGCACATTGAGCTGTAAGAGCAGAGAAATTACCACTTTCTAAAAGTGCCATTTCTAAACTAGTAATGTAAAATCCACCTTTACCAATAAAGAGGATTTATCATTACCATTCCAGCGATATGGATCATGACCTGCTACTCCTTTGTAATCAGGAATTACAGCTTAAAAGTGTATTAAGGAATTCACAATGTTAACCTATGAGAGGAGTAGGCTTCACAGTAGTGAAAAACAAATTTGGGAGTTTTTCACTACCATGGCATGTAAAAGTTAAAAGTACATGCCTTTCCTTCTACTTACACAGCATCCTGCCATATGGGCTACCTATGGCCTACCTTAGTGGTGATATATGTAATAAAAGGAGAGTTTTAAGTCGTGGCAGGAATTTTAAATGCCAAGTCCAAGTGGCAGTAAAACTGCACACAGAAGCTCTGCTGTGGCAAACCTGAGACGTGTTTAAATGGATATTTGTGTGGGTGGCACAATCAGTGCTGCAGGCCCACTAGTAGCATTTAAAGTAGGCACCCTAGGTTTAGGGTATACCACTTTACAAGGGACTTCAAAGTACATTAAATATGCCAATTGTGTACAAACCAATGTTACCATGTTAGGGGAGAAGCACAGGCACTTTAGCACTAGTCAGCAGTGATAAAATACTGAGAGTCCTAAGACCAACTAAAAGAATCTGCAAAAACAGGAGATAAGCAGGCAAAACGTTTGGAGGAAGAACACCCTAAGGATGACAAGTCTAACATCCTTTGTAATTCCTTAATTCCAATCAATACCTTCCTTTTTACTATTTCTTCTTTTTTCTCACCTAGTGCCAAGGCAGAGCAAGGCGAAATTGGGAGAGGTGGCACCAGTGCAGCTGCTCGACACCTTGCGGTCCCCGGCACCACCAACTGCTGCAGCCCTGCACCATTGTTTTCAAAGGCGGATGTGGCTGTACTAATTTTTGTCATGCTGCGCCACCTTCTCTCCATGCTGGCACTGCCAAGGGGCGTAGCCCTGTGCATTGTATTCAGAGGTGGAGGTGGCTGTACTGATTTTTTACATGCAGCGCTACCTTCCCTTCAGGCTGGCAGAAGGTGACAGGTCTGGCAGTGGGTACGTCTTGTGGGAGCATCAGCTGCTTTGGGTGAGGGTGCCCTGAAGGACTGGGGTGAAACCCACACAGCAGCAGTTGATGCACTGCTGGGCCGACATCCTCGACCAAGATCAGGATCTGCTGGGCGTTCAGGTTGCGGGGCTCAGTGAGTAATTATTTGTTTGTTGTGTTCTACAGTGCTAAATCACACTCAGAGGTAAGTTCAGTTTACGTAACATTACTAATATATTGTGATCCAGTTTGAGCGAGCCAGCTGCTCTGCACAACCTGATTGTACTTGTGGGCACACGCCTGGGCTGATTATTTAGGAAGTCATGCAGACTCTTCTGTCCTTTCACTAAGAAAGTGGTAGTAGTAAAACCAGTGAGTTAGTGTTCTCAGTGTGTTTCTTTATGCTGCTCGTACAGTCCCAAGCAATCTCCTAGTGTGTGTAGTGTGCATCTATGCACTGAAAAAGGAGACTGAGTTGACCCATCAAAGGGGGCTGAGAAGCATAGATCTGTGTATCTTTATTCTGTTTGTTTGTAAGCTTTCCCTCTCCCCTTATATTTCTTGTGGACTGGTTCTGTAAGATGAAGAGAATAGATTTTAGGTTCTCTACTGTGAAGATTGCAGGCCAAGCAAGCTATTCTATGCATGTTTGTTGATAAGGCTTTCTTTTTCTTGCTCAAACAGTACCAGTAACCAACACATCTCTCTCCAGTCCATAGAGCTGAGTAGGCCTCAAAGTCACTATCATGTTAGTAAAACGAGAGTGGCCTTGGTCATGGTGGACTCTGTCAATCCTGTGTTGTATGTATTATCATTCAGTACACCAGCAGTTTTGATGACAACACAGCATAGCAGGAACGTAGTAGGAGGACAGTCCCACTGTATTTGCCAACCAAGACCATGGGGGTCATTAGGAGTTTGGCGGACGGAAACATCCGTCCACCAAACTCCCAACGAGGAGACTACCACGGTGCTGGTGGAATCCAAGGTTTCAGCCGGTAAGCCCAGTGGGAAAGGTATGACAGCATTGTTCCCAGCTCATAATTGAGCCAGTGGCAATGCTGCCACACGCAGGGTGCACCAGCAGCCTTGAAATGCACACTGTCTGCCCAGCAGACGGTGTGCATTTCAAGGGTGCTGGGCAGGGGGACCCCTGCACTGCCCATGCCATTGCAGTAGAGTAATTTAGGTTTCCTTTCCTTACTGCCAAGCAAAAGTGTAGTTTGTGGTGGAGGGTGAGGACAGGGAGTAAATTGGGATTAAGTGCCTAATTTCATGGTTTGCGGATGGGATACTCTGTGACGAACATATCCAATAAAATCTATATATCACTTTAGAGTTAGGGTAGGCTGAAAGGCATTTGGAGACGAGCAGGGCCATTTGAATTAAAGTAAGATAATTGTCCATTACAGTTGTCCCCTGCTGCAGAGAGTAACAAAGTAGTATCTAACCCACTAGCTAGCACGCCTGCATTAATTTAGCACAACAATAATTGTTCTCCATGGTGGATGATGCTTTACTTATTAATGAGACTTAATTTTTTTTTTCTTTTTCCACACAGTATATGTTTAGTTTTTTACGAAATCCTTTAAAAGAAAAGAAAATCACTCTGATTTTTTTAAGGTGGTGTTATTCTGCCTTATTTCCTTTCAGCCAGTCAGTGCTTTTATGTGAGGCATGTGTGGATAAAAGTGGACTCCAAGTCTGGAGTGGACCAGGTTTAGCGTTTACGCAACACAAAGCCTGAATGATGATGTTGATGTATGATATTATTCTACATCTAAAATATGGATCCCTTTTATACGTGGGTGGGTAGGTGGGGCTGTTGTGGGCTATTGCTCAGGTAATAGAAGATTCCGCAGTGAGTTGGTGTCACATTTAACTATATCCATCACACCAAGTGTGTGACCCATTTATTGTGTAAATTAAGTCACACCTCAATGAATCATACAGCCCCGGAGAAGAGGGTTAGGGGTTTGATGAATCAATGGGAAAGGGGATTGGGCAAAGGTATGTCAACGACAAACACTACACAACACAACAACAATACTCATTAGGACAATGAGTAGCACATTATCATCAATCTGTTATGGAAGGAAATGAAGGAATGAGTATGACACAGTTGAGTTAAATACATAAAAAATATACCTCCAGTCCCACAGACCCGAGTTCTTATAGGATATCTAAATGTTCTGTCATCTAGGTTTGAAAAATAAAAATCATGGGGAAGTGAAGTGAACAATACAGTTTGAAAAAATTATGATTGTTAAAAGAAAAATGATACTGTGTTGCCAAATTGAACGGTGCATCTGCATTGTTCTCGGAACATCCGTCTTGGGTGCCTGGCTGAACCGGTTCAGTAAGGTAAGCAGCAGTGTTATGGAGCTTTCGCCTTTCGTGGATGAGAAGAAAAGGCCTGTGGATTTTAAAACAGAAATTATACTGCAGAGTCAAGTAGAAGGACAAATGGTAAGCTTCATACCGAGTGTACCCTACCTAGACTCAGAGGCATAGGCTGCTGCAATATGACTGATGGTCGATCGATTAACTGAGAAGTGAGAGCAATTTACAGCCATTTACAGACAAGAAGCTGTACGTACCGGGCTGACCAATCTCACAACTGCCATCATAACATTTAGCCGAGTGCATACATCATGTGTTGATGTGGCATCACATGTCTGTCTCCAGTTACATGAAACAGGCGCCCCAACCACAACCATAGGAGTGTCACATTTGAGCCATCACACACACTCAGCAGCATTTCCTAAACCAACACACCTCCCTCCAGTCCACAGAACTGAGTAGGCATCAAAATCATCATCATGTTAGTTTCCCTTTGGAGTTGATAACCTCTTTCTTCTGGCTGTTGAGGTAGTCCCTCCCTGAGTCCATGCATTCTCCTCCTGATTCCAAACAACGAATCAGTCCAACTCTATCCCGAGCTGAGCGAGCTAGACCTGTGGTGTATTGATTTTGAAAAACAAGAAGAGAAACAGAATTTTAGTATTTTGTGTACATTTGTGTTTGTTAACTAAAGTGGCTTGTATGGTCTCTAAAGAACCAGAAAAAAGGAGTGGACCCTGCAAGTAAAGCTCGCTAAGTGTGAAAGGGCCAACCCTCTTAAGGAAAAATGATCACCCATCAGGCACCCACATTTGCAAATCATTGAAATTAAGTTTTCAAATTACTTGAACACCCTCCTTCACTGTTTCCCACCAAATGAATCATCTCTCACAATCACTCAATAATATATCATTGATTGGTGCAATAGTTACCTGTTCCAATCCAGGCATGGTGGTAGGTACACAATTGCATCTCCTCTATGATGCAGGCAGCACATTGGAATTTGTCAGTCTTGTAGATCAAATGATCTTCTGAGAAAGCCCTTCTAGGTGATAAGAAAAAGAAGGATAGGCATAGGAGGGAGGCAGGCATTGTCTCCAATATCCTGAATGGAATGGGGAGGCTTCTTTACTGCACACTGGTCCAACTCCAGTCTGGCCATACACATGCCTGAAAGTGTTGGGGATGCATAGGTCAGACAGAAAGATAATGTTCCACTGGCTATATCCTTTTTTTTGGCAAAGCAGTTTGACGATAAACAATTAAAAAGTTCTATTGTGACCTACTCAGTCAGGGAAATAGTGTTTGGCCTTACACTCAGGTGGTTGGCCCAGACATTGGCCAGCTAACACACTTGAGTCTCACTAATAATCCACCTCCTTTTCCTGTGGTATTTTAGGAACAGTATAATTATGTGGTATGAAGTGTTGGGTCACTTTGATTATGGCCAATCTCTTCACATTTTAAGGCGAAAGACTGGTCCTTCTCACTGTGACAACTACGCCAACTGCACTGAACACACGCTCAGCAGACACACTGACTACCAGACAGGCCAGATTCTTTTTTTGCCGGCCTGCTGAGCTCTAGCCATTGGCACATCTTCCCATACCAGTAGGATTTTGACCCACATAAACCTCTTTTGGGTCATCCAGATACTCCTGGAACATCCTTGAATGGTCATTGGTGCTGCCACTTACTCAACTCTTTTGCCTTCGTGTTTGCACTGGACTTAAGACCACCCACTTGAAACCAAGCCAATTCAGAGTTTGGGGCCTATTCTTGTGTTCCTGTTGTTGTGGTTGTAGGCGGCTGGCCCTTTATGTAGTGTACAAACTAAGCACACTGTGTAGGGTGTCCAGGCAACCACACATTGGTTTCCAGAGGCAAAAAACTAGATCACCTAATGCTTTAATTTTTTAGGTAGTTTGGTCGAGCAGTTAGGCTAATCTTGGAGAAGTGCAAAGCATTTGTTGTACTCACAGTATCAATCATGCAACTCACACACTCAAAGGAATAACTTGAGACCAATTCATAAAAAATACTTCAGATTTGTATATAATGTTTGAGACCAAGATTATTAAAATTGGTTAAGTGCTTTTTAAGTTATGAATGTTTCAAGTTTTACTAAATGCAGTCTTTCTGTGTGTAATTACGAACCATAGGAATAAACAGGCAGCCACTTTCAAAAATGCATATCAAATTGTATAGTTATCCAGTTCAAGTTTGTCAGGTTGGTCGCTGTCAGTGGTGGAAACTCTGTGCCAGCAGGAGACTTGCATTGGAAAGACTCTTGGAGGTGGTGCAGGGCCACTGCAAGGGACCATGTTGAAAAGGTCTGCAGGAGCAGGTTTAAAGGTGGTGCCTTGGGGTCCACTTGTGGTGTCAAGGTCGCATGGGGTGAGGGACCCTAGGGGCACAGCTGGTTCCTTTTTGCAGGGCAGCAGGGTGCAGAGCAAGCGTTGATCCAAGGGCTGTGCGCAAGGATGCCTGTCTGGGTCAAGATGCAGGTTGTGGTCAGGGTCGATTATAGGACGATGGGGGCACTCTGGCGGGAGGTCTGGGGTGTTACTGAAGTCCCTCGACTGGGGCTTTCTTCTGGATCAGTTGCAGCTCAGGGGGAGCTGTTTTGCTTGGTTTTTGACATCCACTGACAAGTACCTGGGGTACTGGCACAACTCGGCCACTGGAGGGCACAGTGCCACCAAACTTGGCACACTTGCGGGGTTTGTCCTTGCAATTGTCGATGTGTCATTGGGTCTGCCTGCGATTTCGCGTTCTTGAGATATCAACCAGTCAGTTGGTCTTTGTTGGTTTGCAGAGTGTTGCCTCCACTCAGAAGAGCGATCTGGAGCGATTTGCGAAGCCTGAAGGTCCCCTGGGTTTCTTGGCAGCAGCAATTTTCGGGTCCTGGGTGTAGCAGGCAGGGGTTTGGCACCTTTTCTTGATGCAGCAGGTCCACGGTTCTCTTGGACTGTATTCTCTTTGGCGCTGATCTTCTTTGTCCTTTCAAATCTGATGGTCTAGGGGTGCCCACTAAATACTGAATTTAGTGAGTGTTTTAGTGGGGACCTGGTAGTGTTCAATGGGGCACTTACCTTAGGGTGGCTACACCCACTAAAGTGACCACTTCCTGTGGGAAGAGTCACTGCCCTAAACGTAATTGTCTATTTCCCTCCATTCCAAGTTGGAGGAAACTGAATTTGAGTGTTCACCTCGCAGGCAACACCTTAGGGGTGGTGCATGCCAGGTGAGGCCACTCTTCCTACCCTTTGTTAGGTTTCCCACCTTTGGTCCCACCAAAAGTGGGGGTTTGCCAAGGGGGATGCCTGCTGCTACTAGCAGTAGGCTTGGGGCTGAGTTTCAAGGGCGGTAAGCCCTTTGAGGCTCACCGCCAGGACAGTGCACATTCCTGAGGGAGTGGGTGTTAGCTCCCCCACCCGGGGAGGGCATTGTCTTACAAACCAGAGAGGCAGGCCTCTCCCCCAAGGTTTGTATATTGGCTGTCTGGAGGTGGAAGATGGATAAGACCAGTCAGCAACTATGCCAGGATAGTTCACTTTTGCAGGGGGCACCTCTAAGATGGCCCCTGTGTACAATAAATCCAATACTGGCACCAATTTGGATTTATTATTCGGAGTTGTTTGATATCAAACAACTCAGGGTTCACAGTGGCCATCGTGTACCTAGGAAATTCGTGTTGACCAGTGTCCCGCGTATGCGTTAAAATGGCTGCTCTGTTCAGTCACTATGTCCCGGGTTTGGCAAGAACACAGTGGGGGCACATTGCTCATGCAGCTATGCCCTCACACATAATATGGAGCACACTGCCTTAGGGCTGTAAGGCCTGCCAGAGGGATGTCTTACCCATAGTAAATGCAGTGTATATTGGACAGGCACTAAGGCAGCGTGCCATGTTGAGTTGGTATTTTAGGTCTGCACCTGGACACACAGCCTGCAATGGTAGAGCTAGGTACATCTGGATGCATGGCCCTGGAGGGTGGCACAATCAGTGCTGCTGCCTTCAGGGGCCGACCTATAGTACCCCATACCTTTGGGCATTTAGGTGCCCCTTTACTAGGGACTTGTAGTGGTAGCTAAGGGTGTATCCAATTGTGCCAATGCATCACAACAGATTTAGGGAAAGAGCTCTGGCCCAAGGAAGCTGGTAAGCAGGGGCCCTGGGCACTACAATTTCTAGAACACAGCAACATCAGGCAAAAGGTGGGGGGATAACCATGTCAAAAAAGAGGTCCTCTCTCAAAGTGGTTTTTGCTAGTATTTTTGTCACTGGGGGACAACAAGACTGCCCTCTCTGATAGTTGAAGGCATGACCCCAGCACTTTTGCCTGGGAGTGAGACTCTAATTTTCAGCCTTTCTTCTTCCAGGTCTCTGGCTTGTATTGAGCAACATCCCCCTCTGAGAAAGGAATGAAAGTGGCCAGTATTTTTATTGTACCATGGATCAAGTATTGTGACACAGATGTACTCTTTGGATGACATAATTTCTCCTTGCAGCCTTGTATTATCAACCAAGTGAACGATTAATCTCTCAACCAAGCAATGCACGTCTCGGTTTTTGTTCTCGCCTGCGAACCTTTGCAACACCTCTTTTAACTGTTTTAAATGCAACAACGGGGTAGTTTGGCCTGTCTTACTGTCCTCCTTGCTGCCTTTCCGTGTGAAAACCTCAGAAGGGAGCAGCATCTGCGTCAGGCATTTGACTTGGCTCCATTTGTCAGCATCCATAGTCACGCTTGCATCCCCTCCTCTTTGAATGACACAGTCAAATATTGGTCTGCACTGCTCAACATATATTAGGTCAAGTTCCAGTGTTTTGGCACCTCCTGGATGAGGGCTTTAATTGGTACTCTGTTAACACATGAATGATCCTTAACTGCTTCCGGGCTTTAAAAGAATGGCTAAAATGAGTGCAGATTCTTCTGCAGATGGTCAGTATGTAGCTGAATGTCTTCTTTTTTTAGAAAGTCCTACACAATCAGGTTGATGCAATGCACCAACACAGGACCCTGAAATAGACACCATCTGCTATGGCCTTAGCTATATTACTACGAATAAAATGATGCACAGAGTGTTGAAACTTTTCAAACACTCGCCCGCAGTCACAGATCCGGGTTTAAACTATTGCTATTTTGCTCACCACATCACCCCAGTTTGGACCCAGCCATATGCAAATCAGTCTTCAACCTGCTTACTATGGGAACAGTTCAGCCAGACCTGCCAAGCCAGGTCCTCGCTGGACAAGAAACAAGCATCCTGGGACCGGTTTCAGGGTATCACCCTTCATCAGCCAGGCTAGCCTGAATTCAGTGGTGCAGCGAGAAAGGCACCCACATCTGGCATATCCTATTGACTTACGGTGCACTCAGCAACACTACAAAATAAAATCAGTCAGGCTAGCTTGAATCCAGTGGTGCAGCGAGCAAGAGACCTACCTCTGGGCATACCGTAGCCATTAAGGGCCCCCAGCAACACACAAAAAAATTGTGTTGGCACCTCCTGTATAAGGGCTGTAATTGGTACTCTGTTGGCTCACTGAATGATGCTTAACTGCTTCCATGATTAAAAAGAATGGTTAAAATGAGTGCATAATCTCCTGCAGATAGTCAGTATGTTGCTGATTGTCTTCTTTTTTTAGAAAGTCTTGCACAACCAGGCTGATGCAATGCGTGAAACAAAGGGCCCTGGAATAGCACCATCTGCCATGGCCTTAGCTATATTACCCCATTGTTCATAGTAAGAAATCCAGTTCTGAGACCCCTGGGTCACAACCATTCGAACATCTTGCTGTTAAATTCTTCCAAAATGTCTGCAACTGTATGGGATTTCTCCATGGCACACATAGCTACTGCTGTATGCCACTGAATGCCCTTAAAAGTTTCTTCAGTGCTGAAACCTGTGGATAGCTGGTGCCAAAACCCCACAAAAGAGATCCATTGTGCAGTGATACACATGCAATCAGTAACTTGACAACTCGTCCACATATCTTTTTTCAGGGGAAATGTGTTTACAGCACTCTGCTGCAGAGCTTTTCCAACCAATTGCAGTACATCGTGATGGAGCACTGGAACAGCAACTCTAGCAAAATAGGTCTGACTGTGAACCTTCCATTTCGGGCAGATGGCTGCCACAAAGTCTAAAAATACTACTCCATCCACAAAAGAAAAAGGGAGGTGGTCTAGCATTAACATTTTAGCCAGCTTCCCATTGTACAAATGTGTCATTAGGTGGTTGCGTGTGTAGTGTGTAGAACCCCTCCTGGCTAAACTTGCCTGTAATAGTAACATGGATTTTTTTCTTTTCTGGTGCCACAGATGCAGGTGACTTACGGAGATAAATAGGAGATTGTAGACTCAATATGCGTCTTAGGGCAGTCACTGTATGCTGTGGTGTCTCCATCTGACTCATGTGCAATTTCAAGTTTGCCGAGGTGGGTGATACTGGCGCATTGATGGGGGGCAGGGCTGCTTTACATAAAGCGGTCACCCTCTTCTTTGTCATCACCTTCACTTTCCACAGTGTTCGGAACTGATTTTCCCTCTCTCATTCCTACCACTGTCTGCAGCAATTTTTTAAAGGTGCTCCTTCCACTGGATTGTGTGATGCTTTTTCATAAGGGTCGTTTTCCGTCCAGAACCATGGTGTGAAACAGACTTACAGTGACGAACACTAGCATGTCAAATGGAGCATATTGCCATGTTATCCTCCTGCTTGATAATAGCAAAGAAGTCCCAAACCAGGGAGGAGAACTTTCTTAATGTGCCACTGGTGGCACTGTGTGTTGTTTCACCCTTCAGAATAACAGAACTATGCACTTCAGGATAGTTTAGAGCACAAGGTGAAACAATCACTCTTACACACCTTAGTAAGTAGAATAATCAGGTTTATTTATGGGGCAAGTTCTCATATAGCAAAACTGACCACACTAATATATATTGAAAAATAACATGAGAATAACTGAGAATATAAACACTCTGTGATATCTTGAAGAATAACACGAAAATGACTGCAAGAATAAGTGCATATTACACACGCACACACACAATATGCTTCAGTGCTTATAAATTGAAAAGCTTCACCGAAAAGAGAGTCTGCATCCCTCCGCCGTATACAAAGCCGGGGAACACAAATCGGCTGGCACAGGGAGCCTCCTTCGGGACAATCAGTCCTCCTGGCGTTGCGTCCAACCCAGAAGAGAGTTCCTAAACCAGTCTATCCAGGCTCCTGACCTTTATAGTATTTACTAACGCCCAGGAGTCTTTTCTAGAAAAAGACCCCCTCCTTTACAAATTGTGCAATTGGCGGTACCTTGTTCACCCTTCAAGACGTCTCCTTGGAACGGCCAGGTTCCCAGAAGAGGTCTCCAAGGTGAAGCTTGCATTCCTCCTTGAGTACAGGCGCATCCCCCTGTTGTCCTAACTGATAGCTTGTGGAATGTAAATAGCGCCCTTCATATCAGGCAGATGGAGCGAAGTTGAGCAGAAAAACACCCCACCCTGCAGCTTGCCGAAGCTTGTGGAAAAACACAGAACAGTGCCTTACGCACAAAACCAGACTCGACAAAATGGAGTCGTGAACCAATGTAAAATGGAAGCAGAGGCCAATGGTCCATACCCTGCACCACTGTTCACCTTGCACGTAGTGCATGTAGCAATACATTCCACCCTTGGACCATTTGGCCAACTTACAACTAAGTATATCCTATAAGCTGAAATGGCAATGCTCTTGGGCGACACTGAGATAGAAGGTCAGGCACACACTGAATACAACAACATAACAAAATTAAAATAACTGTTATGATAATGATTACACCAAGGATATAACGCAGTTGGCCTAAATTAGGCAGCCATCCAAAAATCCAATCCCACCACCCCTTGTCACCATCCTTCTGCACCCCCTTCACTAACTTATTTAGGGCCTCTATGTGGGAGTTGATTGATATGGAGTGGTCGGATAAATTAAAACAACACAACCCTTCAAAATCGCTGCAGCCATGGTTGTGTTTGAGCAGTAAATAATCAATAGCAGCGCAATTCTACAAAGCAGCTTTTCTAGTTCCCTGTACATCTAATAACAGCTCAGCTAAAGCAGCTGATGTATAATTAATATTCTTGACTACTAAACATGCAAGTTTATTAATAACTCTGGTATTATACACTGCGAGTCCTGGCACCCCTACGATAGAACCAGCTAAACTGACATATTCTGTTTTGGAAAGCAATGAAATTTCAGAATCACAGTCTGTAGGCAATTGAATAGTGTCTCTGGTATAACGAGGGTGTAGAGCTGTATCCATAGGAAACATGAGAAAGCCTAACCGTGACCAGGCACAAGGCCCTCCGGTTAGATTGGCTGGGATATAGGTAAAAAAAGATGTCACCACATGAAAAGAGCCAACCTTTAGGCAACTTAACGTTTTGAATGTGGCTGGCAGCAGGCACCACATTCTGGCAGAACATTGAATTATTTACATTCAAACAGGTCAGGTCATTTCGTGAGTGGCACAATGTCTGTTGTACAGCAGTTAATTTTTTGTCTCTTTTCTCCAATTTGAGCTGAGCACATTTACCTATTAAACAGGAGGAAGAAAGATATAGGAGACAGCGCTCAACAGTCTATCATCAAATACACCTAATATGTCCTTAAAGAAACAAGGTGCTCCTGGCAGGAGGATCTTCCTCTTTCCTCCAATGCTTCCAGAGGAAACTAGACATTGATTTGATAGGTGTCAGGGCACTCATGAATAGTAATCAGTCCACCATAAGTATAAAGAGTTGGTACATCGCCATCTATACTTCGGACCGGGATGTACGGAAAAAGTTCTGTTTAGTCTTGAAATATAACATCCATAGGAAAATAATGATTGCAGTCCACCAACAGTAAAAGTTCTGTTTAATCTCGAAATATCAAATCCATTGGAAATCAAAATTTACAATCCAACAACAGCCAACACGTGTTTCTCCCCACTACGTGTATCGGTGTGTATATCTAAAAGGATATAACGTATTCTTGGTTCACTCCAGCTCCAAAGAGCGGAGAAACGCATTCCAAATCTCCACACTATGCGTATCGGCGTGTATATCTAATGATGTCACTAATTCTGCCAGTTTATTGTAGAGACACATTTTAGATTTTACTTGAAATGGGAATTAAGTAGGCAATCATTTGAGTCCATGCAACCTATATGAAGCCCTGATGAAGTCTTTGAGAACAAACTTTCTCATAGGACGACAGGTCAATGAATAGCACACATCCCCATTTGAGATGTTAAACGTGAGTATGGATGTCATGTTCCTCCACAACCGCCTGCCCACCTCCGGGCAATGACGGCAGTACTCATAGAGTGACAGATGGGAGCGAACGTCATTCACATCCACCATTCCATCCTGGTTTGTATTGTTAAAGATGTGCAATAAGACCGCAGCAGGAGTGGGCACTGCCACTAGACAAGTGGTAATCAGATCTTGAACGCTCTGCATGTTACTCGTACAGAAGTGAGATACATTCAGCACTTCCTGCGCCAGATGAATCCAAAAATTGTTCGGTTGATGCAGTAGCATCGGCATCTGCGGTTGACGATTGAATTTTTGGGCTATGAGCCCCTCCTGCTTCCCGGTGGAGTCTCCCAAAAGGGCTCCATACACCACACTCATCGCAGAGGCACCCCACAGGATGATCTGAAAAGAACAAAAGACAAAACACGTATTATCATTCTTGCAAATAGCATTTGTCAGCGGGAACATGTTCCCATTTGTCTTGACCAGGTCGCATAACTACCAGGACATTGTCTGGTCCAGTGGCGATGACAACAGCGGGTTGAGGAGGGTTATTTGGGGATTCAATCCACACTTTGGCCCCTGGGTTCTTGTCAGTAGATTCAAACCCTCCTTTGCCTCTTACAGTGAGAAGGGCTGGGGCGCGCCCCTTCTTGACAACACCTCCATAAACCGGCATAATGACAATTTGGGCAACGCGATCACCGGGTTGCACACTAGGTCTGTGTCACCACTGTTCAAGAGAATGACTTTCAACTCGCTTTGGTAGTCTGCATCTATCATGCCTCCTAAAACTTGGATGCCTCTCAGGGCAAGCCCAGATCGAGGGGCGATCAGACCATAATGCTCAGGGGGAATCTGAATTCCAATCCCTGTTTCAATCAGAGTGATGTCTCTAGGCTTCAATCGATGCATCTTTAAAGCATGCAGGTCAAGTCCTGCATATTCTGGTGTAGCTAGATATGGGGCCAAAGCTCCTAGAGCTGTTTCCCAATACACAATGGTATTGCTTGCTGTAAATGGATTAATCTGTAAAGCAGGTGTGAGCATTCTCATGAGAGGTGTCTCGGCATTAGTCAGGGGTCGGTTGTTCAAAATTTGCAAAGCATCGTACAAATTATCCCTCCACCCCTTCAGTGTCCCATCAGACAGTTTGCGCAATTGTTCTTTCAACAACCAATTCATTCTCTCAATCAGTCCCGCTGCTTGTGGGTTGTAAGGTATGTGAAAAAATCATTCAATGTTGTGTTGTGCACAATAGTCCTGCACTAGTCTGGCCTTGAAGTGGCTGGCGTTATCACTTTGAATTTGGAGCGGCACCCCATAGTACAGAATCAACAGATCTAATGTTTTCAGGGTGCTCTGCTGAGTTGCGCGCTTGCAGGGAAAGGCTATGAGATAACCAGAGTAAGTGTCTACCACTATGCAGGCATACTGACACCCTCTGCTCGCTGGCATTGGTCCAATGTAATCAATCTGCCATATCTGTCCTGGCAATTTACCTCTGCCTAGCTGGTCTCTCACCACCTGTGGGACCGGTCTGTGCTGTGCTTGCTGACAAATGGGACATTCAATGATTGCTGTTTTAATTAAGTCTAGGGTAAGATGCATCCCTCTAATCTCGGCCCACCTGTGAGTAGCCTTTTCTCCAAGATGTCCGCATTTCTGGTGTGCCCATTTAGCCATTCCCACCAAATCAGAATTCTGCGCCTCCACGTCAGCCTCTTGAATCTTGGCTCGATCGTCTGCAAGACAATTGAACCATCGGTCTAATGAATCAGTTGGACAGTGAGCGTCCACATGATGGACAGTCACGGTGCTTTGAGGTAACATTTCCCAGATCTCCTGCCATAACTCCTTCCCCCATACCTCCTTGTTATGGATTTTGTACTGATGTGTATGCCACGTGGGAAGCCAAGTAGCTAACCCATTGGCGGTAGACCAGGAATCTGTATAAATGTGACATTTTCCGGGTAGCTCTTGTTTCAGAGCTTGATACATGGCATAAAGCTCTGCAAACTGGCTACTTCTTCCCTGTCCTGTAGTTGTTAAAAGCTTCTTTGTAACAGGATTATAGGACACTGCTTTCCAGTGCCTTTTCACTCCAACATACTTTGCTGAGCCATCTGTGAACCACACGTTTTTTATCATCTGCAGACAAGTCTGCGAATGGCTGGCCCCACCCTACTGGGGATTCACACACTGAAGGTACATCGTGCAACATTTCGGAATTCTCCACTGGAGCCTGCGCTACCTGCTCATGCAAAACGGCGGTTCATTTTGGATCCGCTCGTGCCCTGTCCTGGACATACCATTTCCATTTTATAATGCTGGCTTCCTGCGCATGTCCAATTCTATGAGTCTTAGGGGAACTAATCACCCACTGCATGATGGGAATTTCAGGCCTTAAAATCACATTATGTTCCAATGTAATTTGCTCAGTATCAACCAGGGCCCAATAGCAAGCCAGCAGCTGCTTCTCAAAGGGAGTATACCGCTCTCCTGCCTCGGGTAACTTCTTTGTCCAAAATCCCAGGGGCACCCTCTTTCTTCCTTGTTTTTGCCATAGACTCCAATTAGCATGCTGCCCCTGGACTGTCACATTCAACTCGATGTCTCCCTCCCGAATCGGCCACAAATCCAAAGCATGCTGAATGGCGTCTTTCGCCAATTCAAACACGCGCTGCTCCTGCTCTCCCCATTCAAACGCATTCTTCTTTCGTGTAACTTTGTACAATGGGGCCAAAATCTGAGACAAATGGGGTATATGCTGTCTCCAATACCCGAATAGTCCAATAAAACTCTGGGCTTCCTTCCGATTTCGCAGCACTGCAAATTCCTTAATCTTTTGTTTCACTTTTGGCAACACTTCTCTGTGTCCCTGATCCCACTGAATGCCCAAAAACTTCACGCTCTGAGACGGTCCCTGCACTTTCTCGGGGTTAATCTCCCACCCTTTATTCTGCAAATGTTCCACCACCCTGTCTAGCTGAACCTGCACCTGTTCTTGTGTCTCTCCCTGCATCATCACGTCATCTATATAGTGGGAAATTTGCACTCCGGGAACCACTGGTACTTCATCCAAATGCTCTGCCACCGGCCGGTGACAGATAGTGGGGCTGTGTAAATACCCCATGGGCAATCTACAGAAGGTGCACTGGCGCCCCGCCCACTGGAATGCCAGCTGAGGCTGGCTCTCAGTAGCTATTGGTATCGTAAAGAACGCATTGGCGATGTCAATGGTGGCATACCAAGTCCCACTGTGTTTCTGTATGTTCTCAATCAAGGTAATGGTGTCTGAGACCGCTGCAGTCAGAGGAGGTGTATATTTATTCAATTGGCGATAATCAATGCAAATCCTCCAACTGTTATCACTTTTACGAACAGGCCAGAGGGCATTATTCCACGCAGTGGTGATGGGAATTACTACCCCGGCCTCCAGTAAGTCATGTATAGTCTGGCTAATCTCCTCATGTCCTCCCGGTATTCTGTACTGTTTCATTTGAATCACCTTAGTAGCTTGGGGAAGTGTTACTGGAGGAATCTTCAACAGCCCCACCCTTGCGGCGGCTATTGATATAAAACTTTTGGAACCAAATGGATAACATCCATCTTCCAAATGTAGGGTCATCCCTTTCAAAATGTCAATCCCAATAATGTACTCGGGAATGGGCACAATCAAGAAATTGTATTCTCTCTTTGGAAGTGCCCTATTTTCATGGGAACCACTATCTGCACTGCTGGGGTTTCTTTTCCGCCTAATCCCGTAATGGTGAAGTACTGTCCCCTGAATTTTCTTGGGTTCCCATGAATCAAAGAGGCCTCCGCTCCGGTGTCAACAAGGGCTCGAACTTTTTGAGCATTTCCACGTTTCCAATAAATTTCTACTTTGACATGAGGTCTGTCATCTTTGCGAGCCCATCCCTGCACCGAAGTTTGACCTGTTTCCTAATCTATTTTCACTCTGCGCACATCAGAGTCTGCCCAAGTCAGATCTGGATACAGTTTGCGGTAATTCTCAGGGAACTCCTCCTCCCTGTCTCTGCTTCGCAACCTCTCTGAGCTTACCAGCTCCCTCTCCCACTCTCTTCCTCGAGTTTTCTCAGAACCTGTCAGTTCCCGGTCTCTCTCCCTGCTCCGGGTTCCCTCTGAGCTTCGGTGCTCTTGCTCCCAATCTCCATCATCTGGGGATCTCTCTCTACTGTGGGTCTCTCTCTCTCTCTCTTTTCACCCTCACGCTCCTCCCATCCTGCCTTTCTCTGGTTCACCACCTTGTTATCCTTCTTGTTCCCTTTCCTGCTCCCCTCCTTTTTATCCAAACCGCGTTTGCGGTACATCTCCCACATGTCCTTGGTGGTTATCCCATCAATGTCATCCCTGGCCACCCCATCTTTCAGCAAGGCTAGAAACATATCCCGCCTTGACACCCTGTTGTTATCAGTACGATTCTCGGACCGTGAATTCCTCTCTGGCTTAGCCCACTCTCCTAAATCACTTAACCCGCTTCTACCACCTGAGACAATGGGTTACCTGTCTGATTGATTAACAAAGTCATGATGACATGCTTATATGCAGGAGGAGCGGCCCTAATCAACCGGTTTCGCACAGACACATTTAAAATTCCATTCATCAAATTATGAGAATTACCCATAAAGATAGCTGTTTTCATCCCTTCTTCCTTCAATCTCTGTACTGCATCTCTCAAAGTATACCAAGGTTTATTGTTAGGCGGCCAGTCTGACTCTGTCGGATACTTCTGAGCACACCCTTGCGCCGCTAACTCCAACAAATTGGTCATGGGACCATTCCCTGGATAAGTTCTAAACTCATTTTGGATAACCGGGTCCGTACTTAACATACAAAGCCTCGGGCGTCGCCGTGATCCAATTGGACCACCTGACCCCCCCATATCATGCAATCGCACCATCCATGTAAGCAATGTTTCCCCAGACCTCTGTCGAAATCTGTCTATCACATCACTTAGTTCTTGCTGTGTATAATCCTCCAGGGCATCCAGCATCACCCCTCCAGGGTTAGCTGGGCTATGCTGTAACTTTTGCCGATATATGGGCTGCGCACGGACAACATTCCTGCGCTCTGTCTTTTCCTGACTAACATCTTGACAGTTATCACCCCCGGACTCATCTGAAAAATCAGACGTATCCCAGATGTTTCCATCCCAAAATTCAGGGTCAAAGGCTAATCCTGCCTGAGAGATAGCTAAATGTACCTTCTTTTTATTAACTTTCCCTCTTCGTTTCTTGTGTTTATATTGAGCGACGCTAACGGCCGTTCTCTCTGCAACCAGCTGGTACATTTCAAGCTTATCACTTATCAATTTATTTTGACAAGCTAACATGGTAGAGGAATTTCGGGCTTCTACTAACTCCTTCTCCAGCTGCTCGTGGTCTTTTTGTAACTGTAAACATTTTTCATACAACTTTCGGTACGCAGAAAGCAAGATCCAGCCTCGCCTCCCCAACGCACAAATCTCCCTTCCCTTGTCAATTGACACTTTTTGTAAACATGTAAGAACATCTTCAGGTTCTGCATTTAACATACACGCATTCCAATTTTCACACAAACCAGCACAACGTGACCATTCCTGAGCTAAAAGTTTATACGGGGCAGTTTCCCACCCTGGTATTTCTATGTCCGGATTTGCTACATGAGAACTTGCTTTTGAGCTCGCTTTGATCTTATTAAGCATTTTCCTTTTTTTTTTTTCGAATCCTGCAAATGACTATGCCAATTTGTGTTGCTTTACCCTTCAGAATATCAGAACTATGCACTTCAGGATAGTTTAAGGCACAATGTAAAGCAATCACTCTCAGACACCTTAGTGAGTAGAATAATCAAGTTTATTTAAGGGGCAAGTTCTCAGATGGCAAAACTAACCACACTAATATATATCAAGAGAATAACATGAGAATAATGGTGAGAATATAAGCACTCTGTGATATCATGAAGAATAGCATGAAAATAACTGCAAGAATAAGTGCATATAACACACGCACACACAATATACTTCAATGCTTAATAGCATGAAAATGACTACAAGAATAAGTGCATATAACACACGCACACACAATATACTTCAATGCTTAATAGCATGAAAATGACTGCAAGAATAAGTGCATATAACACACGCACACACAATATACTTCAATGCTTATAAATTGAAAGGCTTCACCGAAAAGAGATTCTGCATCCCTCCGCCGCACACCAAGCTGGGGAACCCAAATCGACTGGCACTGGGAGCCTCCTTCGGGACAATCAGTCCTCCTGGCGTTGCGTCCAACCCAGAAGAGAGTTCCTAAACCAGTCCATCCAGGCTCCTGACCTTTATAGAATTTACTAACGCCCAGGAGTCTTTTCTAGAAAAAGACCCTCTCCTTTACAAATTGTGCAATCGGCGGTACCTTGTTCACCCTTCGAGACGTCTCCTCGGAACGAGCCAAGTTCCCAGAAGAGGGCTCCAAGGTGAAGGTTGCATTCCTCCTTGAGTACAGGCGCATCCCCCTGTTGTCCTAACTGATAGCTCGTGGAATGTAAATAGTGCCCTTCATATCAGGCAGATGGAGCGAAGTTGAGCAGAAAAACACCCCACCCTGCAGCTTGCCGAAGCTTGTGGAAAAACACAGAACAGTGCCTTATGCACAGAAGCAGACTCGACAAAATGGAGTCGTGAACCAATGTAAAATGGAAGCAGAGGCCAATGGTCCATACCCTGCACCACTTTTCACCTTGCACATAGTGCATGTAGCAATACACACTGCCAATTCAAAAAGAACTGGAGGTAGGTGGGTGTGTTGACAATTGCCTCTCTGCAGTGCGTACTTCCCCTGAAGTAGTGGCAGATGCAGGCTTCAGTGGAGGCCACGTTATATGGAAGTTGTTGGTGGTGGTGGTGCCAGTGCCACATTCCTAAGAGCAGGTAGAATAGGAAGGGTAATGCCGTGTCCTCTCAGCCAACTTCCATACTGACAATCACTGGCTCGTCCTCCTCCTCCTCCTTTCCATAATTTTAGGGCTTTCAGGAACTTTCCTTTCCCTTTGTTTCTCATGGTAGGTCTCTGACTCAGCCGGAGTCCATCCATGTCCAGATCATCAGAAGGAGCGCTTGGAGAAGATAGTGGAGTGCCCTTCTTTTTTCTTGCTAGAGATCGTGAAGACAGTGGTTCAAGAAGACGTACATCATGCTCAGCAGAAATCTCATCCTCCTGCTCTGCTCCAACTTCAGGAAGATCTACTGTTATCTACTATTACTGGCTGTGGTTCCTGTTGTCTGCTCTGCTCAGTTTCCTGGGACGACTGGGTACTAATTTGCAACTGAGACAACTCTACTTCATACTCAATGGCATTGCTCATTACCATGAATGCAGCAGCTGCCTCTCTGCCAGTCATGGCCTTGGGCTTAGGTTGGGGTGGTGTGGTCAATAAGGGAGTGCTGCCAGGAGGACGGCGAGGCAGAAGAAGGTTTGGGGTGGCACACCAGTGGTGAAAATCTGCTTCTTCTCCTCCTCACTGGCCACTTTTATGGCAGCACCTTTCTTTGGGGCCATCTTCAAGCTCTGTCAGTGGCCCTTAGCTGCACAAGCGGAAGAGATTGCTCATGTGTTGTTACGTCACTTTGTGCCAGCCTTCTGTTTGGCAATAGCATGTGTCTCTTGTGCACCTAAAAGCAAATTAATCAATCAATCATGCATTGCTTATATAGCGCAGCTGGCAGTGAGGAGGGGGGGCGGTTTGTATAGCTACCATCAGTGGTGTGTTTCTCCAGAAACCCATGTCTTCAGCTCCTTCGTGAAGTTGAGCAAAAGCAAACAAGCAAGAAAAGCATTTACTAAAACATGGCATTTTTGCAGTTTTCTTTTAAATATTCGTTGTACAGACAATGTAATTTAGTGTGGTTAGTGTATCCATTTGAGTCAAACCACACCATCATAACATAATATTTCATTTTTAATTACCATAACAACATACAGATGCAATGTTTTTCTTTAGGCACATCTAAGGGAAGACACCTGTGGCAGGCAGGAGGTTCAAGGGAAAAATTAACCTTGTAAAAATCAGTGCTGGTGTGCACCTATGGCAGACGGGGGCTCCAGGGGAAAATGGAATAGTTCTTAAAAAATTAATGCTGGTGCGTGAGCGGCTGTGTGCCTATGACAGGCTGGAGTTCCAGGGTAAAATTAGTAATGACAATCATTAAAAAAGGAATGCTGGTGTGCAACTGGCACCTATGGCAGGCAGGGGGTGGATGGAGGTAACATTTTAAAAAGTAATACTTTTTTTTTTTTTTTAATAATTAAAAAAATAAAAAGCAAACAAAAAGATTTTTAAAATGAGAAATAAATAAATCAAAAATATAAATAAGTAAAAAGTAATTGCTGGTGTGCTAGGGGACTATGAGGAGTGCATTCCGATTTAGAAGGCAAGGAGATGCAGCTGAAGAATAGAAAAAAATGCATTATTAAAGATCGTTCACACATATACTACAATGATCCTCAAGCATATTGATTAATATAAAAGAACACATGCAGGCCTATGGCAAAAGCACACTGACTGACTACACAAAACTGCCCACTGGCCAGATGGTCAAACAACAAGCAAGGAGGCATGGACACTAAAGAAGAACACATGCAGGCCTATTTCAAAACCACACTGGCTGGCTGCACAAAATGCCTGCTGGCCACATGGTCAAACAATATCAGCAAGGAAGGAGGCATTGGAGAACACATGCAGGCATATAGCAGAAGCAAAGCACATTGGCTGGCTGCACAAAATGGCTGCCTGACACATGGTCAAACAACAGCAAGCAAGGAGGCATGGACAACAAAACACACATGCAGACCTATGGAAAAGCACACTAGGTGGCTGCACAAAATGGTTGCCAGCCAGACTGTCAAACAACAACAGCAAGCAAGAAGTCCTCGAGAACAAAGAACAAATGGCAAAAGCAAAGCACACTGGCAAGCTGCACAAAATGACTGCCAGCCAAATGGTCAAACAACATCAACAACAGCAAGTAAGGCGGCATTGGAGAACAAGGAACACATGCAGGCGTATGGCAAAAGCACACTGACTGCCTATACAAAATGGCCACCAACCACATGGTCAAACAACAAATATGAAGGTGTGGACAACAAAGAAGAACACATGCAGGCCTAAGGCAAAAGCACACTGGCTGGCTGCATAAAATGGGCACTGGCACATGGTTAAACAACAACAACAGCAAGCAAGGAGGCATTGGAGAACAAATAACACATGCAGGTCCATGGCAAAAGCAAAGCACACTGGCTGGCTACACAAAATAGCTGCTGACTACATGGTAAATCAACACCAACAACAGCAAGCAAGAACATTGGAAAACAAAGAACACAGGCAAGCCTATGACAAAAGCACACTGACTGCCTACAAAAAATGGCCACCATCCACATTGTCAAAGAACAAGCAAGGAAGCATGGACAACAAAGAAGAACACAAGCATGCCTATGGCAAAAACACACTGGCTGGGTGCACAAAAGGGCCGCCGGCCACATATTCAAACAACATCAACAACAGCAAGCAAGGAGGCAGTGACAACAAGGAACATATGCAGACCTATGGAAAAAACACACTAACTGGTTGCAATCAAACAACAACAGCAAGCAAGGAGTCATCGGGGAACAAAAAACACATGTAGGCCTATTGCAAAAGACACTGACTGCCTACACAAAATTGCAACCGACCACATGGTCAAACTGTAAGTAAGGAGGCATGAACAAAAAAGAATCCATGCAGGCCTATGGAAAAAGAACACTAGCTAGCTGCACAAAATGGCTGCCGGCCACATGGTGAAAGAACCACAGAAAGCAAGGAGTCATCGCAAAACAAAGAACACATGCAGATCTATGGCAAAAAAAACACACTGGCTGCCTACACAAATTGGCCAGCAACCACATGATCAAACAACAAGCAAGAAAACATAGATAACAAAGAACACATTGAGGCCTATGGACACTGACTACACAAAACTGCTCTCGGCGACATGGCATGGAGAACAAGCAAAGACAAATGCTGGCCTTTGATAAACACACCCACACACTGGCCAGACAAAAGAGACATGGTAATAACAATGAAGAGAACACTTCCATTACTTCAGCAATGCTGGAATCAAAAATTAATTGAGTTATATAAATTTTGCACAAAACACATCCTTCCAGGGCATCAAATATTACCCACCAACATAAACGTTTAACAGGAAAAAAATGTGAAATACAAAGGAAAACCCACAATTTTTAATGCAATCCAATGCCATCTGTAGCCATTAATGATGTTTTAAAGCAACATAAACCTAAGAACAGTTGCTTCATGTACCCATGAATATTTCTGGCTGGTTGGCCCATAGGCAGACTAGCCCACATAGTAAAATAAAAGAAACAGTTGTTTCATGTACCCATGAATAGCACTGGCTGGATAGCCCATGGTCAGATGAGTCCACATAGTAAAATAAAAGAACAGTGCAAATTTAACAAACATGGAGAAAATTTACTGAGCTGTGCAACCTTTTTCCCTTAGAAAAAATAAAATATTAAATGCAAAACAATATCTAGGCCCCTCCTGAAACTCTGGACCTCCAACCACAACCACAACCAAATTTAAAAATCAAATAAAAGTTCAAATAAATACTGGTGCATGTCCTCTACCAAACAAACAACACTCTTATACAAAGGTTTTTCAACTTACTTGTGATGTCACAAAAACAAAGTCCTTAAAATCCAACAGTATGCATGCAGCAGGAATTGCAGACAAAAAAAAGTGATCCCTCCATCTCAAAATCCAAGGAAAAAGTGACCAGCAAATAGACAAAGTACTGGGAAGGGCCTGCTGGACAGAAACAGTAAATTGGAGTCTCTGGGGCACTTCCTTCCTGTTGAAAACAAAAAAGTAAAATAAAAATAATGTGTCCTGTACTAATAAACAACCTGAACTGCCTGTTGGAGTAGAATATTTACTCGAAAGTGCCTTTTCAAGTAGATTTAGCTGCTTCTTGTGTAGAAATTCAGCTCAAGCAGCTGCCATGGCCTCTCTCACACGCCAGCATCCAGAAAATGCCACCACAAGGCTCCATGGTGACCGGAAGCTGCGTAAGCAGGCAGCAAATCTTGTGTGTGCGCGGGAGCAGCCTGCAAATCTTGTTGCACTCGCCAGAGTGCACCTAAACAACTCCGGCATGCGCAAACGGTGAAAACAATTCTGCCTAGTGCCAGATAGAGGAATTTAGCGGGAACTCAGTGTTACATGTTTAGCGTGGAGTTACCAAATTCTGTGAACCCTGCGGAGGGAGTGGAATTTTTTGCCTACACCTAGAAATGTGTTACGTTTAACAGCTTTGATTCAATGAAGATGACTTTAGGTGTGTCATTCTTTTGTCATAAATAAGAATCTGGCATTCTAGTCGTTTAGTAGAACATGGTAGTAGGCTCAGTAGAACTCTGGGAATCAGCTGACAGGTGCTGCTGCTGTTCGAAGTACTTGTTTTACACACATCATCAGAATTTATTATCTCATGGCTGAAGAAGATAGTATGAATGTACTTAAAATATGGTCTCATTATAGCTTCTGTAGCACCTTCCATAATCTCAGTGAAAATATCTCTATCAGCAAGGAAAAAATAAACAATACAATATGCAAAGGTCAACTGTCTAGGTCAGCTGTGACCTCATGCAGAGTCCACCAGTCGTGATACAATGTGTAGTATAATTATCTCTGTCGAGCAGCAACCCTCCTCGCCTTTGCCCAATTGACAACTAAAGGTTTCATGAAAGTCAACTCATAAAAAACTCATGTCTCATAATTTGAACCATAACACTAGAAAACATCCAAGTATGAAAAGGGAGAGTAATAAGCAGAAATATTTCCAAATCAGGCTCTCTTGTAGGTTTAGCAAACTGCATTTAAGCAGGAAGAATACCCTTAGAATGCCTGTGAAAGGTGAGAAAGATAATCTTCTGCTCCGTGTCTTTAATAGAATCCAAACCTCCTGTCACATCAGAGGGAGGGATTTACATTCTATTACAGGATCGAAGGCTCGAATATGACAAGTTTGAAGCTGTGTGATAACATTTTAAGAAACATGTTCTATTGGTTTGAAATGGAAGGGTTGAAAAGTGGATTCTCTTGACCAATCTGCTGCTTTAAGGATGTTCTCCAGGCGTCCTGCTGAAATAAAAGCTTTTGAGGCCATAACTCCTCTAACCGAGTGGGCTTCGAACATGGAAATTTCAATACCAGTTTCAGCCATGACCCATCTAATCCACTAGGCCAAGGTAGATGGAGACCCAGGGGCATACGTTATTGTAACAAAGAAGACATTAGACCGCACTTAGGGCCATATTTTTACCAGATCGCCATTTGGAAATCGCTAAATATGAAGCAACATGGGATTCACAAAATGTTTTGCAATTACCTAAAATTCGCAATCGCAAATAGTAATTACCAAATAGTGATTTGGTAAAATATCAAATCACTATTTGGTAATCGCAATTTGCAATTTTTGCATTCTGGAGCAGCTTGATGACCTCACAACCAGGAAATGGGTCAGTCTATGCTGCTTCCAGAAGCCTGAGCCACAGGACGAGGCAGACTCAGTGAGCTTAGCGTCAGGAAGCCAGTTTGGATTGTCACCCAGGACCACAACCCACCATGGCCACTAAGGGGAATGCAAAGGATGCTGGAGGCAGAAAGAGGAAACTGAGGTTTAGTGAGCAGGAACTGGAAGTGTTTACTCAAAACCCATGACAAGGTCTATGGGAAAAACTAACTCCACGACCCTGAGAGTGAGAAGTGTAAAATATGGACTGAAGTCCAGGCAAAAATCAGTGCAGTGGGTGTGGCGCAGCGCTCCATTGAGGAGATATGCAAGTCCTGATACGATTTATGTACATGTGCGAAGGAGAGGGTAGCAACCAGGCTTATGGAGGCAAGGAGCACTGGCGGAGGACCATCCACCCAGACACCATCCACCCCCTTGGAGGACATTATAGAGGCAACTCTGCAGCCTCAAGCCATCATTGGTGTCACTGACATAGACACCTCAGCCACACCAGGCACCTTCAAAGGTATGAACAACAATTATTTGAATTACCATATGTGCAGGGACAATTGTCCCCTGGAGGAAATCAATGTTCTACTCACTGATAAAAAGAGTCCATGACACACATTCGATGCAACCTAACAATACCTTATGGGAGTAGTAGTCCATACTCCAACAGTAAACCAGGATCAAACATTGCAGCTTTGTGCATCCCCACACAGATGAACAAGACAAATAACAAGCAGAAACACTATGTCAGGGAAACTGTTTACTTCAAAATGAAACTTTGAACTGAGACATGCAAAAGTAATTTGCAACTGAAATACTGCTCATTGATGTTGCAGATGTTTCTGCGCCACATGCAGCAGAAACAGAAAACTGGGGTGGGGGATGAAGAAAGCCAGCCACGGTCTGAGGTTGAAAAATGTCGTGTCCATACCACTTTCAACATCTGCACATCCCAGATGTAGGGCAACAGTGGAACCACTCCCTGATTTCAACCTTTAGTCTGATGACTTGACAGAAGACGTGCATACACCATCTTCAGAGGATAGATGCACCTAGACGTCAGTCCCTTTTCCAGTGCCAATGCACTCCCCTCAGGAGACGTACAGATGATGTCAGGCAGAGCTCAGAGGAAGGTGAGGGCCCATCTATCTTTGGAGTTCTAGAGGCATCACTGTTGAAGGTGCAGCGCCTACAATGTAAGCACATGAAATCAATGCACAGGCAGTTGGTGTTTCTGAATCACAGCATATGCCAGCTGAATGCAACAGTGTTGGAAAGACAGAAAGCAACAGCAGACAATTTAGGGGGGAGATGACAAATGCCATTGAGGAACTCTGCATAGTAATGCATCAGGACCATGTCACCCACCGTAGGCACCATCACCAACTGACCGGTAGACTGGATGGTTTTAGCAGATCTGTCTATCACCTCACAAATGCAACTGCTTTACTGTCACGATGTGCCATGGGCGTGCAAGTGGAGATGGCACATTTCAGTGGAGGTGTTCACAGGGATCGATGCAGGTTACCAATGCACTGGAGAACATGCAGACAGCCCAGATCACTGGGAACAGCAACCTAGGTGGTGGGGTTAGTGGGGATCTCTCTAGCCTCAGTAGTGTAACTGCCCCTGTAATGGAGTATAGGCGTCGCAGTTCCAGACACAGTGCTGTGTCAGAAGCATCAATAAGAGATGCCTCTGAGCCCAATGACTGTTGACCAGAGGAGTGTATGGACACAAAAAGTAATGGGGACATGTTCCGGGGCTGTTTTGTGACATTGCACTATTTATAGCATGTTTATGGTGAAGCATGTGATTTAAGTAGAGATAGTGTTTTTGCACTCCCTATGTTGTATGCCCACATATTTGACCTGAAGTTAAGGCAATAAGGCACATATTTATACTTTTTTAGCGCTGTATTTGCGTCATTTTTTGACGCAAAATCAGCGCAATCTTACAAAATACAATTCTATTTTGTAAGCTTGCGCCGATTTTGCGTGAAAAAACGATGCAAATGCGGCGCTAAAAAAGTATAAATATGGGCCTAAATGTGATACCTGTAGCAATAAGGAACAATATATGGCCTCTTCATTACTTATATAAAAAATAATTGCATGTAATTTCTGCACATCTTTATCTGCCTTCTGCTGCTCTTGATCGCTCTGCTGTGTGATGGAATGGTAATGGGTCGTCATCCTCATCAGACTCCATATCTGAGGGTTCAAGGGGTATGCCTCTCAATGTTGCGATGTTGTGCAACATAGCACATGTAGCCACAATCTTGCAGCAGGTCTCAGGACTGTATTGTAGTGCCCTGTCACTGATGTACAGGCACCGAAAGTGAGACTTCAGCAGGCCAAAGGTCCTCTCAATAGCACTTTGCATACTCCTATGTGCAGCACTGTAACACCGTTTACTTGGTGTTACTGGATTGAGGTATGGTGCTAGGATGAAGGACCGCACTGCATATGCACTGTCTCCTACAATGAAAGGAGTGAAGATTGAGGCATTGTCATCTCTAACCACATCTGTACATTATGCTACATTGTTCTGTGTTTATTTACCAACTAGGTATCCTTCTCCAAAGTCTCCACCAAGTAGCTGTGTGTAGATTCCACTATGCCTGAATATATAGGAGTCATGTGTGCTACCAGGGAACTGGCCACTAAATCTGTGATGATGTGTGAGGCGTTGCAGATGAACTGAATGTTCATGGAATGGCTACATTTCCGATTACTGTAGATATATATTCATTGGCTGATGGTGGACAGATTGTGACATGTGTCCCATCAGTGCAGCCAATGATGTGTGGGAACTGGGCTACCTGATAGAATTTTAATTTTGTGAGCTGCAAGTCCTGTGGAGTGTTGGGGAATTTGATGAGCTCATTGATGTTAGTTAACATTGCATTCAGGAATGCATGGAAGAAGCGTGAGAGCTCACTTTGGGACACACCTCCAACTGCTGCTATTACCCCCGATAGCTTCCTGAGGCTAAGAGTTGCAGGGAACATAACTCCTGCACATGAGTGGGTATTGCATTGGTTGTGTGTTTGTGTGTGTGTGTGTGTGTGTATATGGCTGGAATTGTGGTTGCAAATCTACTATTAGGTCTAATATCATGGCAGAATTTAACCTACACTTCTCATAAATCTCCTCTGTGTGGTCAAAAATGTAATGCACATTCTGAAAATGCGCTCCTGTCTCCTCCTCCCTCTCCTCACACCTGCCAGGATCCTCATCCTCCTCGCCATGACGTAGAGTGCAGCCTTTGTAGAAAAAGGCTGATGCACTCTGGGCCTCGTTATATACTTCTCATCTCATTACCACCTGATTTAAGATTGTGGTAAATTACACATGCAAAATCCTCATTTTGCAACCATTTGCAAATTGCTCATACATTGAATTTGCGATTACCTATTTGCAAATCGCAACTTGCGATTCGCAAAATCAAGTTGCAATTTTGGGGAATTGCTAATTTTGCATTTCATTAAAATTGGCCTGCAAATGCCTTTCATATGTTGTGAAAGGTGATTTTGCTTTCGCAAACGGCCTATTTTTGCAATCTGAAGTGTTTACAAATGCACATTGTTTTGATACATCTGGCCCTTGGTATTTTACATTCATCAAAATAAGGTTAAAATATTGAGGCAAAATTAGTCTTTGTGTGTCTTGTAAGATAAATGCTACTCCCTGTGGAGAAAAAGATTTGTTATCAACACTCTTATAAACAATAACAAACATTGAAGCATAGTTCATTTTGCACATAAATGTATCAAAGAAAGGAATTCATGGTGTGGGCAAGGAAGCATAAAGTCTGATACTACATTTAGATCCCAAAATGTTGAGTATTTAGGTTTTGGAGGAATCATGAGTCTGATTTGATGGCTCTATATACGAGAAAATGTTTACCTACCAGTTTCTCCTCTAACTAAGGCATGACCTGCAACTAACCCAGGTCCATGCGTATTTATAACTGGATTGCATGGAGTCGTTGATAACAGACAATATCTCTGACAAACGTCCTGAGACATGGCAAGCTGACCTGAAATCTTCCAAGTCATAAGATGAAGATATCTCCCGAGTATCAGCTCATGAGGTTGACTCTGAGCATTCAGAAGTGTTTCTGGAAGGTGGGAATGAGTCTTGGAAAATCTAAGGAGTTTCAGAAGTTAAGTGTGTTAGGAAACTGGCCCCTTTTTTGCAGTACCCCCCCACACTTTTTGCCTGCTATCTGATGCTAACTTGACTGAGTGTGTGCTGGGATCCTGCTAACCAGGTCCTAGCACCTGTGTTCTTTCCCTAAAACTGTACCATTGTTGGCACACTGCTGCACACAGCTAAGTCCCTTGTAAAAGGCACCAGTGGTACCAAGGGCTCTGTGGCCAAGGAGGGTTCCTAAGGGCTGCAGCATGTATTGTGCCAGCCTAAGGGACCCCTCACCAAACACATGCACACCGCCATTGCAGACTGTGTGTGTTGGTGGGGGAAAAGTTAAAGTGAACATGGCATCCCTCTCAGGGTGCCATGCCCACAAGCCACTACCTGTGGCATAGGTAAGCCATCCCTCTAGCAGGCCTTACAGCCCTTAGGCAGGGTGCACTATACCACAGGTGAGGGCATAGCTGCATGCGCAATATGCCCCAACAGTGTCTGAGTCCATTCTTAGACATTTTAAGTGCAGTATGGCCATATTAAGTACATGGGCTTTTAGTTTGTCATTACGAACTCCTCAGCTTCATGATGGCTTCACTGAAGAATGGGAAGTTTGGTGTCAAACTTCTGAGAACAATAAACCCTTGCTGTGTCCAGTGTTGGATTAATTGGAAAATGCACACAGAGGGCATCTTAGAGATGCCCCCTGTAATTTACCCAACTCTTTAGTGCAGGGCTGCCCAGTCTATGGTAGCCTGCCACTAACAGACACATTTTGGACTCCATGGGGTGAGGGCCTTTGTGCTCTCTGGGGTCAGAAACAAAGCCTGCTCTGGGTGGAGGTGCTTCACACCTTCCCCCTGCTGGAACTGCAACACTTGGCTGTCAGCCTCAAAGGCTCTGGCATCCTGTTTCAGTGTCCCAGGGCCCTTCAGCTAGTGAAGGCCACCAGACCTTTTGGCGGCAGGTCTAATGGTAAAATTAAGTAAGAAAGGGTGGAGTGACCACTGTAGCTAGGACCATCCCTAAGGGAACCATAGCTGAAGTGACCCCCTCCTTGCAGAATCCTCTATCTTGTTTTGGAGGAGATGGGCCAATAGGGATAGGAATGTGCCCCCCTCCAAAGGGAGTGGGCACAGAAAGGGTTTAGCCACCCTCAGGGACAGTACCCATTGGCTACTGCCCTCTGACCCCTGTAACACCCTTAAATCTAGTATTTAGGGGCTCCCCTAAACCTTACTCACCAGATTCCTGGCAACTTTAAGAAGAAAGAAGAAAGGAGCAAGAAGACGGACTGCGATGCTGACCCCAGCAGTGAAGACTCCAGATGACAACTGACTTGGCCCCAGCCCTACCAGCCTGTCTGCAGCTTCAAAGACCCCTTCTCCAAGAAGGTGACACATCCTGCAGGATCAGTGACCTCTTCAAACCCCTGGAGGACTGCCTGCCCAGCAGAGGACCAAGAACTCTTGAGGACAGCGGCCCTGTCCAGAGGAAATCTCCAAAAGGACTCCAGAACTGCCCCAGATCTGCGAGCCTTGTCCACTCTGGACCCGATGCCCTCAGCCCGAGTCCAGTTGGCCCACCTGTCCAGAGGAGGTCCCCAGGTGATTCTGACCTTGAGTCCATCCTAGGTTGACCCCTCTTGGCCAACACAACGATGCCTGCAGCCTGAATCCAGAGGGCCCCCCTGACCGCAACCGGATCCGATGAAGATTCCCTACGCCTAAAGGTACCCCTGCATCCGCAGCCCCCTGCCTTTGGGGAATCTGAACAATGGTCCAGCAATGTCCAGCGGGCTCCTCTCCTTCCTGTCCAGCCTTTGTTTTTCAGAACCAGCCCCCTGGACCCAGCCTGCAGCATCTCTGTGCCCCCTGGGTTCCATCATTGAAAAGCATTGGGCTCCCGACGCTGTGGTTGCACCCTGTGCCGCTGAGGGGGTGTGTTTGATGCTGACCTGGGTGCTGACCTAAACCCCCCCCCCCAGGCCCATGTCCTTAAACTGCTTGGTACTTACCTGCAGTCTCTTATCTATTAAGTCCCTCCAGTCCTCAAAGGATTTTCCTGCAAACCCGACACCAGCTATGACCTCTGCACCCAGCTGGCCCCGTATTTCTGGTGGCGCGCTTTTGGGGTCAATTTGAACTTTGACCTGTGGACATTTTAACCCCTGAAGACTGGGATCGTAAGTCGTGTACTTACCTGTTAAATGTGCAAACATTTCCCCTCCCCAGGACTCGATTGACTCCTATGAAAAATTGCACTGTCAATTTTTGAAATTGAAAAGTGTTACTTACTTGTAAACTGCTTTACCTGCAAAACCCAAACAAAGTACATTTGATACACATGCTTGATACTTAGATACTTTGGTTCTAGTAATAAAGTAACAAAATATATGTTTGCTATATAAAAACAATTGGCCTGGAGTTAGTCATTGATTGTGTGCCTCGTTTCTTGATTGGGTGTGTACAACAAATGCTTTGCACTACCCTCTGATAAGCCTAACTGCTCAACCACACTAATACAAAAGAGAGCATTAGTATTATCTATGTTAGCCTCTGTTAAGTCTCTAGGGAACCCCTGGACTCTGTACACACCATGCCCCATTTTGGTATCGTATACAAAGAGCCAGCTTCCTACAGAGTGAACCACACTTGAGAGGGGCAAAATGGAGAAACTATCACCAATGTGTATCAGTCTAGTCTGACATAAAGATGAGTTACCTGGGGAGTTTGGTTCATTTTACATATTATTGGTAAGAAAATCCAATTAGAAGATTTAAAACAAAAAATCAGGAGAGTTTGAAGGATCATTGTGAAAGGAGGGAACGTGTGTGCATGGAGAAAACTCCAGGGTTGTAGGAAATTGTCCACTGCTTCTGGAGCCGTTCTCCAGCTGAAGAAGCGAGGAAGCTTGTGGTTCAGATGAGAAGTGAACAGATTCACCCATAGAGGTCCCCAGAGATGAGGAATCCTGCTGAAAATATTTGAATGAATGAATCAATTGTTGCTATCGACAAGGAACCTGGATCCCCAATCTGTGACAGAATTGGAGAGGCTTTGCATATTTTCCATTTTAGGAATAATTTCCCTTTCCAGGAAATACTGCCCTTATTCCTTAGCAGGACCCGCCAGTCCTTTGTATTTTACCCCTTTGGGATTTGTTTATGTAACACACCACAGAGCCATTGTCTGTATGCAAGGATACAAAAGTTTGTTTTCGAAGGAGCCAAAATATTTCTGCCGAAGGAACCTGCTAGCAGTTTTAAGCAATTTGTATGATACTGAGTTTCGTCTGACTTTTTTCATCCTGTCACAATATTTCTGCATCTTGCACCCTAACCTGTTCTGCTGGCCTTGCTTTCTAAAGTGATATCTGGGGAATAGCCAAAAACTGATCTTCCATTCCAGGCTTACATCTGGTAGAGCCACCATTCCAACTCCTCTTGAGTCTCTGCAGAAAGGGAAATTAATGCCGAGTAGGGGAGGCCCTTGCAAAGCTATTGAGTTTTTAGATGCTGAAGTGCTTGATAATGAAGAGGGGCAGAAACAAATGCTTGAATGGATGCCAATAGCAGGCCAACAGTTCTTACCAACCTGGGGAGGGAAGATAGGTTAACCTGAGTACCGACCATGCCTCTTTCTTGATCCATTTGATCTTCTTTTGAGGAAGAAAAAGAGACGATTTCTTGGAATCTATGATGAATCCTATAAACAGAACCAACAGAGAAGGGATCTGGATCAATTTCTTTTGACTTTTCACAATCCCAAGCTTTGAAGGAGGTAATCGCCCATTCTGTGTGTTTCCAAAGCAATCATTTGGACTTGCCCATCAAGAACATGTTGTCCACGTAGATTGCTAGGCATACCCCATGATGTTGCAGTAAAGCTACCACTGGTTTCAGAGGTTTGGAAAAACAATAGAGTGTTGATGATGAAAGTCTGAAGGGTTACAAATAGATTTGGAATCTGTGCCCCTGCTAAATGAACTGAAGGCATTGAGTATGTGACTGGTGCCAGGGAACAGAGAGCTAAGCAACCTTGAGATCTATTTTTAGCATCCTATTGACTTTTTGAAGGCAATCCCTTAAGCAATGTATACCTACCATTTTGAAATGTATGTTCAAAACAAAATAGTTCAGGGATTTGAAATTTCTTACAAGAAGAAAGCTCTGCCTTCTTTGCATGAAAGATGTTGCTGAGAAACCCATGGGATTGGCTCATACCTTCCTAAATGTTCCTTTGGATAACAAATCCTGAATCCTTTATGAGATTAGTTTGAATTCCAGAGCACTGAGTTCTATTGGTCGGTGAGGAATCAACTGTAGTGAAAGGGAATAAAATTATGTCTGATAATCTTGGATTGTTTGCCAGACCCGCTGGTCTGATGAGTTTCCAGTTCTGGAGAAAGACAGCAAGTCCGCCATCCAACTTTCTTGTGGAAAAAAAGTTTAAAACAATGCGACCTACCTCTATTGGCATGGGAGCGCTCTCTGATTCAGTGGAATCGACCTCTGTAGTGATTAATTTTCTGTGGGTAGCAAGCAGTGCATCCTGGCTTGTCGTTGAAACCAAGAGTATGCCCACCTCTGGGCACATAAAAGGATGGTCAAATGGAACTCTGTTGAGAATTGACAGAGAAGTGAGCTCTTTCTCATCCAGCTTTGTGAAAGACACCAGGGGAAAAATCTTCTTTAAGTTCTGTTGAGCCTTTTCTACAGAAGTGAAAGTTTGGATCTAAGCAGAAATGTCCTTGACAAAATGATCCCCAAAGAGATGGCCTACCGCCTCTGGTCCTATTTCTTTGTCTTCCATTGCAACCAGCTTACGATCAGTCCTCATCAGGATGGTTTTCCTCCTGTCTGCTGACAACGCAGCATTAGCATTACCCAGTAAATAAATTATTTGTTGACTTCAAACTCTAATAACTGGCAGATTCACAGGAGTTCCAGTGACGACATCTAAAAGGTTGTCCTGACATTGTCGAAGAGCCCTGTCTATCCCTTTTAAAGGATCCCTTTGATTCTTTCAAAGGAAAGCCACCCTGGGTCTATGTCTGGAGTGGATGATAACTTGTGAAGAAGAAGGGGTCTGGGACACCCCACACAAAATGTATTACGATTTGATTTATCAGTTGCTCTCCTAATTCAATGGTATAGGAAAGAGGAGCTGGAAGCAGAAGGGGTCAGTTTGCCTGCCCTGGAGTGAGATATTACAACAGGATCCAAATATGGGGATCCCACTGAGTCAAGGAGGGCTTCGTAGGAGAAATAATTGGTATTTTATGGTCCTTAAGGAAGATTTAAGTCCTCTCTATTATCGTCATCAATATCATCAGGTTTGACTGATTATGAATGATCAGAATCGGAAAGGTCATCTGAAAGGTGTTTAGGAAGATAATCCTCTAAAAAGGAGACTTTACTCATTTTAGAGTGAGGGCAATCATATGAAAAGGAGGTAGATGGAACTCAGGACTGAGAAGCCTCAGCTGTGTTTTTCTTTAAGGAGGCTAGTTTCTGTTCAACAGACTGGACTCATGAACCAGAGCAGCCTGGGACTCATTTCTTGGAAAAGTGGGTAAATATTTTATTAATTTATGAACTGAGGTGACAATAGGAGGACTTAACACCTCCTGCATCAACTGCATTGATGCTTAGAGAGTGGACTGTTTGACATCCAACACTGTAGCTGGCTGCTCTGTGGCAGACATGTGTAGAATGCCCATCCTGGCACTCCTCTTCCACAGAGGGGTCAGAGCCAACGCAGAAATCATTGACGTTTTCAGACCGCTTTTATCCGCGCCCTCCATACCACACTTAACAGTGTACAATTAGTTATGGAAAGTACAAATTAATATTATTTTTTTAAATAAATATTATCATTTAATAATAAGTTATATAGGAAACAATTCTTCTATTAAATACAAGTAAAAAGGTGTTTTTACAAACCTTTTTATTAGCAAAACGGTGCACTGTGAAATTTCTTGACATCTCTATCATAGTCGCATCAAACCACTCTGTCCCCCGCCATCCCTCATTCCTCAAACCAAGCTGCAGCATGGCCCAATGAAATTGTCTTTGACGACCGATCGCCCAAGGTTTTGGGGGCTGGGCCCTCACATATGTTACCCCTAGATTTATTCCAATGTCCTCAAATTTTTGCCCACTTGTGGGGGCAACATCAGCCTTCATTCACACTCTCTCAGCTAGCATAGATCAGTCCATATTGCGTTTCCAGTCCCCCAACTGTGGTCTCTGATCTGCACCCCACAATTTAGCAACATTCCTTTTCGCCACTGCCGAGCCAACCCACAAAGCCTTGAGTTCTGGGCGGTCCCAAATCTTATGATAAAAGGTACCGGTATGGCCACAGTGACTTCGGCAAGCATCAGTGAGCTTCCAACCCATTCTAATCAGTGTGGGCTGTGCATAATAGGAGCGGTGGAGGACCAGGCGAAAACCTGACTGTAGAGCCACTTCTTTAGGGAATGCAAGGGCTTCTGCCCATTCGTCATCTTCTACTTCTCCGAGATCTTCGACCCAGTGCATTTTCAATTGTGTCATGGCATCCAGTGTATTGTTAAGCAACTTTGGTACATCAGCGATGTGGCCTGCGTGGCATGTATTCATCTAATATTCTGTCCTCTCGGGGCGAGGACTCTGAGAGCACTGTTATCTTCGGCAGAGCTGCTCTCAGGGCATGACGGACTTGTATGTAGCGATATGTTTCAGTGTGCATCATTTGATGATCACGCTGTAGGTTTGTGAGGGGGATATCATCTCCTTGGCTCCACAAGTCGCCCATTCAGGAGACACCAATAATGGCCCATTTATCAAAGTCTAGCAATCGCCCCAGTGCACCCAGCGGGGTAGCTTGTGTGATACTCCCCTTCCAGCACAAGGCCAGTGTGGCTGTGTACCAAAGGTTTACCACCGTTGTAGTTGGGACCTGTAATGGTAAGGTGTCAAGCAGTACCATAGAGACACCTGAGATGTCCCCGCGGCTGCATCACCAGCCTATCCATCAGGAAGGCTGTTTCCTCTGAGGAGCGATAGACCCAGCCATTAATAGTAGTCAGCTGCGCTGGCCAATATTTCTGGATGTCGGGTAGTGCTTCTCCTCCGTCCTATCTGACCCTTCTCAATTTGTGTTGTGCTATCCATGCAGGGCATCCATCCGAGAGCAACACCCTGATCTCGCTCTCAATTTTCTTAAAATTGAATTTATGGACAGGGTACGGTGAGCTTTGCAAGACATAAAGACAACTGGGTAGGGACATAATTTTAAAGAGTGTTGCAGTGCCCAGAAGGGATAGTGGAAGAGACCCCCAGTGTTGTATGTCTTGCTTCAGCCTCTCTAAGTGTGATGACAGGTTGTTGTAGACGAATTAGTCAGGGTCACTGGTCACATAAAGCCCAAGACAGCGGAAGCCCTTAGTGACTATTTCTGTTGCAGAGTTGTGGGGCAATTTGGCAGTTGTCCCTGTAGATTATATATGTGGGAGTCATGGCAGTTTATTGTGTAGACTGAATAATATCAAAGATGGTAAGGATATGCATTATTCTGTCCAAGGTGTTCACAGGATTCAGCACATAAAGTAGGACATCATCTACATATAAGGATGTCTTATCTTCTCATTGGCAGTCCACTGCATACCACAGACCAGTGGGTCCTGTCTGATCCAGGCAGTCAAGGGATCCAGCACTAGAGTGAACATTAAGGGTGACAAGTGGCAACCCTGTTCAGTGCCACATTGAACCCAAAACACCTGCAACATCCCCCCATTCACTTTCACTTGCGTCAGCATATACAAGTTGCGCCCAGCAGATGAAGTGTGGACCGAAGACCATTCCAGTCAGCACCCCGAACATATAGGCACATTCAACTGAGTCAAAAGCCATAATGGCATCTAAGGAGAACACCAGTGTACATTCCTTTATATGGGAAGCTTAGCTCAGCACGTAATAAGAGCGCCTCATGTTAAATGTGTTGCTACTATACAGCATAAAACCCGACTGGTCCGGGTGCACCAGAACTGTAATCACTTAGGTGAGCCTGGAGGCCAGGACTTTGGCCAAGATCTTAGCTTCATTGTCGAGGAGGGAGATTGACCTGTAGGAGGCACAGTCGTTGGGAGGTTCCCCCTCTTTTGGGATGGCCACTATCGTGGCCAATCTCTGGTCTCTGGGCAACAAGCCCCTTTGGCGACTCTCCTTAAACATTTAGAGTGACCTTCTGGTACAGTGCCTCTCAACCCCCCTTCTGGAACAGCACCCCCCTCCCCGCATACACGCACATGCACACAGACACCCACACGCATCCCGCATACACCCATTCACCAACACTGACATACACGCATTCACTTCAACATCCATACATGCATTCACTTAAACATCCATACAAGCATTCACTTCAACATTCATACACGCATTAACTCCAACATCCATACATGCATTCACTTCAACATCCATACATGCATTCAACCATGCATGCGCACATGAATACAAACACACATACACACAGGCATACACCCATACACACATGAATACACACACACACATACACCCATACCCACACATATACACACTTACATTCATACACTCAGACATACACCCACTCACACACGCACCCACAACAACCCCCCTCCGACACCATTCCCCTGTCGCCCGACTTACCTTATCCGGCGAGGAGGTCGTCCAGCAGGGACCGGGTACAGCCGCTTCCAACGCCGGCAGCGCCCCACAGGTTGTAATATGGAACCCTTCTGGCGGGGCTAGTGGTGGAACTGCCCCTGCGCCTCCGACCACCAGCACGACTACTGCAGGATTTCCGCCCAAAATGTGGTGGAAATCCAGCAGTACTCATAATATGGTGGGCAGAGGCTCAAAGTCATAATGAGGGACTCAGTCGGGCTGCATCAATTGCCACGTGTCTGTATTCCCTTCGCTTAATAGGGATTGTGTGCTTGGTGTCATTACTGTCCTGTTTAGTAAGCGCCCTCTTCTGTGTGTGAATTTTGTGTTCCAGCAATTCAAGCTGGGCCCTCTTTTCCTTTTTGTGTCCGGCTATGAGTGCCTGTCCCCTAATCACCGCCTTGTACACGTCCCAGAGGGTCTGAGAGGAGACAACTGTTTTGTTTTCAGCAAAATAGTGCTTAGTTACGTCTATTGGCATCTCTGATCTTGGGACGTTTAGGCTACAAGGGGTTAACTGATATGGCTCGCCATGCAGGATTTCCATCCAGGCCAAACCCCGCCTATATGGGGGAATGATAAAGTAAAAAGATTATTGAATTACATTTTTCCTCATTTTATCCGCTAAGGCAGACTCACTGCACGTCTTTCAGGGTAGGCAACAATCGTTGGTTGTGCTTAAGTTGAAAGGAATGTCAAGGCTGCCAAGGACGATTGACCGGGGCTGGTGCTGGGCATCGGAAAGCCTGGTCCATGAGGAGAAGTCGCCTCTCAAGCGCGCCCTTGCGAACTGGCACCTTTTGAGAGGCGCCCGCAGAGGAGCGAACGCGGGTTCCTGAGAGCTCACTCGCTGCTATTAAAGTCAATAAAGCCTAAAAAAATCCAGTTAAGTGTTAGAACACTTGTAAATATGATAAAACTAATACATATACTTATCTCTGCTACAGCAGTAAAGAAGAGGACACTGCATCCTGATTGGTGGACTCTGCATGAGGTCATAGCTGATCTAGACAGCTGACATTTGCATACGGTTTGTCTTGTTATTCTTCCATATTGTATTGTTTATTTTTTCCTTGCTGCTATAGATTTTCAGTAAAGAATAACAGTAGTAATCAAACTTTCAGCCTTGTAATAGAATTCCTAAAATTAGCACTGTACCACCAACAGATTTATATTGTAACTAACATCAGTTTTCATCCTTTATATGTGCTCCTTTTTGTGATCCTCAAAAACAGACTTGCACTACAATACATGCAGGCCATGTCCCAGAGTCCTATAATTGGTGCCACAACATGTTGTCAGTGTTGTGGCCAGCTAATCAAGAGGGGGTTCTTTTGAGACCCTCACTCCCCCAACATACTTTTTGGTGTCAGAGCGTGCTCACCATGCTCCCATAAATATTTATTTTTAATTAACTTTCAGGACACAGGGATCATGCTCCTGAGTGTTGTAATGGCTGCCACAACATATTGTTCAGTTTGTGACCAACCAATAAGGACTGCCTAGCCCCCTTCAATGTGGACTATAAGAGCATATCTGGACACCAACTGACAAGATATCACTAATTTTTTAACCTTAATTTCCCAAAAACTGCTGAATAGATTTATACTAAATTACAAACACTTGCTTTCTGAGTAGAGATCTAGCTTTCTGTGTATTCAATGTATTTCTGTGCAGCCAGTTTTTCTAACATGCTGCATAAAAATTCCAGTGGGAAATAATGAGAAATGTGCATTTACCCACCCCCCCCACCTTTTTGTTACAACCCACTGAATGGATCACCCCAAAGTTTTCCAGGAAAGAGCTGAGGTGTATGAATGTTTTTTTTTTTTTTAATTTAGTGAAATTTACCAAATGGTGCCAGAGTTTTTAGTGAAACAAAAAGCCTTCTTCCTACAGGGACTCTGACCTAAATATATCTGCACAGTGGTGAGTGTCCCCACAGTGTGGGGATGGCTGTCTGTGGGGGATTGGCCACACAGAACTGAAGGCCCTGCACAGCGTGGAGTTGCCTACGTTTGGTCATGTCCAGGCCTTGTGGCCAGCACCTTCTGAATACAGACAAAGGCTGTGCGCAGTGTAGGGTTGGCTGCATACGGGAGGTTGACTGCACCGGCTGACCTGCCACCAACCTCCTGTTTTGCATGGCCGAACGCTGTGCGCGTCAGGCGGTCGGATTTTTGCATAGTAATAAGTTATTACTTTACATTGAAAAAAATCCTAGAAATTCAGTGAAAAAAAAACAAAGGTTAAAGTAACGTTATAGTTAGGTGAAATGTTCAGTAACAACGTAACATTTTAAACTCTAAACCCCACAGAAGTTCACCAGTTATATTTCTAGTTATCTCATGTAACTATGATGCGTGCCCTAAGATAACTCTAAATCACTCCCTCGTCATGCACTGCTAATTACCTCACATATTACATCATTCATGACATGTTCCATGACATCACTGATAATTTCACTGCAACATTTGCAATAGAATTATTGATGAGAAAACTGTGCATGACGAGATGCCTCAGAACTATACACGTGATAAGGTTTTTATCCTAATGATAACTTTTCAGAACGTGCACCAAATGTCTTCTAATTCCTTAGCTGTGTTATTTACATACATTTGGTACTGCCAAAAATGTGTTAATCTGTTTTTACCACCAGGTTTCTGGCTACTTAGTTGGGTGATCTTTTGCTGTTACTGTTACAGTTTTTTTTCACTTGTTGATGATTTGCTTTTGGAAAATTCACTGTTAGAACACTGCTCATGTTTACACTTTTCCCCAGGCAGTGGGTCCAATGCAAGAAATCACTGTAAGGGGTCATGAGGTAGTTTGTGAGGATTAGCCGGTATAAATAATTCTGAATCTGAAAGGCAAACATTCTTTTAGAACAAGTGTCTGACTCAAATGATGACACGTTAGTGTGTGAGAAGGCCCAACTCCATTCTTGAAGTTTGGCATTGTATTCTTTTCTCACTCAATCATTTGAAAATCTGTCATTTCTACCTTGCATTTTGCCCCCCCACCGTTTCTCGACACCTGCTTGACGAATCACCATGAAACTTACTAAGAAGGAGCTAAGCAAAACAGGACACTTTTTAAAGAACATTTTATTAAGATTCGTGAAACAGCAGCAAAGTTATTAATAATGTTCCTGTGGAAACACCATCCTAACTATAACTACCCAGTGGCGACCGCCACTCGGTATTATACAGACCTGCCAACTCACACGGTGTCACTGTGTCACTGTGTCACAGTGTGACACACGATATTGGCTCCCCTTAGGTGAGGAGCCGATATCACCTGGTGGCAGGGAAAACAATGGTTTTCAGCTCGCTTTTGGGGGCTTTCATCTGCTGATTTCCATTAATGGGTGTGGAAACACCCCAGGACATTGGCAACAGCCCCAGCAAGCTTTTGTTTTTGTTTTTTCATAGGTGGGGTTTGGGGCCGGAGCGGGTGCAAAAGTGCCTCTTAGGTGCTTCTCAGCATGAGCCACGCCCCCTCCAATGCCCCACCCCCTCCTCACACTGTGAGATTTTTGGTGAAGTTGGCAGGTCTGACTATATGTATATATATACTTGTGAACTTATTCATAAAATCACTGATGATTAGCAACTATTGTAGCAAATGTATTTACAGCTGGGTTGTCCTGTTCACCGTTTACTAGAGCTTATAAAGCACTCAAATGACTCAGGATCTATGGTTCAAGATTTTTTGTAATTTGCAGCCTCTGATTCCCCAGAGTTGTGCCTCTGATTCCCCAGAGTTGTATTCCATAGATAGAGCTGACTTGGACATCCCAAGTTGTATTCATTTTTTAAATGATTCGTACACCGCGCAGGGACTGAAGGAGCTAAGGGAGATCAGCAACAAACAGACAGAATTAAAAAATTTGGAGATTAACTATTTTTTAAAAGACTTACAGAAAGGGAGCAATTCCTAGATATTCCGCAAGGAGAGCGGCGTGGAATTCCATAAGTGGGAACCACACAGAGAAGGAGACACTTTTGATGCTGGTTTGTGGAACTTCTTGAATCACCATCACCCCAAGTTATGCCACTTTACAGTTCTTCTGCAGGGTGGCACTTTATCATACCAAGAAGTGCCTGTTTCAGCAGAAAGGCTCGTCTGTAAACCCCTTCTACAGCTACTGTGCTTGTCTCAACAGGCACCATATTTTGTTCCATATAATACATGATTCTAACATTTTCCTTTGGTGGATTTGGCGGCATGAACAACAGACATTCTGTTTTTTTGACTGGACTTCACAGGCAGTAATATGCCTGGGCACGTTAATCCCTTCAGCTGTAACCTTGGCACGGACTCTCTGGGCCATGCCAAATTAAAAACAAATCCTGTGTTATTTGATAAACCTGTTCTATTATTCTCGCATTGAGATATGCAAATGAGCAGTCTTTGTCCAGAAGTTTGCAGTGCATGTTGGTTTTTCTATGTTGTGCACCAGGGACTTAGCACATGAGATATATACACTACATCCATGGGGAGTTGCATAGGGTCAGAGGGCAGACTGAGTAATTAATTCAACACCGTGAACAACAGCAGTGGGGTTGATGTTTGTAAAGTACAGACACACCACATATGTACACATAGATCAACACAAGACTTTGGTCTCTTGAGTTGTCATTCCTAACAAATGTCCAAAATTAAATAAAGGCAAATATGCCCAGAGACATCATACATATGGGTACACAGGCAGATGCACACTGGCAACCACCTATACAGGAGGGGACACAGCTGAGATGCAGCCACACAGCTGCCAAATGTCTCCCTATCGTTCGGATTCAGCTAGTCCTAGGTTTGTGATTAAACCGCTTTCTCCAAGCCCAAGTGTAAAAGCAAATGTACTGTCTCAGAATGCCTAGTTCTCCTGGATAAAAACCCAGAACTGGCTGAAGGGGTTACACATGGCAGCCACCATACATTTTCAAAATGAAACGTGACAAGATGAATGTAAAATGTAAAAAAAGGCAAGTCCTCACTAGATTTTGTTTGATTTTGACAATATTATTGTGTTTTTTTGTTTTGCTGCTCTTAAGAGATTTAATGCTTCTTGGGTTAATTCTCAGTTTCATTTCAGTGCCATAAAATCTGAACAAAAATGTGTGCCCTAGCGACCAAAAAGTAAGTTTTAATTAAAACCGCCAGGCCTCTCTTATTTGCCTCTGGAAACTAACCTCTGGGTTGCAGGTCGCATAGCTAAGTATACAAATGTTATCCTTTTACTTTCCTGTGCCCTCTACCCTCTCCCACCCCTTAGAGGCCCTGCAGCCTTCCTCTGCTAAACAAAAGGATGCTTCAATGTCAACCCCATTAGCTGAGTTACTTTCATACATTTGTTACAACTAAAAATGCGTTAATATGTTTCTTCCCATAGGTTTTTGGTTACTTAGTTGCTGTTATGTTTACTGGTATTTTTACTTGTTAATGATTTGCTTTTCAAAAATTCACTAAACATATTTAAAATTGAAAAATGCATGTGTTACATTTTTCTGCAGGCACTGGGTCCAATGCAAGATATCACTGTAATGGGCCAAGAGATCATTTAGGAGGATGAGCCAGTATAAATGACTCTGAAAGGCAAACATTCACTTACAGCAAATGTTTGACTCAAATACTTTCTCTTAGTACAAAATATCCCTAACAACACCAAGAGGGAAAGCATCAGATGACAGTTATTGTATTCCACGGAGTTCTGCCAATGGCCGGAAATAGGCATGTTGCACTGTGATTTAGCAACAGGAGCATGTTTTGTGCTGATAAATCACCACGATCACCACTACACAGCACGTTGCTGCCACGAAAGGAGATTTTCTACTCGTGTCAATCAATCAATCAGGAATTTGTAAAGCGCACTACTCACCTGTGAGGCGCTGAGGAGGGGAGGGAGGAGAAGGGGGGGAGGTGCTGCTACTGCTCGAACTGCCAGGTCTTGAGAAGTTTCCTAAAGGTAAGGAGGTCCTTGGTCTTGCGCAGGTGGGTGGGAAGAGTATTCCACGTATTGGCGGCCAGGTGTGAGAATGATCTACTGCCGGTGGTAGTTCGGTGGACGCGTGGGCGTGACTATTAATGTTTTGAACTTTCTCAATAAATTTTGGATTCATCGGTGGACTCTAGAACCTGTGTGTTGTGACATGGACTTTTATGATTTTGTGTTCTACATGATTTACCTCTTGAATTAAAAGTTTTGTAGGCTTCTATAAGAGGGGACCCTCACTGTGTATTGATCTACTGCAGGTGGTAGTTCGGTGGACGCGTGGGACGGTTGTGAGGGTGAGGTCGGCAGAGTGGAAATGTCGGGTCGGGGTGTAGAAGGAGAGTCGTCTGTTGAGGTATTCTGGTCTGGTGTTGTGCAGTGCTTTGTGAGGGTGGGTGAGGAGTTTGAAGATGATTCTCTTGTTGACTGGGGGCCAGTGCAGGTTTTTCAGGTGGTCTGTGATGTGGCAGTGGCGGGGGATGTCCAGGATGAGGCTTGCAGAGGTGTTCTGGATGCGTTGCAGCCTCTTCTGGAGATTGGCCGTGATTCCTACTGTAGAGGGCATTGCCGTAGTCTAACTTGCTGCTTACGAGGGCTTGGATGACTGATTTCGGTGGGTATCCATTTGTAGATCTTTCGGAGCATGCGGAAGTTGCGGAAGCAGGAGGAGGAGATGGCGTTCACTTGCCTGGTCATGGATAGTGAGGGCTCCAAGATGAATCCTAAGTTGCGGGTGGGGTCGGTGGGAGTCGGAGTGGTTCCAAGAATGGCAGGCCACCAGGAGTCATCCCATGCGGAGGGGGTGGTGCCAAAGATGAGGACTTCCGTCTTGTCGGAATTGAGTTTGAGGCAGCTGCTCTTCATCCATTCGGCGACGGCCTTGGCCTTCATTCCTTTGTGGAGGTAGGTCTTGGTGGAGTGCTTGGTGAGGGAGAAGATCAACTGGGTGTCGTCGGCGTATGAGATGATGTTGAGGTGGTGGGATCGGGCGATGTTAGCGAGCGGGCCATGTAGACGTTGAAAAGGGTCGGGCTGAGGGACGAACCCTGGGGCATGCTGCAGATGATTTTGGTGGCCTCCAAGCAGAATGGGGGAGTCAGCCTCTCTGGGTTCTGCCACTGACCCAGTGCAGGGCTCTGTCGCGGATTCCAGGACTGCTGAGGCATGAGCGTAGGGTGTGGTGGCAGACGGTGTTGAACGTGGCAGAGAGGTCCAGGAGGATAAGGGCCGTGGTTTCGCCACTGCGCAGGCAGTGATGAAGGCAGTTTTGGTGCTGTGGTTGCTGCGGAATCCGGATTGGGAAGGGTCCAGGGTGCAGTTCTCCTCAAGGAAACAGGTTATTTGTCTGTTGACAGCCTTCTCGATGACTTTTGCCGGGAAGGGGAGCAGGGAGATAGGCCGGACGTTCTTGAGGTCCTTTGGGTCCGCCTTGGGTTTTTTGAGGAGGGCATTGATCTTGGCGTGTTTCCAGCTCTCCGGAAACGTGGTGGACTCAAAGGAGCTGTTGATGATCTTCTGTAGTTGGGGTGCGATGACGGAGCTTGCTTTGTTGAGGATGTGGTGAGGGCAGGGGTCAGATGAAGAGCCGGATTGGATGGTGTTCATGATTTCGATGGTGTCGTTGTCATTGACAGGGATCCAGGAGAGCAGGAGGTTGGTCGGAGGTGAATCTGTGGTGTTGGTGGTTGCCGGGGGGGTCTGGGTGCTGAAGCTGTCATGGATGTCTGCAATCTTGCGGTGGAAGTAGGAGGCTAGGGAGTGGCAGAGGATGTCGGGATGTCGTTGGCATTGGAGCTGAGGTTGGAGAGTTCCTTCACAACCTTGAATAACTCCTTGTGGCTGAGTGCATTGTTGTTGATTCGGTCTTTGAAGGCGGTTCTCTTGGCGGCTCGGCTGCGTTGGTGGTGTCTGCAGATGGCATTTTTGAAGGCTGTGAGATTGCCCAGAGTCTGATCTTGGCACCACTTTCTTTCGAGTCTTTGGCAGCTTTGCTTAGATTCGTGGAGGTCGGCGGTAAACCAGAAGGCCTTTCTGTCAGTGCATAAGTTGGAGGGATTCTTGATTGGGGCAAGAGTATTGGCAAAGGTGTTGACCCTTTGCCTGAAGTTGGGGGCAGCTGCATCAGTGTCTGTGGTGTCGATGGGTGGGTTCTGGGAGAGAGTCCCGATAATTTGGTCTTCGGTGACCTTGTTCCAACTGCAGTGGGGAATCTGTTGTGGGTGGTGGTGTGTTGTGGGTTTCTTGAAGGAGAAGTGGATGCAGTGGTGGTCTGTCCAGTCGAGTTCGGTGGTGTGGCTGAAAGAGACGTGATTGCTGGCGGAAAAAATAGGGTTGAGTGTGTGTCCTGTGGAGAAGGGTTGGTGTTGTGACGAGCTGTTTGAGGCCGAGGTTGGAGATGTTGTCGAGCAGGGTGGTGGTGTTGTTGTCATTGGTGTTCTCGAGGTGGAAGTTTAAGTCTCCGAGGAGTATGTAGTCAGTGGATGCAAGAGCGTGCGTGCTGATGATGTCGGTAATGGATTCGCTGAACTGCATTCGTGGGCCGGGGGCCTGTAGACGAGGGTTCCTTGAAGGGTGGAGTTTGGGTCAGTATGGATTTGGAAATGCAGGTGTTCAGTGGTGCTGAGGGTGTCTTCGGTGTTGGTCGTGATCCTGAGGGTGGATGATGGCAATGCCTCCTCCTGGTTTGATGGAGCGGTCCCTGCGGGTGATCTTGTAGCCGTCCGGGATGTCAGGCGCTGAGGAGGGGTTCATCCAGGTCTCGGTCAGGAAGGTGACGTCTGGGGCGGCTGAGTCGAGTAGATTCCATAGCTCTACTGCGGGCTTGTGGACGGAGCGGGTGTTGAGGAGGATACATCTGAGATGGTTGCGTCCTGCCTTGGTGGGTGAGTCTATGGTGTGGAGGCTGGTGAAGGTGCAGTTCCGGCAGGACAAAGGGTCCACAGGTGGTCTGCGGGAGGCTTGAATGCAGACAGGACAGCGGCCGCTATTGAGGGCACAGAGGGTGGCGTCGTCGTAGTGAAGACGTGTGTGGTGGCAGTGGTGGGGATGGGAGCCAAGGGTTCTGGTGCTGGGTGTGGTCCAGGCGCGGATGGACACAGACAGGCTTGCCTTTGGCGCACCTTCAGCTTCATGTGGCAGCCTTCTGACCCCAAAAGGTCTCAACTGCCAGTGTTGGAAAAATCCTGCGACAGAAAATCATGGTTTGGGGCCCCAAATTTTGCTTGCCGACGTCCCGTTTTGGCAGGCACTCAAAATCTCGCTTGCTAACTTACCATTTTGGCATGCACATGACAAAAAATTCCTCCATGAAATGTTAAATATTGAGGGTGTGCTAAAGCTGTTAATATTTTGGCTATCATTCAAAGTAGCACACAAGACCCCATGTTAGAGCATAATGTTTGGATTAGTGACACTGTTTAAATAGGAGAGAGAGAGAGAGATTGAGAGATAAAGAAAAAAGGCAGAATGAGAGCAGAGAACGGTGGGAAAAAAGAGACACAAGATGAGGAAATGGTTGCGCTTTTTAGTTAGCGGTTTGGTGCTAATGTACTACGCAGGAGCCATATTTACTGAGTGACAGTGTAAGGGTGGGAGCATGTGTGTTTGTCTTTTTTTATTCATGCAAGAAAATGTGCCCAAGTGGACTCCTGCCTTTCTCTGGACTGATGGCGTTTTCTGAAGCTATTGACTTGTTTTTGACTGGCAGAGCAGATGAAATGACATCACTAGATTTCTCATCATCCATCCGCAGAGAGTGTGACATCACTGCATTTCCCATCATCCATCTGCACAAGAAGCTACTTCACTGTTTTCCTGCAAAAAACATATTTTAAAGAAGAAGCCAAGCTAAAGGACTCGCTCTGTGCACAGAGGAAGATGTTTTCCAAGCTTAGGGAGATTCCAAGAGGCAATGTGTCATATGAATAATAGTTTTTTTATATCTACTCATTTTTCAAGAATGGTTTAGCCACAGTGATTTCCTTGCTGAAGGGCACAACTGCAGTGAAATACAAGCCCATATGAACTTTTATTATTTACTGGGATAGGACTGGTGTACTAATAAAAAAATGTACTTACAAAGTATATACTTAGGATCACTTACTGGAACTATGTATCAAGAGTCCCTGTTCTAAAACTTGCACCCTACTCAAATAATGTTTCAAACATCAATAAATACCTGCCAATGAAGACAGCTATAATGTAGTGATTTGTTCTGAAACTGTCAGACCCCGTTCAGGAGGCCACAGGGTATGAAGGGGCTTCTGGGCCACAACTGCAGGGGTTAAGGCCTTTTACCTCTGCTGCACCTGGGCCAACCCTACTACGGCTGTGCTAACTGGGCCAACTACAAGCCTTTCTGCACCTGAATCTTATAGGCAGCATAAGCGAACAGCCATAGGCTTTTCAGGGAGGTTAGTGTGAGGGTTACTCAGGCTCAAGAATCAATACCACTACCACTAGCAGCTCAATAAAATCAATGTCCCATCCAGTGCTTCTCTTTGTAGAAAAGACAAGTACATTTTTACACAAAACCACATAAATCCACTAAAGAGTCAATTATGATTGAATACCTGATTCCCGGGTGTGGAATTAGTGCTCTCAGGAACCTCTGCTACTTAGGCCTTCACCTGGCTCTAGTAGATCCCCGTATTTGGTACAGGGTTCCCTGCGTTTGTAGCAGGTTCACAGCCTAACAGGTACTTATCGGTGCAGCTCACACTGACCCCCCCTTTGTATCTAGATTCAGCATGCAGTCCCTGAGGCCTAGACCCGGTTAGTCTCTCACCATATTAGGTGAAGCTGCCTAAGATGACGCTCAGCCTTAGTCTCACACCAGTCTGCAGTTGCAGCCAGGGCCTTATTCGGCATTCACGCTGCAGAGGGATCTTCACCAGCAGCAAGCAGCAGACGTCAGTGGTGTGTGGCAGTCTAAGAGAGGTGCAAGACTATGTTCAGTCCATCCACAGCAGCAGGGCTCAGTGGCTGCAGATTGGAGCCTTCACACCGCATGCAAGATTCCTCTGCAGGTGGCTTTGCATCCATCCATGCAATGAATGGCCATACCAGAAGCTGAGGCTTCTGACGGTGGCCCTCTTACAGACGGTGACTGCAGATGCCAGCTTGCTTCAGCCCTCCAGTGAGTACTTTGTGATACCTCTTGGGCACAATGGCCACATGCCACAGGGTGCATCACTGTAACAACTTTGAATCTTCATGCACCACCCCTCCAGGGTATCTGTCTGGTCACTGAGGGCCTGATTTAGAGTTCGGCAGACAGGTTACTCAGTCACAAATGTGATGTATATCCTGTCTGCCATATAACAAGTGCATTATATATGAAATCGCACTTGTAATGCGGCGGAAGGGATATCCATCACATTTGTGACGGAGTAACTAGTCTGTTGACTCTAAACCAGGCCCTCAGGCTTCAGAACTGGATCTGGCTCAGTCACACACGTGGCAGTGTTGCAGCCACTCAGTCTACTTGCAGGGGGCATGGGCCACCAGCAGGTGCCTATCCTAGCTTCAGTCGGGCCCACCAGATGGGAACACCACTCCGAGGGACTGGCAGCTTGGAAGGAGTTATGTAGATCAGAGAAGATATCAAGAAGAGTTAAAGTCAGAAGAAGAAGTGGAAGAACTCCTCCGTAACACAAACAAGACTGTGGCTCAAGCAAGTCTTAAAACTTCCTTACTTCTCATATAAGAATGTAATCATAACAAACTCACCATTGCTAAAAGAATAAAAAGCGAGCTTTCTAAGCCTTATTTCCCCCATCCATCCACAGAGCCCAAGAAGCTTGACCATCACCAGGGTGATATGTGCCCATCCTAGTGTTCCTGTGATAGCCTTTGGTGCCATGTTCCCTCTTCACCAGATGGAGTTGTTATGCAAGTAATTTCCATTGATGCGATTAAGCGGTGGAAGAAACAAGAACCACAATGGCCTCAATCATGTGGGCATTCTTGAGATAAGGGAACTGCCAACTGAAGAAAATTCTAGTGAAAGAAGTCCATTTGGACTGCGGAAGCTACAAGAAAGACCAAGGTCAAAATGAATTCCACTATAAGTTGCAGGTCCTTCAGTGCAGTAACACTGAGTGAAGTAACATCAAGAGCAGAGGACTGTACCTTACAAATGACAAAGGATGTTTTCCTACAAGTAGAAATTCTGTCTTGGCTGGTTCTGACTTTTATCTTCATCCAGCTGTTTATTGCTATAAGACATTGGCTACAAGTTCAGTCGAACCAAGTTACAGCCTTCACTACCAGGATAACGTGTGTGTGTTAGCAATATAGTTCATATAAGAAATGTGCAATGGCCTGTTCAAAGCAGCCAGGGACAAGAGGTATTCATTGAAGGCTGTAGGGGATCACAAAATCTCTGAGGAACTCCACAAATTAAGGCCAGGCTCCAAGGTGGAACATGAGGATGATATAACATTGTGAGTAGTTATTCAAGAACAGCTCTGTCTGTTCCCTAATCTGGGATCAAGATCTTATGACTGATGATATGGAACAAAAATTGCAAGATCTAAAGGCATGACTTTTCTATTAGGGAATCCTAGTTAGATGCCTTTTCTAATTTTCCAACCAAATATATTTTTCTGGATTGCTTAGCAAAAGTGATACTCTGAATGGAAACTAACATTTATGTAGTTGTGTTATAAAAATGTATGAGTCTTCCTAGCAGATGATATCTAAAAGGGAATGGAGCTTGAAAAAGCAACTAAAACTGCATTGGCCATTATTAAAAGATTTCTTCAAGTGGATCTCATCCTTAAAATGTAATTCTGTGGTCTAAAATACCACTAAAAACAGCACAAGCACAATTGATGAAATGATTTAGAGAAAGTGGACGTTATTTGGTCGTATTAGGTGAAGTGGTCTGTGCAGTATCAAGGGTCCTTTTAGAGAGACTGAGGTTTCCATAGACTTGTCTTTCATGTACCATATGACCAAGCTCTGTGACTTAGGACAAGAGTGAATTTATAAATCAGAGCTATGGGCTGGGAAAGAAATCCCGGGAGTGGAAGTAGGAGGTTTTCAACAACTACATCAATTAGTTTGAAAACCAAACTGGTGGTGTGAATACTGTGATACTCAGGTTACATGTCAGCAAATACTAGGGACTTACAACTAAGTTGGGCTGTGCCAATTGGGGACAAGCCAATCAAACATGCATCATTTAAGGTTCAGAGCACATGCCCTGTTTAGCAGGGCTCTGGGGGTTTCAGAGTCATTACACCACTACTTAGCAGTCAAAATGGAGCAAAAGGTGTGGGTGAACTTGCAAAAAAGTCTGTTTTCAACAAATACAAAGTCCACCTCTTTTGCTCATGAGATGTTTCTGTGGAAAATAAACCCTTGTAAGGTTTGCATTTTTCTCTTAGGCCAGTGGTACACTTGTCCAGGCTGTTCCAACAGCTGCATAGATCACTCAATTATTTGTGTTTAGTGGTATTTGGTAAAATGTTAAAGCTGGAGAATGCCTGCAGCATGCCTGCTGCTCAGAAGACTAGTACCCAGGGCCTAGGAAATGCACAATCTGTGCTTCTCCATCGTGGGCCGCAGCACCACACAGTCAATATGAACAACATGCCCTGATGTATTTAAAGCAGTTAATGGAAACAAGAGGGACCCGGGTATTACTAGGGACTGGGGGTCATCACGTGCTTATAAACACAATGGTACCTAATACATGAGATGGCAAGAGTAATAAACAAGTATCTTCATTTAATGAAATATATATATAAACATAAACATATGATCAGTACCAGTGACAAAAATGTGGTCTGTGCGCTTTATAGTTCACTACACACTACTGAGTAAAGTGTTGAACATATTTATCATGTAAACAAGAATACAGCCCATTTAATGCAAATTCAACAATACAAATAGGGTGTGTGTTATTAGTTAATGACATTTCGATCCTTTAAGGTGATATGGGATCATCATCATCACTCTGAGAATGTCCATCCAGTGAAGAAACTAAAAATGAGAACACAACACAAACAATAGTGAACAAAAGGGTAATACATTATATGCAATATTACAAGGGTGTGGAGGAGTGCTCACAGGTCACTAAAACCCGTCAGGGAATGTGCCTGTGGGAGGAAAAGGAGTGGTGAGTCAAGGTCCAATATGGAAAAAAGTTGTCTGGGGGGGAGTAAATGCACAAGTGTCAAATTACCTGTACTGATGGAAAGGTCCGCAGGTAATAACTGGGCAAGGTAGGCTGATATCTTGTATGGAAAACAAGGGGAAGGGTGAGTTTTAACTCAGTGTCCAGGTATTAAGAAAGGATGCACTGCCCACTCTTTTGATGTATGGAACATTCCTGGAAAAATCACACAGAAACCCAGCAGTGGGGATCAATGTCTTGAAAGATGAGGCCTGCCTGGTGAGCACAGTGGAGCCAATTGCTAATGTGACTCCAGGTCGGTGTGGTTATAAGTATTTCCAGCTTAAAGGTCATGGGGTGGGAGCATAAAACACAGTGGGGATGGGCTAAAATCAGGGGCCAGCTTGGGACGGGCAGAGATGTGTAAGAATCCGGTGGCCATCCGTTCAAAGTGGGAAGAGCACAGTCCCTTTGAAAAACTGAATTGTGAGTTATCCCATTGAGAAAAACAGATGTGGTAAATAGCTTAGAATGATACTATATAAGACCAGAATAAAACACTGGGGGGAAGGATGATAGAGCAAGTATTCACAAAGAAGGGGGATGAGTACCGACAGCAAACAGAGTAAGCCATAGCAAATTAGTTAAATTGAGATGTACATAATTGACTATTTTCACAATACAGTTGCCCCAAAAATTACAACAACCAACTAATAAAGGGAGGCACTGCAAAATAGTTTGAACTTGTACAAGTGTTTGCTCACAGCAGAGCTGTCCACTCCTTGTGGCAACTTAAACCAGTTCTCATGGTATTTAATCTTACAATCCTGTTAAGTTCATCCCTGTTGAGAGGTTGTTCCAGGTTTCCTTGTCCTGCTGGTAAAGAGATAACTGAGATGACCTACCATCGGATGTCATCTTCTGTGTTTCCGGCTTTACTAAAGTGCTCTATCAAAGAGGCAGTGAGGATCTTACACCATAAATGGCTCATTTGTTGGCAGTTCCAGATTTTGTTTCTGTGTATTCTGACCAACATACAGGTGATTACACCTCAGAAAATTACATACACCACACTATTTGTGTTGCAATTAGTGGGTGATATTAGTGCATACATGCCAATATTTTAGAAGAGGTAAGTGGAAGATTTAAAAAATAAATTGAGGGAATGTATTTTCCTCATTGTCTTCTGATGATTTAGAGGAATGTCAGGCAGGAGACAGCCATTTTTTACTTCAAAAATCAAGAGTCTGCTGCCTGAATCAGGGCTATTGGCATGTATGTCACTGGTGCCTTGAGTGAATGTTTTACTTTCTATGGTAAAGCGTCAGACACTGCATGTGCCACACTTGTAATGTCCAGTTATAGGCGACAGACTCCAGAGATCAGCGAGACTGTGTAGGCTTTTATTGCAGGGATCATGGCTGAACCAGGTGATCTTTTAAGTGTGTTCCTTTTTTTATAAGCAACCATAGGAGGTTCAAAAGTAAGATCCCTTACTGTCAGTACATTCCAATGTTTTCTTTATGCATTTGCTGACAAAAGTGGCTTCTGGTGAAAAAGTAATTGCATTCACGCAAGTCTCTCAGATTTTTCTTTTAGCTTTTGTGTCAACAGAATCTCCCTTCATTGAGTGGGTAATCAACTGTTTAGGGTAGACTCTTTTCAATAATGTGGGATGAGTATTTCTGTTTCTTTGAAGACAGTGGTCTTTAGCTTGCAGTTTTGTGTAACCCTGGGAAACTAGCTAAAAGGAGCCTTTTAGGGTGCAGGCTTGAATAATTCAGTATAATTCAGTAGTAGGTTTACAATAGAGGTTGATGTAGAGGAGGCCATTTTCCACCCTAACCTAGGAATAAATGTCAGTATTGTCACTGCGCATGGTGTACTCTAGGCCACTGCAGTTCTGGTTTAGTCAATTTTGAAACTGATTGAGGAGTGAGGGAGATCCTTTCCAGCTCATGAAAATATCATCAATGTAATGTTTCCAGAAGATTATCTGGTGCCAAAATGGTAGTATTTTGGAAGTAATGATGAAGGTGAAGGTAAATGGCAAAATTTTGAGCAATAATGGAGCCCTAAATGTACCTTTGGATTGAAGGAAAAAAATCATTCCAAAACTATCATAAAAAAAAGTCGTGAAAATATGAATGGTGTGGGTACTTTGTGGTGGCTCAGTCTTGTATTCGAAACATATGTTTCTGGAATATTAGTATAAAGGGCTTTGATATCTGGTGTGGTGATTATACTATCTAAGTGATCAAATGGAATGTTTTCAATCAAGTTTATAAAATGCATACTGTCTTGTATGTAGCACTGGTCTGAGCAGGGAAAGGTTTAATAAAAAAAAGTATATTATTGGCCAATGGGTTCAAGAATGAAACCACAGCCTGATAACATTGGTCTTCTGTAATTCTTTGCATTATGATAAGGTGTCCCGCCTCTTTAGCTTTAGCTTTCAAAGTAAGTCAGTGAATTTTAGCTTGAATCTCTATGGTGAGATTCCTATTGAATCGGACATTATGCTCGTTGTTGGGAAATTGTCGTTCAATCTCAGACTTGTATTTGCCTATGTCTTGTAGCACTATTTTCCCTTGTTTGTCGGTTTGTTTGAGGATCACAATTTTGTTTTCTTTATGTTGGCTGAGTACTTAGCTTTCATGTAAGGAGATGTATGCTGTAAATATGCTTTTCTGTTGGATGGTAGCTACTTCTTTGAGGATTCATTTCTCAAAAGATAGGACTTCCATAAGATTGGTGCTGGATGGGACAGGGGTGAGAGGTGGATGGGGGTATACCACAGTCACATCTGTGCTAGGGACAATACTGTGTCAATCAAAGAACACTATTAAGCAAATAAAAAAAAAAAAAACAATGAGAGTTCAGTTTGTAGCTCTAGGAAATTAGTTATTTCTGTAAGGACAAAGGAAAGACCTTTACTCACCATGATAATCTAATTTGCAAACATTCAGTGTGATGAGAGGTTAAGTACAAGGGACAGACTGTGCATGTTTTATTCCTGTGGTAGCACCCATTGGTAATATTTAGTAGTGTGTTTGCCTGTCCCCTGGGGCAGCGGTTCCCAAACTTTTTATACCTACTCCTCCTTAGACCTAATGGCCATTGGCCCCCACCTCCTAATTATGTTACTTTTGTTTAGTGGGTTGGGGGATGCAAAACCGCCCTCGGAGTGCTTCCATTTTTCTCCCTAAAAATAACTGCAATGAAGCCGATTAAGGTATTATAATCGATCATCCTCCCTATTTCCTGCAGCCCTCACAATGTCAGCAGGGTGCACATTCATGCATGCAGGTGCTATGCTCTTCCCTCAATCAAACAATCAATCAATCACTTGTAAAGTGCGACTTATCACCCGTGGGGGCTCAAGGCGCTGTTGCGGGTGTGCTGCTCATTCAAACATCCTTCTTGAACTGCTTCAGCGAGGTGGCCTGTCTGAGGTTGAGTGGGAGCGTGTTCCATGTCCGGGCTTTGAGATAAGAGAAGAATCTGCCTCCGGCTGTGCTATTCCTGATTCTGGGGATGGCGTCGAGGGTGAGTTGGGAGGATTGGAGCTGTCTGGTGGGCGTGTAGAAGGTCAGGCGGTGGTTGAGGTAGGCCTGTCCTATGTTGTGCAGTGCCTTGTAGGTGTGCGTTAGTAGCTTGTAGGTGATGCGTTTGTCGACTGGGAACCAGTGCAGGTCTCTGAGGTGGGCCGAGATATGGCTGTGGTGGGGGATATCCAGGATGAGTCTGGCTGTTGCGTTTTGGATTCTCTGTAGTCTTGTTTGGAGCTTCTGTGTGATGGCTGCATAGAATGGATTGCCACAGTCTAGTTTGCTGCTGACAAGCATGAGGGTGACTGTCCTTCTCGTCTCGGTGGGGATCCTCTTGAAAATCTTCCAAAAGCAGGCACAGGGTATTGAAGCAAGACCATGAGATGGCGTTGACTTGGCAGGTAACGTACAGCATGGAGTCCAGGATGATGCCCAGGTTGCGTTCGTGGTCTGTGCGAGTGGGTTTTTTTTCTAGGGCGATTGGCCACCTGTAGCCGTCCCAGGCGGAGGGAGTGGAGCTGATTACAAGGATCTCTGTCTCCTCAGAGTTGAGTTTGAGGCAGCTGATTTACATCCAGGCGGCGACTGCTCTCATTCCGTTGTGGAAATTTCTCTTGGCTGTGGATGGGTCGTTGGTCAATGACATTGTTGGACATTGTGTGCCAGAGGTGCTCCTACAGCATCTCAGAGATGAAGTATTTATCTGTCGCCTCCTCTTGGTATGTCTGCAGGGCGCACGCTGTGCACATGGAGCAATGATAATCCTGGGCCTGCTCTGGCTTCTCCACTAAAACTCACTGAGTGTAACAGCAGAGCTCACTCTACATCCCCGTGTGGAAGAATTCACATTGTGCCTGCTGCCCCATCTCCCCTCAAATCCCATCAGTTTGTCCAGGGAAGGAGGTGATCACCTTGCAATTGCTGCCACGTGTTCACTCTATTCCCATCACAGTGCCTGTAGCACTCACTCAGTGACGCAGCAGGAGGAAGGCTTACATTGGGTTCACTTTCCCTCTCACCTCAGGCTTCCTCGGTGTGCCAGCTCTGATGTGGAGGTGAAGGTGCGCACCTTGGGCCTCCTGCCCCTCTTTCCTCTTGCGTCTCTTTGCCAGCACTGTTGTTCGGAGTGAAGGCACACAGTTTGGGCCCACTTCTGAACTCTCCACCAGCCCTCTTATTGTCACAATGTTGTGCGCAGGATGGAGGTGCGCAGTTGGTGGCCACTGTCCCTCTCCACTAGCCCCCTCAGTGTACCAGCATTGTGCCTCTGGGTGGAAGTTCCCACCTAGGATCTCCTGCCCCCTCTGCTTGACAGTTCTGTTTGTCCCCCTCTACATCTGGCCCCTCAGTGTGCCAGCTCTGTGCCTCAATATGGAGGTGTGCATCCTGTGCTTGCTGTGCCTATCTCCACCGACCCCTCAGTGTGCCCCTCTAGGAGTGGAAGTGCTCACCTTGGGCTTGCTGCTACAGGCCAAGGTGCTGCGATGGCCACAGGCCGGATGGAGCCAGTCTCCTAGTAGCGCCACAGCATCTCGGAGATGCAGCCATGAAGAGGACCTGGGCCCCACTAACCCACTGCTTCCTCCTCCTCTTTCTCACAGGAGTTTGTAAGAGCCCCAGGCGAACGTCAGGAATCTGTGCTTAGCAGCTGGAAAATGAAAAGTGGCACCAGAAATAGAAAATTACAAATGAAGTGTGAAACCTGCACAAAGGTGAGTGCTGTCTGTGCCTGTCGCGAGCTAGTCCAGGTTTGCAACCTGAATTAATATTGTTATCATTTATTTGTCTTTGTTCTGATCAGTTATTTGACTTTAAAATGACCCCAAACGACAATGGATGTTGTGTTTAGCAGTGTTGGTTTGTGTCCTCATCATTTGTAGTTATATTTCTGCTTCCATGAAAGCTGAAATAAACTGCATGGATGAATCCATCTAACACCCCCACGGTTTGCTTTTCTGCAACTTGTAAGGATGATGAATTTTAATTTCCTTCAAATAGGAAACAAAGGTTGAGGGCATATTTAATGATTCCTTATTTTTGCAACACTCTCCTCTTGGGATCCTTATTCTATTGGCTCCTATCAAGAGGCAGGGAGCTGTGCTTTGTGCCTTCTTCCATGTACTTGCCAGTAGTTCTAGCTCACTAGGCTGAGCCAAGATCTGTGAGTAACATGTACGTCATGGATTCCAGCGCCCACAGGGTGGACTCAAACTTTAATTCATCTTTTAACTATGAAAGAAGTACTGTTATTCCATCACAATTCCATTTGTGGCGTGCCTTATTTGAATAGCCAATGTTGTTTATTACAATTGTGCTGCAGTAACTTCTTGGTTTTAGTGCAGGCTACAGATCAGGATATTGCTTGTTGTTCGCAACATTTGTAGGTAGTGGGCACATGTGCCTGTTGTAATCATCTTTGTGTAACCAGCGGGACACATTTTAGAATCGTGATACAGAGAAATCAGCGTTTTTATGTTTTGGCTTCCTCTAGTGATGACTTGGTGCATAAAATACATTCTGAAAACTGAATCGTGGATATATGCATATTGCTATATAATGTATGGTAGAAAATAAATATTTCTGAAAATTCTAAATTAAGACTTTTCACCTGGAAAATTAAGACGCAAGTGAATTCAGATATTTATTGACATAACCCGCCCCCCCTTCCGTTTGTTTGACTCATTTCAAGCAAAGGCTGAACAAAAACAGAGATGCAGGAATATATTAGAGAACTTTGAATGGCAACGCTTTAAGTCACTGGTTCCTAAACGGATGCACATCTGTTTGTGGCACACCTGGCTAGTTTTGATGGGGCACCAGGTTGCCACAGCACACAGACTGGGAACCTCTGCCCTGGGGTATTGCTGTACCACCTCTTTCCCTTTCTGTCCCTCGGTTACTCCTGGGTGGGCGGGACTAGACCATCTCTAAAAAATAGTTTTGTCCCTTTATTATGGAGGACCCACCAATACCTTTGTCCTTGGTCAATATTGTTGCTTGGGTCTTCTCAGGTGGCAGAGAAGGCTAACATCCACAAGGACGAATGTGAGTAGTGCTGGAATAGTTTATGGTTGTGTAGTAATCATCTAATAAATAGGGCTATTTCCTTTCAATTCTATAGTTTTGATTGTCCTTTTTAGGTCATGTCTAAGCAGCGTATGTGCTGTCTCTTTGAGACGTGCTGTATCTACTCTGTAGAGCATGCCCCTCGCTTTTCATTTGTTTCATAGTGTGCCCTAAGAAAATCCTTGCTTTTCTGTGGTGAATCGCTTATATTTGTTCCTCCTCTTGATGTTGCTCACGCCCATGGTGACAGACTCTATTACTTGTAGTCTTTCACTTCTGGCCATTTATGTTAGTTTCAGCGCACTGTTTTTTTCTTTTGCCTCAGCTCCTGCTTTAGGATAGTTGTGTTTTTTGGCTTACCGAACACAACGCGCTCAGCCCACAGCTGTAAATCATGTCCTTATCTTGTTTCTTGTCCCGTTCCCCAATCACCCTGCTGAATCAGCTCTTGTGCTTGTAATAGCACAGCTTTGTCTTTAGCGCAAACTCAGCCCAAGGGCTTTGTAGCACTTTATATGAGCATCAGTTACATTACACGAGGTCAAATGTTATTAAAGCTTGTGTTTGTCCTGAGCTTGAGAGGCACTTTGAGTCAACAGCCCCAGTCCAGCAGACTCATATTTTCTCTGCTTCCAATTGAGAGGGCTTTGGTTTGGCACACCAGTTTTCTTGATGTGTTTTTACATATTAAAGTGGCTGAAATTTGCGGTAGCCCTGTCTTTAAAAGGGACTAGCTGGCTTGTGTCCCAGCTGCCGGTTTTCTACTGCTATAATTATTGATGACTTTGTAAACGATGCACATGGCACCAACAGAACACTTGCAACTCTGACAAATTGTTTCCAAGGATCCCACTATTGGAAGTTATTTGAGCAAAGATTACTTCCTCATTGATCTATGGCCAGGAAGTCATGTTGGGTAGTGGTACATGTCTGCTAAAAAAGGTTGGTTACCAACATTTATAAGAGGGTTTTTAATTTACTGCAATCTGGATCCCCCGTGCAGGTTTGGCTGGAATTTGGCCTTTTAGATCAGCGGGCAGTAGGTGCAGGTGCTTTCTTGAAACTCTGTCATAAGTTACAGAGGGCAAAAGTGGGTAGTTTGGAGTCAGTTTTGTGGCTCGAAATTAGTGTGACTGAGGCAAAAGGGTCACTCTCCCGCTTTTTGACTGATTGTAAACAGCTATTGAGAGTTGAGGATCTCTGGGCTAATAATCCATCACAGTCCTGCTTTAAACTTGGTATTAAAAAAAGTGTTCAGTACTAGTCCTTCTATTCAGATCGAGCTCTCCTTGCCAAACGTAAACATGCCTGGGCGGTAATCAATTCATTCCGGCCAGCTACTGCAGCTGGTTATTTCTCTTGCTCTAAAGGCATTCATCTGAAAGATAAATTAATGGCCTTAAGGATGAGTGAATGGACTGTGTTGAAGCGTTTACATTGCTGGCTGCTCAACCCAGGGGAGGGTGTAATGTGTAGGGGTTGTGGTAGTTGGGAAGAATATTTTGAACATGTGGTCTGTTTGTGTCCAGCTTTGCTGACGCAGCGTAGACCCTTGTTGCGGAATAAGCGAAATGAATTGGGGGTCTGCTCCTGCCAGCAGGCCATTATTAAGTCCCTGGATCCTGACAATATGATGCTGAATGTTTTGTTGATCAAACTTATTAATGCTGCTCAGGTCAAGTTCACTAAGGGCACTGTGAGCAGTGATTAATGGTATACAAAAACTATTCTCTGCTCTTTTGGGTTTGAACCAATTTTGCACAGTCACTGAGTTTTTAATTTTCTTGCTATGGTTCTTAACATATTGATGGCTGCTATTTTATGATGGATTAACTAATGCATGTAAGCCCTTTAAGGACTCAGTCATCTGCTCCATGTTTATTGTTCATGGGGAGGATGTATGGCTTGTAGGGAAGCATTTTTTTGATTCTTGATGTTACTTTAGTAACAATCGTGCAATTTTGTATTTCACAGTTGGATCGCCTGCTATTATTGGAATGTTCTCATTTTGATATTAATGTACATAAACTAATTGAGTATTTTAGTGTCATTATAATGTTTGATATTAGCGTTGTGTTTTATTGACAGCATGGGGTTTTCAATTTGTGTATGTGCCAAGACGTGGGTGTCCTTTTTGTATTTATACTATTTGATTGCTCTTGGTTTTAAATTGTAATGGATTTTAATATCTGTAGAATAAATGTATACATCGGTTTTCAAAGCAAATAGACAACATTCTGCTCACCTCATAAAAGTGTATCCTGAAAGAAAACTCAGATTAGTGCTTCGGTTGTTTACCATACTGAAAAGGGGATGCTGAATGTTAGACCTGACAGCCTTAGGGTGGTCACCCCTAACTTTTTGCCTGCCTGCCTCCCTCCACTTTTCTGACACTGTTTTTGCTGGTTTTAGGACTCTGCACACTTTACCACTGCTAACCAGTGCTAAAGTGCGTGTGCTCTCTCCCTTAAAACATGGTGATATTGGTTCATACCCAATTGGCTTATTTAATCTACTTGTAAGTCCCCAGTAAAGTGCACTACATGTTTCCCAGGGGCCTGTAGATTAAATGCTACTCGTGGGCTTGCAGCACTGATTGTGCCACCCACATGAGTAGACCCTTAACCATGCCTCAGGCCTGCAATTGCGAGGCCTGTGTGTGCATATTCACTGCCACTTCATCTTGCCATTTAAAAGTACTTGCTAAGCCTTAAACTCCCCTTTTTCTACATGTAAGTCACCCATAAGGTAGGCCCTAGGTAACCCATAGGGCAGGGTGCTATTTAGGTAAAAGGCAGGACATATACCAGTGTAGTTTATATGTCCTGGTAGTGTAGAACTCCTAAATTCGTTTTACACTGCTGTGAGGCCGGATCCTTTCATAGGCTAACATTAGGGCTATCCTCATATACTGTTTGAGTGGTAGCTGCTGATCTGAAAGGAGTAACAAGGTCATATTTAGTATGGCCAGAATGATAATACAAAATCCTGCTGACTGGTGAAGTTGGATTTAATATTACTATTTTAGAAATGCCACTTTTAGAAGTGAGCACTTCTCTGCACTTAAATCCTTCTGTGCCTTACAATCAATGTCTGGCTAGGTTATTTGACAGCTCACTTGTGCATTTCACTCAGACAACCCGAAACACAGGATGGTCAGTCACACATGTACACATCTGCATACTAAATAGGTCTTCCTGGGCTGGGAGGGTGGAGGGCCTGACACTTACATGTCAAAGGACAGTGACGTGCCCTCACACAATGGACTGCCAAACCATCTACTGGGACCCTGGCAGACAGGATGGAACTGAAAGGGGACCTTGTGCACTTCTAAGCCACTCTTTGAAGTCTCCCCCACTTCAAAGGCACATTTGGGTATTTAAACAGGGCCTCTGACCCTACCAACTCAGACACTTCTGGACATGATACCAATAGTGAAGAAACTCTGAACCAGACCCTGCAACCTGCCAAGAGGAACTGCCTGGCTGCCCAAAGGACTCACCTGGGGAACCGGGCTGCATCGTTCTGGTTCGGCGTGCGGTGATTTTCTCACCGCGATGCAGGCAGTGCATCGTTTCTGGGAGGCTGTGCATCGAATTTTCACTGCACAAGGAGTTCTTTGCAGGAGGAACTCTTTTTGGCCCTGAGACTTCAAGGAACAGGAGGCAAGCTCTATCCAAGCCCTTGGAGAGCACTTTTCAGCAGAGCCAGAGGGCAGCAAGGCAGCAGGGCAACAGCAGGGCAGCAGTCCTTTGCAGAAAATATGGCCAATCCTGTTGCTGTTGAGGGCAGCTTTAGGATTGTCTGGGAGCGCCCAGCCAGGGCGCTCCCTGGCAGACATTGAGCCTGTGCCTGCTCTCTAGCCTGGCAAAACAGCGCTGGGTTAGAGAAAGCCTACTGCGCATGTGTGTTTGTCCGGCCCGAGACAGCCGTCCAAACATACATGCACACTGAGGGGGAGTGCTGTGCACTCCCTGTTAGTGCTCGTCACAGTCCGTGGCCCTGCCCCTTTTAATACAAAACAATAATAAACCTAGTTTATTATTGTTTTGTATTAAAAGGTTTGCAGCTGCTATTGGTGGCGGGGGCAACGCTCCTCCGCCCTAATGGAGGAGCTGCACCTGTCCACTACGTTAGCACCGTAGAAAAGTTTGTTTAGTTGAAGTATTATGTTTATACCAGAATTGAAAAGTGTATAACCGAGATGAAAATGTGTCTGATTTAAGATCTCATAAACTGATTTTCCGAGAAAAGTGGTTGAATTTCCAAAGTAGATTTAAAACTCATATTTCAGTGATATATCATGTGGCCTTGGGGAGACTTTATTCTACTATTAATACCTGGGTTCCTAGTGTATTGCATCTATGGCTGTTATGTGTTATTACCTACAGGCATTCCAAATTGACGCAGCCTTTTTAGGTCGAGCATTCGAGGCCTCTTGTATATACTTTAGTATATACTTCTATACTTCTTTGTGGGGTCTCTGCTTCTTCACTGGTTTGTTTCAGTGTCCTTAAAAAATCCTTGCTTACTAGTGGTCAATCCTTGCTCTTTGTCCCACCTTTTCCACAGTTGTACACTCCCCTGGAGCATGGCCCTAGTACTTGTACCCTTCCACTTGTGCCTATGAAGCATGTGCTTAGGGATTACTTTGTTCAAAGGCTAATAGCATTTGACCAGAGCGCTGGATGCTTCAGCTGCCCCAGTCTGTTTGTTAACAGGGCTCTAGTCTATTACTTACTTTTCATCTGCAGTGATGTGTGACTTTGTTTATTCCATTCATTACTCTCCCTCACACATTTTCTGTTCTTGCATTACAAATGCTTGTTGCTTTTGTCTGTCTCTGCGAGATCTCAGCAGCGCTTTGAACCGGCAGCTTATGTCAACTGTTTTACTTTTTATTTTTAGTTTGTGGCAAGAAAACGCTAATAGCTGAAACTCAAGCGAACACGAGAGCTATTGCAGTTCAAATGTTTGTTTTGTTTTCAGTCTGTGTGGAAATAAAAGTCCAGTCAGTAATTTACAACGCTAGGAGCTCGAACTCGAGCAAACACGTGACTATTGCATTCCAAATGCTTGTTTTCGTTTGCCACCACTCGGGGGTTGTTGTGTCTTTTGTCTTGTGGAAACAAACGCACTTGAGGCAGGGACTCCGTCTCCGAAACAGCCTTGTGCTATTTATTGACAGTAGCCCAAAACTGCCTGTGCGAAGACTATCACGAATGAAGACTAGTAAATTAAGCAGCTCATGCGGTCTGTGGCGAGCATGTAACATAAAGAGATCTGTCAGTAGCATCCCAGGTGAAGACCTTCTAGGATCCAGGGATGTCTTTTAAGCGCAAGGGTCTTGCCTCTTGGTTTGACGGTCGTGTCTTTATTGCACGCTGTTTGTTTTGTACCAGTGCTACATCTGAGGGTTCGAGAGGCCTTTGATTAGTAATAGCACATCCTGCTAGCACAGGGGGGTCCTGTTGGGAGTTTTCAGGGTCTGTGTATTAAGTATATTTAACTTTGTTGTGTGCTGAAAGGCAGCGAGTGATAGGCAATGAGCTGTAGCTCTGTGAAAAATGTAGTGTTCTCTACGTGCCTCGAGCCGAGCTGTGGTTCACTGAAAGCTGCAGCTCCTTGGCAGTTTTCAGATGATTGACGGTACTGCTCTGTACATAACGTTGTGTATATTCAGATAAGAATAGTGTACATCTACGGGTTTCACAATTCACTGTGTGCCTCACTGACTGTTTTTGTTATCCGAGGGCTGGGACAGCGGTTTTTGAAGTTCTTACATAATAGCCTGTGCTCTCTTAAACAGACCCACATTTTGCAAGTGTCATATTTTTTGCAATGAAAATAAAGAAAGCAATTCATAAAACTGCTGCATCCCTAGACTTGTGACTGTTGCAAGTGTTTTTGTGGGTGTGCAGTCATGACTGACCACATGTTTACTGGAGTCAGCCAGTGTTGGAAAACGTACAATGGCAAGGACATTTGTTCACTGTTGGCACTGCAAGTATAAATGAAAGACTTTTGCAGCAAGTTTTATCACTACGCAAGTAATGGAAACGAGAAAACACAGAAGTCCAAAACGTCTCTGCAAATGTCTTGAGCCCAAAGTGTTAATGAGCCCAGTTAAAAAAATCCTTTAGCGCATCTCCTAGAAACTTTTAATTATCTGTAGTGCAGTGACAATCGTACCAAAAAATAATATATAAAACAAAGTAATGGCAATATTTTAATTTTTTGCTGCAGATAGAGGAAGAAGAAAAATGCAAGTGCTTTAGATATATACAGGACACTGGAATTATGTTATAGACAGGAACGAACTATTCGGCAGTGTTGACCAATTTATGTGGCAAGAAAAGTCCAGTTATGCATTTACAATGCCAATAGCTCTAACTCACGCAAATGCGAGACCTATTGCATTGCAAATGCTTGTTCAACATTACTGCTGCCAACTACGCCTGATAAAAGGAGGTGACCACTATTATAACCTTTTCTAGTGCGGTCTCAATTACAACTGTAACAATATTAATAGCACGAAGTGATTTTTATTAAACATAAGTAGTTCTTATTACAGAAAAGGTTGGAGTCTCTGAGCTTTATGCTCGAGCGCCCCCTGGTGCTCAGTCAGTATCACTGCACTCTCTTTGTGGCTATAGTGTACAAAAATAGACAAGGTTGTGCCTGATAGTTAAATGAATCTCCAGCATTACTCTGACTTGGCACCCCTAAGATTAGTAGTTCTTGCCAGCGAGGGGTGCAGTGAAGAATAAAGCATCTGTCCTATCTGTTTGGATTCTCACATTTTTCCTGAAAGTGAGGGTGTAGGGTGATGCCGCACCCACAACATGACCATGCTGGAGTTCCGAAGGTGAATGAGTAAAAAAATGCCCATACATTTTGTTTTTATCTTGCCACATTTTCTGTGTGTTCAGAGAAATTGGTCAAATGTCAGGCACTGGGGCAAGGCCAGGCAAGATGGTGGTGAAGACGTGTCTCCCTGTTGCTCCCGGCGTGGAGACTAAAGTCCTGCAGCATCCTGTGCTATTTGTTCAGCTGTGGCCCTTGCGGCAGCGTCTCTGCCCTGGAGCCTAGTGACGTCGATTTCTTTAAAGTGACTGATCCTGTCTTTGGCGACATAGTGGGAGAGCCCCGTGTGTGTGGAATGGCAGATATTGCTTTGTAGTCTGTGGTGTCGTGGCTGCCCGGGAACAGTTATGCTGATGAAGGGCCTGTGCCGGATGGCGCCTCTTCACTGGTGCGGGACGCCCTTAATTTATTACTGGGCCGAAGGCCTATAAAGATCCCAGACACTGGAACGGGTGTTTCAGTGCGATTCTGGCGGGCTGCAAGTGCTGCGCCGCCCGTTCGGGTCTCGCCTCTATTACCCTGATCACATGACCAGGGGCATCTCTCACAGACACCAGATACAGAGGGGTGGGGGGCCCTACACACCTGCCAGAAAACACATAGGGGCTGATTCTAACCTTGGCGGACGGCGGAGGCCGTCCGCCAAGGTTCCGCCGTCAGAACACTGCACCGCGGTCGTAAGACCGCTGCAGTGATTCTGAGATTTGCCCTGGGCTGGCGGGCGGCCGCCAAAAGGCCGCCCGCCAGCCCAGGGCAAATCAACCTTCCCACTAGGATGCCGGCTCAGAATTGAGCCGGCGGAGTGGGAAGGTGCGACGGGTGCAGTTGCACCCGTCGCGTATTTCAGTGTCTGCTAGGCAGACACTGAAATACTTTGTGGGGCCCTCTTACGGGGGCCCCTGCCGTGCCCATGCCATTGGCATGGGCACGGCAGGGGCCCCCAGGGGCCCCGCGGCACCCCCTACCGCCATCCTGTTCCTGGCGGGCGAACCGCCAGGAACAGGATGGCGGTAGGGGGTGTCAGAATCCCCCATGGCGGCGCAGCAAGCTGCGCCGCCATGGGGGATTCTAAGGGCAGCGGTAAACCGGCGGGAGACCGCCGGTTTACCCTTTCTGGCCGCGGCTGAACCGCCGCGGTCAGAATGCCCTGCGGGGCACCGCCGGCCTGTTGGCGGTGCTCCCGCCGACCCTGGCCCCGGCGGTCTTAGACCGCCGGGGTCAGAATGACCCCCATAATGTATTCGTCCACGTAATGCACGTTCGTTACATCACGAAACGCGCCACTACATTCCTCCTTAATTTTAAGAACATTGAAAATGATTTACACAGTCTTGCCTCCAAATGTCAGTCATAATTACGTGATCCTGCAGCAACAATGAGGGGCCGGCTTGGCTCTCAGGTTATAGCTGGTCTTTCCACTTCTTCCATCAGTCGGACCCAGAGCAGTACCTTCTCCTCCCGGTGGGGGTCCTGTCGCTTCAAGGTCTCTCTCGTGACCAGTTTCTTCCAAGTGTGGTCTGACACCAGTGTCGGAGTCACGGGGTGAGGCAATGTCTTCTGGGTCACCACCCAGATTATCACCTCCTGGATCTGGTACAAAAGGCAGTGACCCATGAAATCTCTTGAAGTGGAACACATTCCGGGACACCTCTTCTCCTCCTCGTTTAGCATTCACGTTGGTGCCATGAATGCGGACTATGGGCCAGGGGGACCATTCAAAAGTCAGTTAAAATTTGCTGCCAGTACTCCGGCTTTTCAGGAGAACCAAGTCCCCGACCTGGAGCCGTGAGGGACGGGCTTTTCATTGGCAGCACGCCCGGGAGTTGGACTTTTTTCGCTGGGCAAAAGATCTTTGAGGGTCCACAGGGGTTGGGGTCAAGTCAGGATGGTGAGGAATAGAATCGTGTACCACTCGGGCCAACAACATATGTCCTGGGGCTTGCCCCGTCGAGGAATGAGACGTGTGCCGGTATTCTCGTAGAAAAGCATAAATGGCCCAATCATAAGGTTGGAGATTGGCGTAAGCAATCCGGATGACCTTATTAATGGTACGCATACATCTTTCTACCTCTCCATTGGCTTGGGGCCATCAGGTAGTGATGCGTTTGTGGTGAATGTTCCGGGACTTCAAGTATTCAGCCACCTCATGACTGTGAAAAGGAGGCCTATTATCAGTTTGCAGATCTTTGAGCAGTCCATGCATGGCCATTATTTTTTACAGCTTGGGCAACACTTCCTGAGCGGTCAACGATGTCAGAATCTCCATCTCCGGGTACTGGGAGTAGTTGTCAATGACCACCATAGTGTGTCTCCCATCAGGAATACTCCCAAAGTCAAGACTGGTGCACACCAATGGTTGCCTTTGCCCCCTTCAGTCATGGCAGGCTCTGGACATTATGGCGCTCCTGTGGCCTGGCACCAGGGACACCTTTGAACAAGAGCCTCCACCTGTTCATCCATCACAGGAAACCACACTTTAGTTTTCAGCCTATCTTTCGTTTTCACCATGCCCTGGTGACCAGCGTGGGCTAGCTGTATTACCTGTGAGTGGAGGCATGAAGGAATGACGAGCCGATGACCTTTCAGAAGGCATCCACCTGGGTCAGCTATGAGCTCTTGACGCACGTGATATAAACTTTCTAGAATCCTTCGGGATTCTGGTGTTTTCTGTGTCCTGCTCACCTTGGATTTGTGCCACTGGTTGGTCCTTACGGCTTCTAACACGTGCTGCAGGCATTCATCTTGGGCTGTGGTGTGTTGAATTTGTCCTAACGACATAGGAAGTGGTTGAGACCTCTCCACCACGTAGCAAACGTATTCCTCTGTTTCCTGAGCTTCGGTGTCTGGACAAGTAGTCAGCCAGGTTGCTGGAGCCTGGTCTGTACTCTACCTGACAGTCATATTCCTGCAGTTGCAGCAGCCATTTTTCTATCCAGGAGGTGGTTTTGATGTGGTCCCCCGAAAAAGTGGTATTAGAGGCTTGCGATTAGTGGTGACCACAGAAAGCTGGCCACAAACATAGAGGTGGAAATGCTGGCACCCCTAGTGGAGTGCTATTGCTCTTTTCTCAATCTGAGAGACCGCTGCTCAGTGTTTGTGAGTGAGCGGCTCGCAAAGGCCACTGGAGCCCAGTCCCCCTCAGTTGGTCGCTGCATGAACACAGCGCCTAATCCTTTTGGTCCGGCATTCACAGCAAGCGTAGTTTCTTTTTGCGGGTCATGGTAGAGCAGGGTAGTGTCCGCTGAGAAGCCTGCTTTGGTTGCTTTGAACGTCTGCTTTTGGGCAGTGCCCCAGTGCCATGGGGCAGCAGCCTTGGTTAGCTCACGGAGTGGTTGCGTTAGAGTGGTCAAATCGGGGATAAATCGCCCACAATAGTTCACCATCCTCAGGAAGCTGCGGACCTCAGATACAGTAGTAGGCGCTGCCACCTCTTTGAATGTCACAAACCTTCTCAGGGTCTGGGGCTATTCCGTCGGTGGGGAAGGTGTATCCAAAGAAGCTGATCCGTTGAGTCAAAAACTCACACTTGTTTCGTTGTAGGGTGAGCCCTGATTCCTGGAGACGTAGTACTCCATGAAGCCTCCTGTTGTGCTCAGGGATGGATTTGGCATAAATCAGGATGTCGTCACTAACGATGATAGCACCAGGCAGTCCTCCTAGGATGCCCGAATCGTGTTCTGGAAAACTTCAACAGCACTTGAGATGCCACAATTCAAACGGCAATATCGCCGGAGCCCCAGATGCATTGAAAAAGTGGTTCTTCCTTTCCTTTCAATCACCCAAATCCTGTGAACACCTCTGGAAATTCCTCAAGAATGTGCACAACTGTTTCTTGATGAACCCCTAGGGCGAAAGTGACTATTCTCAGGGCCTCAGCAGTTCGGCATCCTAGCAGCATTCCATATCCTTCCCCGGTGACATATATGATGGAGTTGCATACATCCGATCCATGTGCGATGGGAGCATGGAATTTTCCATGGATATGTAGCGGCTGGCTTTGGCCATATGCAAAAACTTTCACCTGCGCTTTGTGAAGCTGTGGACGGGGGCATAGGTTGTCGTATTCTTCTCTTGACAGCAAGTTGATGGATGGCCCTGTGTTCACGGTGGCGAGCACCATCTGGTACCTACTCGTATGTGACATTGGGGTAGGTGTGAGTGTTCTCTTTTCCCTATGCCGACAGTGAACACCGCATGGTCTGTGTGTTCGGACTTGTCATCGTCCATGTCACTCGATTGTTCCACCATGGTGTTGACACGGGTTGAGTTGGCCTTGCAGTCACTTGATCGGCATACTTTGGCAAAGTGGTTGTATCGGCCACAAACTGCCATGCAGTGAGGAGGGCCTCCACAGTACCCGATCCCCTTCCTTGGTGTCACTGCTTTTGTGGACATGTCCGTGGGCTTTCTCCGGGGGTTGTCTGCTGTGATGGCGTTTACAGGCTCTACCTTGATGGGTTTGTGGAGGGATGCTTCCATGTGAGAAGCTCTAACTTTTGAGAGTTCCTTGTTTCTCCCCACTGCTAGGATTTTAGGATGTCAGTAAGGGATTTGCCTGGTTCCTCCAAGATGCGTTCTCTCCGTTTCGCTGAAGCACAGCCTCAGATGATCTGGCCCCGTATCTCTTCACTCTCATCTGTGAAACCACAGGTGCTTGCTAGCTCCTTGAGTCATGTGTGGAACATGTCCAGGGACTCACTCTCTTGCTGCCTGGCTTGTTGGAATATAAACCGTTCATAGTCTCTGTTTACCATGGGCGCAAAGTACGCAATGAGTGAGGTGATCAGGGTGGTGTGCGTTTTGGGGTCTGCTTCTGGGAGCGTTTTAGAGATTCCATGCAATTCTTTCCCAGATCATGGCTCTCTTTCTGTCGTTTTCTATCTTCAGTGCATCAAAATATAGGGTCACTCGCTGTACCGACCATCTGGTGGCATGTGCAGACGGGGCCCCTTCGATGATGAATGGTTCTACAGGGGTATATTAGCCATGATCCCTTCCTAGCTGGTGTTTTTTTTTCTTTTAAGTCCACTGTGTGATTGTCACTTCACTGCTCTACTCCCCTCTTTTCTGTGGGATTGTGCACCTCTCTGGTTATGCCCCCTTTACCCCTGGTCACCCATAAGTGCCTCTTCGCTGGAGCATGGGACTAAGTGCTCTGTTTTATTTCCTCTGTTATTTTGTTTTTTTCTTTGTTTGAGGCAGTGTCCTACCTGTGGCCCACTTGCCGTATGTATTGCAATTTGTGTTGCTCTCCTAACGAGCCAGCTGTGCAGCATGCACAGAGGACGGCATGAGATTCCAGCTTATTCCTAGTATTCGAGCGGAGCGATCGCTTCTGTCCACTGAAATTAACACATGCGCTCCACAGCGGCGCATATGTGGTCCACAGTGCGTAGCAGCAGTTCACCCTTGTCGCAAATTTGTGGTGTCGTGGCTGCCGGGGAGAAGATATGCTGATGCAGGGCCTGTGAAGGATGGACCCTCTTCACTGGGGCAGTGCACTCTGCACTTGTTACTGGGCCGAAGGCCTATAAAAACTACGGACACTGGAACGGGTGTTCCAATGCAATTCCAGCCGGCTGCAAGTGCGGTGCTGCCCCTTTGGGTGTTGCCTTTATTTCCCTGATCACATGACCAGGGGCATCTATCACAGACACCAGTTACAGAGGGGCCTTTCACACCTGCCAGAAAACACATAGGCGTTCATTACAACATTGGTGGCAAAAGCTGCTTACCGCCGTGCAGAAGACCGCCAACACACCGCCGCGGATTTCTGCCACAGCTAATATGACCCACATTTCGGATTCCGCCAAAATTCAGACACCCACACAAGTCCGCCACACCAAAGGTCAGTGATAAACTGGCAAAAACAAAACCTCCACCGTCACGCCAACAGGAATACGCCCACACTATCACGACACACAAATCCATGCAGCGGTCTTTCAACCGCGGTATTCCATTGGCGGTACACACTGCTGCGCTCAAAATACACACACACATACAAAACACTAGCACATTGGACAATTCGAAATACACACACCTGATACACATACACACACCCCTCCCACACACCCATTACAATATAAAACACACACCCACATCACCCACAAACCCCCACGACCAAAAATTCCGAAAGAAGGCCAGAGAGAGACAGCACCAGCAAGAACAACAGCATCCACAGGCACACAACACCATCACCCACAGAACTTCCACGCACCTCACACAACTCACCACTACATATCAGCACAATCATCACCACACACTCCACCCCACACATCACCTACACCACCCCATGGCACGGCAAAGACACCCCAGGTTCTCGGAGGAGGAGCTCAGGGTCATGGTGGAGGAAATCGTCTGGGTAGAGCCGCAGCTATTCAGAGCACAGGTGCAGCACACCTCAATTGCAAGGAAGATGGAGCTATGGTGAAGAATAGTGGACAGGGTCAACGCAGTGGGACAGCACCCAAGAAATCGGAAGGACATCAGGAAGAGGTGGAACGACCTACGGGGGAAGGTGTGTTCTGTGGTCTCAAGACACCACCAGGCGGTTCAGCGGACTGGCGGTGGAACCCCACCTCCTCCCCACAACTAACAACATGGGAGGAGCAGGTCTTGGCGATTCTGCATCCTGAGGGCCTCGCAGGAGTAGGTGGAGGAATGGACTCTGGTAAGACAAATCTTAATTATTACATCCCCCACCCTACCTGCATGCTATCACATACCCCCAGCACCCCAACTCCTCACATATGTCCCAACATCACAAACCACCCATCCCAACACCAAGCCCTGCATGCAACAACAAAGCATGGACACCCATCACCAAAGCATGGCCACTGCACATACCGATACAACCCCTCAAACCATCATCACACAAGGTCCCACACAGGAATGCAAGCACTGGGGCACACGGTCACCCACCCATTGCACACCATGACACATACAGATGTAATAACCATCCTTTTATACCCCCGCAGGACCCCTACCCAATGTCACCGGACAGGAGGGTCCACACATGTCCACACAACCAACAGAAGAGGCCCACAGTGATGACAGCAGCTCTGTCCAACTGGATCTAGATGACCAGCCCGGCCCATCGGGGACCTCGGGACAGTCGGTTCCCCTCACCCAGTCACAGGCCACCACAGACCTTCCCCCCTCTGGAAACACCAGCACAGCACCCACCCAGCGGGCCCATACCTCTGTCCCCAGGACATGTCAATCAGCAGTGTGTCCACCACTACAGGGAACCCAGGATCACCCACCACCCCAACAACAACAGGGACCTGGGGGCAGTGGTAGTGGGCCCACGGTCCAGAGGACGGAGGCCCAGGAACACAGGGGAACTGGGAGGGCTGCTGTGTGACAGGGGGCGGACAGACCAAGGGAACCCACTCTCCACGAGGCCCTCTCCTCCATCATGGGAAGCTACCACCACTCCCAGGAGACCATGGCAACGGTACTGGCCAAGTTTCAGGAGACCCAGTGCCTGCAGGAGGAACAGTATCTGGGTTTCAGGGAGGAACTCAGAACCATCAGCTCCACCCTGGGCACCATCGTAGGGGTGCTGAAGGAAGTACTCAACACCAGGAGGGACACTGTGGCACTTCAAGGGGCCCCTGACACTAGCATGGATGATGAACTACCCACCACCTCCGCCGGCGCTAGTGGACAGGACGCCCCGCCCCGCCACAGGACCACCACACCAGCACCCCACCCCCTGCAGACGGACAACCACCACGCAAGCTGGTCCTGAGATCCAGGAACAGGAAAGAGCAAGATGGCAAGACCCCCGCCAGGAAATAAGACCACCCTGATTGTCCCCCCACTGTCCCACTTTGTTAACCTGTCCATACTTAAACTGCCCCAGCTCCACTTCCTTTGCCCATTTGGGCAATGCACCTGTGAGACTAATAGACTGGACTCTGCCATGGACATTCCTCCGCCATCACCCCTCACCATTTCACTACCCCCTCCAATATTGAGCACTTAAATAAACACACTTAAAGCACAAAACAATCTGGAGTCTGTCTGTGATTTCGAAATAGTGTATTAGCAATTACAGTGACAAAATGCTCTTTCAATTGTAATGTCAACATACCTATGTCACACAGTTCTAGTCCATGAGGAATCTAAGCAGATGTCACACAGTGGGACCTACATCTGTGAAATTGTAAGGGAAAGTGACAACTCAGTGACCACACACTGGGTGAAAACGACAGACAGTAGAGAGGTAGTAGTGTTAAAGTACATGTAGTAGGCAGGTCTGTACTCTTACCTGTGTCTCACTGGAAATATTGCTGGATCACTGAGTCCCTGTTGTTCATGTCTTCTTCCTCTGCTTCCTCGTCTTCACTGTCCACAGGCTCCACAGCTGCAGCAACACCACCATCAGGACCATCCTCCTGCAGAAAAGGCACCTGCAAAGTTATGAAGCATACAGCAGGCCACGATGATCTGGCACACCTTCTTTGGTGAGTAGAATAGGGATCCACCTGTCATATGGAGGCACTGGAACCTGGCCTTCAGGAGGCCAAAGGTCCGCTCGATCACCCTCCTAGTTCGCCCATGGGCCTCATTGTAGTGTTCCTCTGCCCTTGTCCTGGGATTCCTCACTGGGGTCAGTAGCCATGACAGGTTGGGGTAACCGGAGTCACCTGCAAATGGTGATGGACAACTGTTAGACATGCACTAACCTGGAGGGATATCCCCAGACCCAGGCAACCATTCCCACTGACTTGCCTCCAGGTGCTCACCGAATACCGACACACTGTGCCTCTGGAGTTGACCCATCACATAAGGGATTCTGCTATTCCGCAGGATGTAGGCGACATGCACTGAGCCAGGGAACTTCGCATTCACATGGGAGATGTACTGGTCTGCCAAACATACCATCTGTACATTCATAGAATGATAACTCTTCTGGTTTCTGTATACCTGTTCACTCCTGTGGGGGGGGACCAAAGCCACATGGGTCCCATCAATTGCACCTATGATGTTGGGGATATGTCCCAGGGCATAGAAATTCCCTTTCACTGTAGGCAAATCCTCCACCTGAGGGAAAACGATGTAGCTCCGCATGTGTTTCAGAAGGGCAGACAACACTCTGGACAATACGTTGGAAAACATAGGCTGGGACATCCCTGATGCTATGGCCACTGTTGTTTGAAAAGACCCACTTGCAAGGAAATGGAGCACTGACAGCACCTGCACTAGAGGGGGGATTCCTGTGGGATGGCAGATTGCTGACATCAGGTCTGGCTCCAACTGGGTACACAGTTCCTGGATTGTGGCACGGTCAAGCCTGTATGTGATAATCACATGTCGCTCCTCCATTGTCGACAGGTCCTCCAACGGTCGGTACACCGGAGGATGCCGCCATCTCCTCACATGTCCCAGCGGACGGTGCCTATGAAGGACAACAGCGAGCACAGAGTCAAACAACTCAGAGGTACGTACCCACAGTTTACCCAGAACACCAATCATACACAAAAGGTGGCCTGTATGTGTGTTGAGTCTAGGCCTAGGTATGTGTGACGCAGTTGGAAATGAAGCCATGTGGGCTCCTGAAATGGCAGCTGCCTGACCTCTAAAGTGGGACAATGGATGTGAGGTAACTGCGCTGGCGTTGTACACCGTCGCGGTCGAAGACCGCGATGCAATGCTGCATTGGTTAACATTGGACCCTATGGGTCCCAGGAGCCAATGATGATGTACGCCGGCGGTGACGGTATGCACCGCCGCGGACGTGACCGCCATTTTCTATCTGTTCAATCACTCGATACCTGATCTTCGACAGGAGAGGACCTACACTGCAAGTGCTGCTGTGACCTCGGTCAGGAAGAGACAATAGCTTGAGTGTCTGGGGAAAGGGCCCCTGCCTTCACATCGGAGGAGTTGGAGAAGCTCGTGGATGGGGTCCTCCCCCAGTACACGCTACTCTACGGTCCTCCAGACAAACAGGTAAGTACACAGGGAGCATGTTGTATGGGCTATGCCTGTGTGGAGAGGGCTGGATGTAAGAAGGAAGAGGGGAGAGTGTTGCGTGCATGAAAGACAGTGAATGCATGTGCCACATGGCAAGGGTAGGGATGGGGGCCAATCACTTTGACGGTGCAGTTGGTAAGAACTTCTCTTTTTCCCCTGTACATTTCATGTAGGTCAGCGCCCACCAGAAAAAAGATATTTGGTGTCCCATCGCCAAGGACGTCCAGGCCCTGGGGGTCTACCACATACGGAGCACCCACTACCGTAAAAGATGGGAGGACATTCGCCGGTGGAGCAAGAAGACGGCAGAGGCTCAGCTGGGGATGGCCTCCCAACGTAGGAGGGGTGCCCGTCGAACCATGACCCCCCTGATGTTCAGGATCCTGGCGGTGGCCTTCCCGGAGTTGGATGAGTGCTTGAGGGCATCACAGCAGCCACAAGGGGGTGAGTACACTCTCATTCTGCTGACTTTGCTTGCAGTGGAGGGGTCTGGGTGGGGGAGGTGGGCTGTGGGTTTCCCTAGGCCAGGGCGAGTTCCGTAGGCAAGGCCCCTCCGTAAGGCAGGCCATGTGGCACCCCACCCCACCTCTGTAGAGTGCCAAGTACACCTAGTCATGCCACTGTGTCATCTATGTGTGCAGATGTCGTCCATAGCCTTGTAGGCCATTTTCCAGGAATTGAACAGTGGAGGCCAAGAGCGCAGCGTAGTGCAGGGGGCTTGCGTGTCTGTCGTGTCCGCCAACTGTAGCGATAATGCATGCCCTCAACATGTCTTTCTTCTGTCTCCCCCCCCCCCTGTTTGTGGTCTCCCTGTTCTTGTGTGCAGTAGCATCATCAGGCGGATGAGCAGTGGCACCAGAGCACGAGGGAGCTTCATTCCACATGGCCCTGGAGGGCGACACTACAGAGTCTGAATTCACCAGTGGGACGAAGGGCGAGGGGAGCTCCACAGCGGGGACAGGAGCTGACACCAGCGACACGGACTCGTCCTCTGATGGGAGTTCCCTTGTGGTGGCAGCAACATCTGTGCCCCCCGCATCTACAGGTACAGCTGCCACCCCCCCCTACCAGCACCGCCCTCCCACCAGCCCCTCAGCCTTTGCCCAGTGCCCGCTCACCCAGGAGGGTGGGCATCACCTTCGCCCCAGGCACCTCAGGCCCTGCCCCAGTCACCCCTGCTGCCCTCAGTGAGGAGGCCATTGGCCTCCTTTGGTCCCTCACTGTTGGGCAGTCTACCATTTTGAATGCCATCCATGGTGTGGAGAGGCAGTTGCAACAAACCAATGTATTCCAGGAGGGCATTCATTCTGGTCAGGCGGCCCTTCAGTGAGCTTTTCAGACTCTGGCCTCAGCACTGATGGCAGCCATTGTCCCCGTCTCTAGCCTCCCCCCTCCAACTTCCTCCACCCCGACTCAATCCCCTGTACCTCAGCCTATCCCAAACACACCTACAGACCAACATGCACACACGTCAACACAAAAGGGAAGCTCAGGCAAACATAAGCACCACACATCCCACAGGCATTCATGCAAGCATCACACACATGCAGACACACCAACATCCACTGCCCCCACTGTGTCCCCCTCCTCTTTGTCTCCCTCCTCCCTCCCAGTCTCGTCTACACTCACACCTGCATGCACTACCTCTACAGCCACTACGTCCCTCTCCAGCACACCCGCCACCACATCCCGCTCATGTGCAGTCACCACCCCCACTACCATTCACACGTCCCGTGTCCTCTCCCAGTGTGTCTGTGACGCCCCTCCCAAGATACACAAACGCAGGCACACACCCACCCAACAGCCATCCACCTCACAACAGCCTCCAGCGCATGCACCTTCACCCAAAGTCACCAAACGTACACCTCCTACAACCACAACCTCTTCCTCCACTCCCAAACCCCCTCCAGCTACCCGTCCCAGTGTGTCCAAAAAACTTTTCCTGTCCAACTTTGACCTCTTTCCCACACCTCCCACACCCCGTCCATCTCATAGGGCCCGAACTAGCACCTCAGCCACAACATTTCCGGGACCAGTGATGCCTGTAGTCACCGGAATCTGGAGTGCACCGGCCACCGGTGCAGCCAGTGTGGCACGGAGCCACAGCACAGACAGTCCCCCACCTGTGAAGCATCAGAAGTTGTACAGAGCCCGGCGGGAGAGGGGGAAGACTCCAGCCACCAAAGCCGCTCCCAGGGGTACAGGTGGGAGTGTGGAGTCAGCTGTGACACCTTCCAAGGTGGGGAAGGGCCACAAGAAACCCGGCAAGTCTGGGAAGAGCAGCACGGTGGAGAAAACCGCCATCATCCCCGCTGCCCAGGAGGCCACCGCCAGCACCAGCCCAGCTGGCCAGGAGGCCAGCCCCAGCCCAGCTGCCCAGGAGCCCACCGCCAGCACCATCTCAGCTGCCCAGGAGGCCAGCACCAGCCCACCTGCCCAGGAGGCCACCGCCAGCACCAGCCCAGCTGCCCAGGAGGCCACCGTCAGCACCAGCCCACCTGCCCAGGAGGCCACCGCCAGCACCAGCCCACCTGCCCAGGAGGCCACCGCCAGCACCAGCCCACCTGCCCAGGAGGCCACCGCCAGCACCAGCCCACCAGCCCACCTGGCCAGGAGGCCACCGCCAGCACTAGCCACACTGGGCCATGAAGGACCACCGGCAAAAGCCCGCTGGGCCATGAAGGACCGCCAGCAGCTGAGACCCTGCAATGGAGACCGCCATCTCAAGCACCGCTGAACAGGGCACCGCCGCCTCAAGCACCGCTGAAAAGGGCACCACCATCTCAAGCACCGCTGAAAAGGGCACTGCCATCTCAAGCACCGCTGCACAGGGCACCGCCATCTCAAGCACCGCTGCACAGGGCACCGCCATCTCAAGCACCGCTGAACAGAGCACCGCCATCTCAAGCACCGCTGGCCCATGAGCGCCAAGGGCACTGACGCAACTGAGTCCGTCACGGGGTGAATGATGCACTCTGGGCAGCATGCCCCCTCCAGAACCAGTGGAGAAAGGCATCCACTACCTCTGTCCTTAGCAGGATGAAGCACTCTGGGCACAAAGCCCCCTCCAGAACCAGTGGAGAGATACATCCACTACCTCAGTCCTTGGCAGGATGAAGCATTCTGGGCACAAAGCCCCCTCCAGAACCAGTGGAGAAAGGCATCCACTCCCTCTGTCCTTAGCAGGATGAAGCACTCTGGGCACAAAGCCCCCTCCAGAACCAGTGGAGAAAGGCATCCACTCCCTCTGTCCTTAGCAGGATGTAGCACTCTGGACACAAAGCCCCCTCCAGAACCAGTGGAGAGATACATCCACTACCTCAGTCCTTGGCAGGATTAAGCACTCTGGGCACAAACCCCCCTCCAGAACCAGTGGAGAAAGGCATCCACTCCCTCTGTCCTTAGCTGGATGAAGCACTCTGGGCACAAAGCCCCCTCCAGAACCAGTGGAGAGATACATCCACTACCTCACTCCTTGGCAGGATGAAGCACTCTGGGCACAAAGCCCCCTCCAGAACGAGTGGAGAAAGGCATCCACTCCCTCTGTCCTTAGCAGGATGAAACACTCTGGGCACAAAGCCCCCTACAGAACCAGTGGAGAAAGGCATCCACTCCCTCTGTCCTTAGCAGGATGAAGCACTCTGGGCACAAAGCCCCCTCCACAACCAGTGGAGACTGTTATCCAGTTGAGAGACTGTGGCTTTGCACTCCCCAGGATTGAACAGTAGGCAAAGCACCCACTGTAGAGACTTGAGAGACTGTGGCTTTGCACTCCCCAGGATTGAACCGTGGGCAAAGCACCCACTGTAGAGACTTGAGAGACTGTGGCTTTGCACTCCCCAGGATTGAACAGTGGGCATGTGGCCCCCTCGTGGATTTGGCGTTGTGTACTGAAGCGGCTGAGGTGCCCCCCTTTCCCTCCCCTGAAGTGCCTGTTTAGTTGCTGTCTGATGCCCCTGCAGTGTTTTCTCAGTCATGGTCGGGGATCTTGTATGGGCCTCGCCCATACCGTGTGGTCCCAGTGTTCCACGGACTTTCTTAGAGCACTACCTGGACTACTATGCTTGGTATATATTATGAACATGGTGTATATATATATTTCTGCCTACTTGCTTTTAATATATTACATTGGTTACTCTCATTTTCTATTGTCTTTGCATTCTTCCAGGGGGGTGTAACTGTGATGTATTGATATGCGTTAGTGTGGGTGTTGTAGTGGGTGAGGGTGGGGGTGGGGGTGTTGCATGTGTGTGTCACTGTTCCCCCCCCGTGTCGTAGGTGCAGTACTCACCGTGGTCTTCGCCGCCGGCGTTCGTGCTCCTGGTAGAGGAGCAGGAAGACTATTGCAGGGAGAATTTGGAGTTCCGGGTCCATGGCGTCCTCATTCCTCGTGGAGTGTGTAGAGGTGAGCGTTTTTCCTTCGGCATTCCTGTTTCCGCCGTATTTTTATCTGCGGTGAACCCGCCCGGAAAAGATGGCGGATTGGCCTGTCATAATAGTGTGGGCGGTACATTGTCTCAGGTGTGTCTGTTGGCGGTGACCGCCAACCTGTATGTTTGTACCGCTGTGGCGGTCGGAGTGTTAAAGTGGCTGTCTTTGTTGGCGGTTTCCGTCACGGTCGTAATTGCAAATTTTTTACCGCTGGCCTGTTGGCGGTCTTACCGCTGCATTAACACCGACCGCCAGGGTTGTAATGACCACCATAATGTATTCATCCACGTAGTGGGCGTTTGTTACATCGCGAAATGTGATACTACAGAGGTGACTGTACTGGGTCAGAGACGGATCGGCGAGTACCTGCAGCAATGTATGGCCCCTGAGAGCTAGATGCAGCCTTATTCTGCTGCTGGCGAGAGCACTGGAGTGCTTGTGTCTCCCAGGTGACCCACATGGGGGGCGCGGGTTGCGACTCATCCCCTGCTGCCGAACTATCGCAGGAGCCGGGCTGGGGTTGTGAGCCCAGTAGATGGTGGATTCGTGTGGAAGGGGGGCTACTGCTACTGTGGCTGCTGGGCCGAGGAAACCACAGAAGCGGGCACTAGACTGCCAATGTGGGCCTGGTGTGGGGTGGTCCGCTACGGAAAGAGGGCCCTGCACTGCTCCGACTGCCTATTAGTGGGAGCCCAAGTAGAGTAGGCGTAAGAACTGTACTGAAAAGTGCCCGCTGTGCAAAGGCAGATATAAATAATCACATTGCTTTCACAATGGGCAAGGAGAAGGAGGCAAAGGCTGTGCAACCCAACAAAATAGACCAATGCATTATCACTCGACCTGACACTCCGGTGCCCGAGGCCACACAGGAGCAGCAAACTGATGTTAAAGAACCAACCCCTCCCGCCGTGGAAATCTTGGCGGCTATCTCAGGGTCCTGAATTGCACTGGAGGGCAAGATGAACTTGATGGCCATTGAAATTAACCATTTGCGCATGGACCTTTGAAAAGTTTCCGATCGAGCCACAGCTGTGGAGGAGGATGTAGATGTACTCAAGAAAGAGATGAAGGCCTGATTACAATTCGGTTATATCGTATGGAGATCATAATAGAGCGGAAGGAATATCTGTCACATTTGTGATCGAGTATTCCACCCGTCTAGATCGTAATCAGGCCCTATGTCACCTAAGATTACTTTGGATGGCATTAAATGCAGTTCTACACATATGGAGGAGTGCCTGGAAGACACTGGGGGTGCTCCAGGTGGAATAACATATGCCTCGTGGGTGAAATTATTCCTGGAGGATTGGAATTTGAACATGCTTAAGCCCAAACAGCTACGTTTTTCACAATTGAAAGGGCACACAGAGCTCTGGTGGCGGTCCCACGGCCTGAACGCTGCCTCAGGCGATAATAGCTCTACTTTTCAATTATCGCGACCAAGATGTCATATTGCAGCATGTGTGCATGCATAACTGCCCTAGATACAAGAACAAACAAATTCTAATTTTTCCAGACTACACTTATAGGGTGCAAGACCTTCACAAGAATTTCATGCCAGTTAAAAAGAAACTGACAGACTGTTACATTAAATACAGTCTGATGTTTCCCACCAAGCTCAGAATCCAGTATAATGGTGAAGTCCACTTTTGTGAATCACAGCAAGAGGCCATAGAGTGACTTGACTCCTTTGGACAAGCCTGCAACTTGAGATCTCCCATCTGGAGGGGGACTTGGAATTATTCTGTGCGCCAATCCAGGATGTCTCCTGCATTGTTGAGGAGGGGCCCGGAGATTGCCGCTGAAGGCCAGATCTTTGACAGTCCTGATGGAACTCTGAAATCTGCCACACTGGATTCCATTGATCAAACCTCTTTTTTGCAAATCCGAGTGGTACCTAATACCGTTAGTGGCAGCACTGATGCAGGTTAGGCAGTCCAGGGCCCGCAGAGAGAATCTAGATTGTGTTGTAGCGACTGATTGGAGATGCTTCGTGACCAAGACAGGGGGTGCATGGAGAGTGGGCTCAGGTAGCCCTGGAATTCAGGCACAGAACCACGTATGCCAGTCAGCCCTGGCGCTTGGGGAGGGGGCTATGGGTCCAGAGAGGAAGAATGTCACTGTTTTGAACTACTGTAACCAATACCTTTCCTTTACAGGTGGCTTGGCCTCACACAGGGCTGTCGCTTATACCAAATATACAAGAAACCATTATGCTATCTGCATGTGTAATGTTTACTTTGCTCTACAGCTGAGAAGAGACTTCCCATGGGTCGCTGAATACCAGATCTGGTCTCACGGCCTGCTGAGGTTATGGTACCTTGGGCTGTGATTACATCTAGAGTTCTTTAACTTTACACTAGTTGCGGCAGGGGGAGGGGTGTGGAGCGGTGATTGGTACCCTTTTGGCTGTCAGTTGAGCCAGATGGTATCCTGTATATTGTGCCCGTGGTGGGAAGCTGAAGGGAATGTTTCATCCAGTTGATGTGTTATTACTTTACACACAATTGGGGTAGTACGCTGCATAGAGCGGTGGAGAGGAATGTGATGAAAGTGGTGTTGAGAGGACTGTGTATGGCTGCTTCCACAGGTATATGTCAAAAGTCAGAGAAAGACTTGACACTCTAGGAAGGTAAACTGGCTGCACTGGAGGCAGCCCTACTGACCAATCAGGGAACCTGACAGGAATGGGGTAGAGCCAAACAGTATTTATATGCCCTCTGGTATCGCTTGGAGAAACATGTGCAGCTTTCCTACAGGCGGAGACTACACATGGAGGGAGATAGTGCAGGACGCATGCTGGCCAGGTTGATCAAAAATGAGTACCACACATAGCCCATTCTGTCTATTAGTGATAGGATGGGTGAGAGGTCTAAAGGCAGCAGTCCGTAAATTATGTGTTTGCGAGCATCTCCACGGGGTGAATGCTCCATTTCAGCCGGCCTCAGGGCCCTTGCTCATTAACTACATGGCTGCGCTGTCACAGCAAAGTGAGGTGGAGTGTGTGGAGCTTGAGACACTGCTGACTAACCAGGAGATCCATGGGCGATTGCCTCCCTTAAGACTGCTAGGGCTCGAGGGAGGGACTCCCAGCTGAACTGTCCCGGACTTTTCATGGGACTCTGGCTGACAGATTACTGTCAGTCTATCTGTCGGCCTTGGAGAGAGGAGTGCTCCTGGACTTCATAAGAGAGGCCCTCACTGTTTTGGTGCCAAAGCCAGAGAAGGGCCCTCTCTATGCTGCCACCTACTGTCTCCTCTCAATGTTAAATGTGCATCAAAAAAATACTCAGCCATGTCCTAGGGCTGCGCCTACTTAAGTATCTCCCGAAGTTGGTCCACACCAACCAGTCAGGGTTTACCCACGCAAAATTACACTGTAACTTGTGGCAAGAAACGGGAAATACGCCTCTGACAAGATATTACTCTAGAGGGGTATGTGACAGGAATGCTGTGACTGCAATCACATGGATGCAATTTTGCTTGTAACAGAATCTGTGATCAAATATATGAAAAAAATATCATTCAGTGTATTCTGGCAAATTGCTGCTCGTCTTACATGGAGGTTGGTGTTTACTTTTCTTTCTCTTACTGCGAAGGGGGAGGATTTTGTAAACTGAACTATGGGACTGATTTAGATCTTGGTGGAGGGGAATACTCAGTCACAAACGTGAAGGATATTCCATCTGCCATATTACGATCCCATTATATTCTATGGAGGTCGTAATACAGTGGACGGGATATCCTGTCGGGGTATGTGATGGAGAAACACCTCTGCCAAGATCTAAATAAGGCCCTATTTCACAATCTTGCTATTAGACAAAAAAGCTGTAGAATATCGTTTTTACCCAATACACATCCAAATTTAAATACCTACAAATGAAGCTCACTAATAAATACATATACACCAGCTTTTAGGAAAGCACAAATGCACTTTTTTGTAATTCCCAAGCGTGATGGAAACAAAACTTTTAATAGAATCAAAACAACTTTCACTTGATGAACAAATGACAAATTTTTGCTGAAACCATGGAACCCAATTTTCACACATTATATAACTGCCGGAGTAAAACTGAATGTTTGTGCAAAATAAGAGCCACATTACAATGTGCTGTCTGCAAATTACAGTGAGCTACCACACCATATATTTGCGAGAGTGTGCCCCAAAATGCAACTCCAGCTACACACCACATCTGTACCACTCTTGCCAATTGGGTGTGTCTCATTTGCTATACTTATTCTGAGCTTGGATTTTTACAATCCCGTTGTGTGCAGGGATGTAACATTGATGGTAGCACCACCAATATGAACATTGTTCCTGCACCACTGCTTCAGGTATTTCATTGTGCAATTAGGTCTGCTGCATTTTGAAAGCGGACACTCAGCACTTACTGTGGGCTGCACGATTTGGCTCTATTTAAGTCTACACCTTTCAGAGACTGATGATGGAATGCAAGATGCTACACCAGCCCCTGCCCTCACCCCCTCTTTGTGCAACCTCCAAGCCAGGGTGCTCCAAAGCAGACCCCCCCTTTGTGCAACCTCCAAGCCAGGATGCCCCAAAGCAGACTCCCTCTTTGTGCAACCTCCAAGTCAGGATGCCCCAAAGCAGGCCCCCAGTGGCAAGTATACCTCCTACAGCAATCCACTGAGGGAATGTTGTTTGCAATCTTCTCACTTTCTGGGACAGTGACCTGCCCCGAATGAGTATACTCAATAATTATTTTAGTGCCACAAGAAAGACAGATCCTGAAATAAAATGATTTCTGTTATCCCGCTGTGAGGGGGAGGAGATTTACAAGATATTTATCAGACTGCTAGATAAGGAAATGTCAATGATGCAGCAGTAGCAGCGCTACAGGCCAATTTGAAACCTTAAGGTAGTCCGCACTATAAACGATTTGCACAACAAAAAGAGGGTGAGTCCATCAACAGCTTCTAAGCCCACCTGCAAGAACTAGCAGATACCTGCACGGATGACGATGCTAAAGGAAACAAGGGCACAAATAATTCAAGGATTACGTTCATTGGGTTTACACAGTTGCATCCTTCACAAGCGCAGATCAGTCTGAATAAAATCTTTGCAATAGGGAGATCACACGAACCTGCCGATGCCACAGCCACTATACCGAAACTGCCTGGCTTAGGCTAGAAATGAAGGAAGGTGGTGACCTGACACAATCTATCCAAACAGAGATGGCAAACACAGCTTCAGATCTGTCAAATCTTCAGCCACAATGAACCAACCTCATAGCAGGACAAGTCAGAGTGAACAATCCAAATGCGGGTATTGCAGTGGCAAGACTCAGATTGCCAACAGTTGCCTGCCCAGGGTAAACCGTCTTCAGCTTATTGCCACCCAAACACTTTACAAAAGGCTGCAGAGGACGGCAGCAAACCCAGCCTGGACAAAAATGCACATACTCTGCAAATACATGTGCCCTTCATTCAGCGGCAGCAAGCACACAGCCATGGACACCTCACAAGAGTGAGTTGACATCTTCACCTGAACACATCTCTGAGGATGAAGACGACATCTCCCTCATCTCGTTGATTAGACTAGATTTGATAGGCAGGAGACGCAGACCTAAATGTGAACTCAAAATTGACAGGACACTTACACTCATAGACACAGAAGCACCCGTGAATATAGGTTACGTTAGGTTATTTATATAGCGCATGGCTACCCGGAGGCCTCCCAGCGCTGAGGAACCAATCTCTATAACTGGTTGCTGAATATAATGAACTTACAGCAGTTCGCCATGCTCAAACCATAACCAACTCTTCAAAAGACACAAACCTCCATCTTTGCTTCCAAGAGCTGTCAAGCCCTTCTGATGGCTGATTTACTTTTTACTTTCATTGAACATGAAGACGTACTGCTCAATATATCATGCTTTGTTGTTGAGAAAAGTAGTCTCCTCAGCTGTGCTACAGCACAGACACTGGGACTAATCTCCTTTGCGTATTGTGTGAACACAAGCAATATGGGCGAAATTGTCATTAAATTCGGGCATTTGTTTTGAAGGTCTGGGGTGTCACAAAATAAAGCCTGTAAAACGAAATGTTAATTACACCATTAAACCTGCAGCCATCAGGCACTGGTGGGGCCATTTTCACTTGCACAGAAAAGTGGAGCAGGAGCGGTCATGACTGGAGGAAAAGGGGGTGATGATTGAAAAAGAGATCAAACTCCTGCCATGGGTTTCACCCACTGTAGTAGCTACCAAACCCAACCAACCTGATGCAATCAGAGTATGCATTGACATGTGGCTTCCCAACATCAAAAGGGAAGTGAAATCCCTGGATGACATTCCAGAAGATTTAAATGGGCCAAGTGGTTTCCAAAATTAGATTTTAACGCTGGCAACCTGCATTTGGTACCAGATGAGAGAAGCCAATACATCAACAGTTTCTCCTCTCTGATCAGGCTAGGATGGCAAAAAAGTCTGAGCCTCTGCGTTTCTTCAGATACCGAGGATTTACAAACTGCGATTGGGGAGACACTAAATGGACTCATTAGGGCCATACATTTTAACAATGATATCCTTATCTATGCTCCCACATTGGTTGAACATAAACAGAGACTCAATCACACCATCCAAAGATTGAGGGAGGCAGGCCTGACCCTCAAAGAAAAATGTGAATACCTGAGAAGCAGCTTCACATTTTTGGATATATATTTTTCCAACAAAGATCTCAACATTCACCCGCAGAAGTTTGAGATCATTTGTTCGGCACTAGCCCAGAACTGACTTGAAAGTCAGAAGCATTTTGGAAATATTAACCTACCGACCATGTTGCAGTCCCTGCAAAAGCTCCTGGAGACTACAACCCCATGGGAATAGAACCTGGAACACAACAAAGCATGTGAGGACATCAAGTCGGTAATCCTATAAGGCACTACCATGCACAGAACTCATCATGGATACCAACTCTGTTGGGGACAACTTTGTTTCAAAACACCAGAAGAATTGAAGGTTTTCGACTGTCTTCACACAGACTAAACAAAGCCACGTTTTTCATAGCTGATTAGTCAAACAGAGTGATCTCTGCGAAATGTGTCTCCTTATGTCTGTTTTGTTCTTTGCAGAGCTATGACCTACAGAGCAAACATTGTGAGAAACAATTAATACATCGCTAGGGTGTGTATGCAGGGGCTTCTAACATTAGTAGGTCACTGATTATCCCACATGGGACTACAGGTTAAATATGGTTAGACTTTACAATAAGATGTTATTTCGAAGCCAGTGACCCTGCGTCATGACAAAGGCTACTAATCCTTTGAGCATTTTCAAGAACGGCTGAAACATGTTTACGGACTTGTAGGATGACAGGGCAATTATTATCCCGTGGATAACATCCACTTATGTTTTTAATCCTAAAAGGACATCTGCCAGTAAAATAGATTTGGGATAGCCCTAGATAGTTTTAACACTTTACTTTTCTTATCTCTGGTCAGTATTTGTGGAAGGTAGCTTCCACAACATTGGTCCTTTTCAAAAAACCCTCGCTCCCATGCACAGCGGTAGAGATCATCTTGGACTCAACAGGGTTCAGGGTGTGGGAGGACCATTGATACAGCATGCCTCATTTTTTATGTGGGTGAGGGCCTTCCATTTCCCAGAGATCACTCTGTTGGACAAATCAGATAGAAGACCAATGAGAAGCTTGGCTTTTTTTGTGGTGTATTTAGTGTTTCAGTTGGAGGACCAAGGTCCAGGTTTATTGCCTCTCCCACCTTAGTTGTGTAAGAGATCCAATTGTCTTCACCAGCATAGTCCTGACAGACATGAGAAGAGAGTTAGTTCACAGGAGACTGTGATGCAGACAGAAGACAAGCAAGGCAAATATAGCACAAAGGACAAATGCAAGTTACATGGTGGGATACATAAAAATACATTTCCCAGAGTCAAAGTGCAACCCCACTCGCCAGCATGCTCAGACTCACTTTGGGGTAGATAGTGGCAGATAGAGTATGTAGACCTGATTGATATAAAGCTCCTTTGTCTAAGAGAGGGCGGGGAGGATATTGTTGTATTTTTGTTGAATTGAAAATTATGTTCGTCGACTAGTTGTGAGTTCAGTCAGACTAAACCTTTCGTTGAAATATATTGATATGCACATCTGAAATTGTCTAACTAACATGGATGTCAACTGTTGCATTACTTAATAAAAAGAATATTTTAAAAAGCTCCTTTGTCTAGCAACAGTGTTGTTGTGACTCCTCCCTATTTGCATTTGTTTGCGGTCAGCTTGACTTTTCTATTCACCTTTGTTGTTTTTCGCCTTGTTGCAGTCCTCCTTATGCCTCACCACTTGTTATCTTCTACATTACCCTTTTGATTAGTTTGTTTTCCCATCCAAACACCCTCCCTCCTTGTACTGCAGTGGTCTTCTTCTTCGGCTTATGTGTTGGTTTAATGTTACACCGGGGCCAATTGTAGCTTACCTCTTGCTTGTACCTGGCGGAGTTTGGACTCGAAATGTTGTTCTTAGGAAATCCAGTCCAGATCTTCCAACTACCAAACTGTGGAAATGTCTCTCTTTCACTCTCGCTCTCTCTTTTCTCATCCCCTTTTCCCCTTAACCTGTGTTTTTGGTACCATCCTTGACTTCATTCAAGGGGGGAGACTCAGCCTCTGTGGAAAGAGGCTAGGATTGGCACCAATACCCTCGTGCTCGCTGCACCGAATCCCTGGCAAAGAAATATTCACAAATTGGGAGAGCCTCAAGCCATCAGATGAGCTTCCACTCAATTTTATCTGTATCTGGAAGAATCAAAAAGTTGGCCATCCACCAATACGTGGGTGGATTATCTTTCTTGACATCCAACAACGTAACCCCTAGTGACTTGAGGTTCGTGAGTTCAACTGAAGACTTTGTCCACCTTATTTCCCCAGAGGCCTGACCAAAGATGATATCGCTGGCTTAGATGAAACAAGTGGCAAAAGAAGACCTCTGTTTACAGCTGGCGAAGGATACTCTGGCAGGAGTCTACCAGTGGAAGGCATTCCTGGTAGGCCACACAGAAAGAGACGAAGACAAACACTATATCACATATGGAAAATTAGGCATGAACTGAACCTCAGAGAAGAAGCAACCACTCTGAGAGGTGATAAGATAGCAATAGCCAAAAGCCTGAATAAACAGTTATTCTGGACCACCAGAGTCAGAAAGGAATAGCTAAAATGAAACCCAGGTTCACAGAAAAGTTATGTTTTTTTCAAACAGAGAAGTTGTTGAATCACTGATCAAAAACTGGCATTTTCTGACAGACCACTGACTCCATGGTGCATCTGGCTCCCACCATCAAAGAAAGTGCATGCACATAACAATGAGTGCAGATTTGTGCAGCCTACCAGATGGACAACTACTTGTCTTTCTGGATGTCTATTTTAAGTATCCGGTGGTGGAAATCACCGCTTCCACCACATTTTGTCAGCTTACATACAAACTTGAGAAAATATTTCGAGCATTTGGCCTTCCCTTGAGATTCAAGACAAATAATGGCCCTCCGTCCAATGGTCAAGAGTTTCATGTTTTTTTTAAATGGTTGAACATACAACATCACAAGGTCACATCCTTTTGGTACCATGCCAAGGGGAAAGTTGAACTTTTATGTGGACACTGAACAAAACTAGGTGCATAAGAGCGGAGCACAGTATCAAAATTGAAAGGGCACTTCACCACTTCCTGCAAGCATAAAGCATCACCCCAAATTGTACAACAAGATGCTCTCCAAATCCCCAATGTTTGGTGGGGCTGTTAGAGAAATTATTCGACTGCACCAGGATGGCAACAGCTGAGATGGACTATATAAACGGTCAAATAATAGGGTTAACAACAGAAGATGAACCAAAGACTCTGATATGGTGTTGGTCAATAAAGAAAATTTGGGATGCTCTGTGAACATTCACACTGGACTGTCACTGGGACACAAATGAATCATGATCTCAGGCAAGCGAGGGGGTGACAACATCATCCAACATGTCTTCCACCATGGAGGATTGGACAGACACCCCATGGAGATGAAGGAAGAAAGGATGTACTGTGGCACAGAAGAGCAAAGGGTTGTACTAAGAGAAAACAGAAAGATGCCAAGAACATCAAATGGTCCTGTCAACGGTGAGCCCAATGCACAACAAATCCTGAGGATTCAGGTAACACGGTATGCAAAGAAAACATTAAACTTTTGAAAGGACTGAGAGACTTCGTTCTATGTGGAAATCTTTAGGTTTTGGTTTGTTTATTGGAAATTTGGTAATAGATGTAGCGTGCCATCTGGCACAGCATAAAATAAGACATTAATGGTGATGAAGGATGATATCATCAGTACTATAAATACATGGTGGGCAAACTAAGGTATCAATAACCAGCTTTGTTTGTGCTGCATATCAACAGCCCCACCAAAGGACCCTCAAATGGTCTTCTACAGCGCTCTATGGCCACAACCAAGCCTTTCTGCACACCTCCATCCCCAAGTTCATGCTAGTAGCTGCAGTACCTACATAGTCTAAAGCTGAGTAAATGAGGAGCAATCCAGTTAGTGTTTCTTCATCTACATTGGCTTCAAATTCATCTGTTCAACTGGAGGGAGATTCTGCATAAAAACAACTAAGCTTACCCACAAATTGTAATTTCAGTCATCTAACATGAAATCCTACTGACTCTCTGCAGGTAAAACTAAAAATTCTGGTACACATTCACACTGATATTATCAAGAAACCTAGCCTTCTTGGTAAGTGCAGAAGTGTCAGGGTCCTTGTCACTAACCAGAGTAGATGACACCAAAAACAACCAAGGTAACAACTGCACAAAAGCAAAAAAAGGGTTTGTCAAGGAGGACCTTGTGTTTAATATAAACATCTCTGCTGATTACAGCTGAAAACTGTGTATTCTTTGAAATCTTGGAGGCTTCGGGTGCCCCATGTGTAGGTTCAACACACACCTGGTACACTGGAGGCACAAGGCAGGAGGCACAAGGTTAATTGGGTATAGATCTCTGCAAACGCAGTTAAGGTATTTAGGCCCATATTTAAGAAAAAGTTGTGCATCACAGCTGATGCGCCACTTTTTTTGGCGCCAACCTTACCGGCATCTAACTACACCATGGTTTTGCCGTACTTAGGATACGGTGCACCATGGTAGTCGTTAGCACAATGGCGTCAACATTTTTGATGCTGTTGTGGCACTGTGCTACACTAGCGTCAAAAATGTTGAAACTAGTGTAGCAAAGTGCAAGGAGACCCATAGGCTTCTATGGGAGCGTCATCTTAACGCCTGCTCTGAGGAGGCATTACAAATTACACCAAAAATGGCACAGTGAAATCAGTTAAATTTCACTGCACCATTTTTGCGGGCCTTCTAGCGCAGGAACGCCCCCCCCTTCATACAATATGCCTGGCACAAACATATTATGGCGCAGGGGTTTACAAAGTGGCACAATGCATGCATTGCACCACTTTGTAAATATGACACGTGGAAAAAGCCACTTTACCGCAAACTTAGCGTAAAATAAATGATGCCATGGCGGTGCTAAGGTGGCGCTAGGGGCTCTTAAATATGCCCCTTACTGTCTCAGTACCCAAATGTGGGATGGGATCCTGAGCAGCTTAAATCCTCATGGGTGGCACAATGATTCCAGGTAAGCAAATAGGAGGCAGGTGCCACCTCCTCCTTCCTCCAGTGAACAGGAGTGAGGAGGCTGAGGAGAAGACACAACAGGAGGGAATAGCGTACCTGTCACAGTCATGTCCTCAAGGACCTGAAAAGATGTATTAAGTATCACTATGTTCTACTTATTGGGATACAAAGGCCTTTGGGCCATATATACGAACACTTTTTCCCATAGACACAGAATGGGTAAAAACCTTTGCTACATCTGGCCCACGAATGGCCTGTAAATTCCTCCGTCAGAGAAATTTGAGTTAGTAGACAAGTCAGAATTATGTGTTTTGGTTTTTCCCACAGAGATTGTGGCTGGCGAGGCTGCTGCTAGCAGCTGAAGTCCCAGTGTCAAAGTCCAGGGAAATCATGCAGGAATCAACACGGAAAAATAAATTCTCAGATGTTATTACAATATTAATCATTATTTCTTGACCATGGATTTACTGAAACCTGCTGTATCTGTAATTCTGGGCTGGAACATTAAATGAATGGGCTGCTTGCAACTAAGGGGCTGATTTAAATCTTGATGGAAAGGATACTTACCGCAAAGATGACGGTCCACCTGCCAACTTTAGATGCAGATGGGCTCTCGGTTTATTCATATCAGAGACTATTCCGTCTCCACCACAGCTACACCCCTCCGATGCTCTGACAGAGTAAGGGCCATAGGAGGCTGACCTCTTTGTCTGCCCACCTAATTTAGATGGGCAGACATCAAGGTTGGTTTTCACTGCCCGTCACCGCAAGGAAAACCCTGGTGGTAAGTGGCAGTGAAAAGTGTCTAATTACCCCCCATTGCATGGGGGCAATTTTTATTCAAAAAAAGAAAATCAAGTTTTGGGATTTTCTGTTTGAAAATAAAAAAAAACTAAGTTTGACAGATGGATCTGTCATGTTGCTGGAGCTGTGCGCCAAACTTTAAAAAGCACCGAGAGGATCAGCTGCGACAGCGGTGCCTGCCAATGTCTTAGAATGGACCACCTGCGTGGCAGCTTAGATAAATTTGGCAGGTAGAGAAGTCTCTGCCTGGCAGGCGGTAATTCCTCTGCCATGCCAACGGAGTTTACTCTATCCGCCAAATAATAAATCGGCCCCTTGTTCATCCGTAACTAAATCAACTTTGATGCAAGTACCTCTGTGTTATGTCATGTGTGACCTCTGAGTCCTGGGACAAGTGGAACCTCTGGGGACAACATTACTGATGAGCTCTAGGTGGTCTGTTACTGGTGCATTAGGGCTCATATGGACCTCAGAGGTGACACCAGCACCAATCCCACTTTCTGGCACTTCGGTGCAAACCCTAATGTTAATCTTGTACAGCACATGGGGCATGGCCGGTGATGATCCAGGTGGTACCTTCAAGCTTGCTGAGGTGGAATTACTTGGACAGCTCTCGGCAGATGTAAGCCTTTATGGTATGCCAAGGATGCTAGCGCACAATCATGCCAAGGCCAGTTGGAATCCAGGCACTGAAGGCCATCTTCAGAAATTTGACTGCAAAGAGCCTCATCCTTTAGCGGTAGCTGTTAAAGGCATGACATGACTGAAACAGGATCTGAATCTAGACTCAGTCTTCAGCCTTGGTTTAAGATTTCATGCCAGCCCAACACTGCACCAAGTAGAAAAGGGGCAGACTTTTTTCTATGGAGAGTTGGTGAAGTTATAACCCCGTAAACATTGTTACAAAAAATGATGCCAAATGATGATTGTTACAGCTTATATTTTCAAATATGTTAATTAAAAAGCCATGGGTTTTACAAACATTTCTGAAGAGGAGATATTCTAATAGACTAGGGCTTGCCACAGGACTGCTGGGCAATATACCTCTGTAGCAGATAGTATATTTGGACACTCATGCCCTCTCCTTCTTCATCTCTGTTGTTTACCCTTCAAGTGCCGTTCTATGCATCCCCTCCTTACCTTTGCTTTTCCTTGATGCCGACAACCACTGCCCTTTCTCACTCACCTTACCTCCGCGTCGCTCCATTGGCTCTCTAATGTGAGGAATCCCTCAGTTTTTAATTAGTAGAAAATAAGTGCAATGACCAGAGGACTCTTAGGAGCCCACCACTGCTGCTGAATGACAAGGTTGCAGAATACCAAGCCTCCTTGGTCTCGCTTCCACCTCTCCCTTCTTTGTTCCAGACCTCTGCACTGCATCCTCTTCATCTCACTCTTTCAGGTTCTTTTCCACCCCTGCTTTCTCCCTTTGTCACTGTTTCCTCTCGGTGGTTTCCGGTTTCATTCTCCATTTTCTGTCTTTCTCTCTCTTGCGCCTTTTCAAATTCTGATTATGAAAAATAAGTCCTGGTCCAGAAAGAAAAGTGCTGGAACCCATCAACTGCAAGCATTCTTTCCCAGAATAACAGCACCAGACTTGAAACAACAAGCATTGGCAAAGCCAATTGGTCTGGCATTAGCTGCTAGCCTCTTGCCAATGCTAATGCATTTGTTTCATTATTTTTTAAAATGTTATTACAAATTGATAGAGAAGGTTGCAAAGATAGATACATAGAGACAGCTGCAAAGATAGAGAGGGTTGCAAAGACATACAGAGTTACAAATACAGACAAATAAACAGAATTTCAAAATAGAAAGACTGACAGAAAGATTGATCAGGAAGTTGGAATAAACGGCACAGCTTCCATTAGTAATCTAATAGTAAAACGTCTATAGAGGCACAGTATAAAAGAGCTTTGCAAGCAAACTATAAAACCATAAACGCAGAATATAGAGACAAAACTGTTTTACAAGAATAATTGTACTTCTCATTTAAAATACATACCAGCATGGCCCACCGGTGTGTAGTTAAATATGCAATATATTGTGTGCATACTGAAAACATGACAACTTCTTCAAGAAGAGTTTTAAATGGACACAATTGGGAATGTTGTACATCATGGCTAAAAACCATTGGCAAAGTTAATAGGTCCGAAAAGTGACAACTATTGGTTTTGACAATGCATGTTTTTTTAGAGTGCATGAGATACCCAACGTTTGTGTAATTAATGCTCATCATCATTCACGGACCATATGTCGGACGACAACAATGGGAAGTGGGGCTAACCATGATGTTGGCTTTTGGCATCTTTGTTAGTATGTCTGCCTTGACTGTCAATTTGACACACATGGATGACCTTTGCAGGAGGTTCAGCACCGCTTCTTATTCCCAACCAAAGGAATTTCCCTTGGCCATGTCCTCATTCTGCTTCCATCATTCTCATTGCCTGAGTGTCTGGTTTCCTTTGCATCTGTTTCTGCTGTCCCTAACCTGTTTGTTCGCCTGCTATGAAAAACTAGTTTCGGTTAAGTCTTTCTTTTCTGTCTGATTCTGCAGTATTATCTTCAGTCTTTGGTTTTGTGTGATTACTTTCTTCCTTAAGTTGGGTGCAATTTCCACATTGTAAACTTGCCAGCTTTAGGTATTACAGCTTTCCCTTGACAGTGAGGTCAATGTAACTAATCCTTTCAGTGTGAGGTGTCAGCCATGACACTTCCTTCATGTCAGAGGACATTGGATGGCAAGCTGTTTTTGAAGTTACTGATATCTTTCTGGTGCAGATATTAGACGTAAAATAAAGAAATAAGTGAAATGCTTCACTCAGCAAGGTCACATATATAAATTCAGTCCAGTGCTTTCTTAGAAATCAAAATAAATAGGTTACTAAGGATGACAAAATAGTGAAATCTCAAAATGGAGATAGTTTTGACCATGAACATTACTCACCTCTTTCTAAAACATCATGTGGTGTAGTCCTCTCTGTTAGGCTGTGCCAGGACGTTTTAAAGACTGGCGCACACATGGACTGTACCGCCACGAGCTTCTCAGCATGTTCCATCATTCACCCACAGTACACACATACTGTGTTTCGATTTGTACGGCCTAACAAACCAAATTCAGTGCTAGATTCAGGTGTGAGACTTCAGATTTCTTGTGGGAAAAATTGCTTTCGGTTTGCTTTCTCACGCCTACATCTCCTCTATCTCAATACAAGTAAATGTGGAAAATAGATTCCTTCAATTCTGTTTTGAAAATCTCCCTCTTTTCTGTTTCCAAATGTTGCCATGTTGGCTGTGAGATACCCTGTGTGCCCAGGCTATATAGTACGCTGGTATACATCATATCCCTCATGTACCCGCTACTAATATCCTAATCTTTTCAGGGATTGTCACCAAGGCGTTGTGATCAGCCAGAGACAGCTATTTCACAATCCAAACACTGAGGTTGGGTTTTGATTAGATTTCTTTTTAGTTCAAATTTTAGGTGGATTTGTCCTCGTTGAGTAATTTGCAGTTCCAGTTTCTTAGAGTCATATGCATTTTTGTTTCTCTCCACAGGCTCAAGCATCTTCAGACTGGAGACCTCGGGGAAAGAAGGGGCGTATAGGTAGGTGAGCAATCCCTTACCTCTAAAGATTCCTCCTGCCGGTATCCCTATCCAGTCCTCTTAGGATTCCCTCCCCCCATCTCGTGTCGGGTCAATTTCTCCCACACCTTCACCCTTATTTCTAGGTTACTCTTTCTTTCTGGAGTCTTTCCAGAATCAATCTCTTTTCCCTTGAGTATGTTTCTAGAAAATATAACCACAACTAACCATCCTTAGTAAGCAGGGGTTTCGATTTCATCTCACAAGGATGTCCTACCATTACTCTTTTTCTTCCTCAAGGTTCTTCACTGTGATTCCCCACTTTAGGGATTATCAGGCTTCTTTCTTCCCCTAGTGCACATAAAGTTGCACTCTTTATGCCCGTTCAGAGTTAAGTTTCCTTCCTCTTTTTTAGCATCTTCTCTTTTCTTTACAGGCCAAGATCGTGTTAGCAGATGGCTGGACCAGGAGGTCAATTTTCTGCCTCTTCTCTCCACGTGCTACAGAGAGCTAGAGCAAAGATCACCCATAGATGGACCCAAGACCACGTTGTGTGTATGTGGATTGTCAAGCCCATAACAGGTGGTGGTGGACGTTTATCTATAGAGTTAATCCATGCATTTACAGACATATCCTCTACAAATTCACTTCACTCATGGAAACTCTGACTGGACTGATTGTGGGAACTTGGAAGGGGGGAGTTCAGATAAAATATCATATTATGAAGAAGACTTTTTCTGAGTAGTGCCATCTAATGCGTTTTTATTTGCAACACGTATAGTTTGTTACTAATTCTAAACCTATAGGCAATGGTTCCTGGAATGAGGATAGAAACACTTCTGCATGTATTAACAGGTACAGTGTCCTCTTTGTAGCAGAAAGAAAGAAAGACATTGTCAAATCAACATGTAAACAATTATGCACTTTGCAACTTTCGAAGTAATATGGATTGAATACTTTGAATTTTCATCCTTCACACGTCTCTTCCCTCCAATTTACCCCAGTGTACCAAATAACTCCACTCCCTCTTTCCTTATCAGTCATGCTCAGCTGCCAAGTAGGCCCTAGAAATGGGCCATTGCCATGAAAGTGTGGCCGGGTGAAAGGAGCCTTCTGGGAGCTTGTTGTTCAGCTGCATCCTGTAGGTGGAGCTCTCCATTCTGTGTGTGAACTGTCCCTCAGCCTCTGTGACTATGGGATGGTCAGGCCTTTTAACCAGAAAATACCTCCACAGTGATCTGATTAGGTAGACCTCTCATTGGGTAAAACTTTGGATGTCCCAGGCTAATTGGGAGCTATATAGATAAAGGTTGTTTATGTGCCATTTATATACCATGAGCATAGATGCAAACCAATGAGGAGCTACATAGATAAGGAACATTTATTTTAAATAACTGGGCCAGTTTTGGTGCAGTTTTAGAGTAGAAGCATTCTAGTCAGGAGCTAAGGATTGTTTTCATCCCAGCGCCCTATCAAAGTTCTAGAAAAGAGGAAGAAAACTGCAATGCCAATTGAATCTGCATCTGAAGGCAAACCAATATCAATGCTTAGTGAAGTCAGTTACCTGGTAATGGCAGGAAGATGCAACAAGAAGCTTTTAACACGCATCATGTGCAGCATCTAAGGCAGAAGATATGCAGTGTCTAATGCAGAACATATGCAGCATCTGCTGTAGATATGAATATAACATTGTTCATACACAATATAAAACGTGCAGAGCGTGCAAACCCTGTAGGTTGTCATCCTGTTCCAGGCTAATGCCTGAGACATTCCAGGTACATATCGTGGGTATCACAGAACACTACAAAGAACACTGCTGCCACCTGTATTAGTAGTGTGATCACTCACAGCACCATCTGGACCTAGATTTTCCAATAAGTTGCCTGGAAGCAAGTGGTTGCTCGCTAGCTCCTTTGAAGTAGCTCTCGGGGGTGAAGACAAGTCCAGCACCTCATTCAGTGAGTCTGTGCATAATAGAGAAGGCAGCAATGTTTGTCTCAAGACCCTTGGGATGACAGACAGCCAAACCAATGGCATGGCCTCATAATAACAATCAAACATGCACTGTGTTGGCCCACCAGGTTTGCAACATGACCATCTCTCACAACTCTTGATCTAGCAAAGTCACAAGGAGATTGGACATGCTGTAGATCTTGCCTTATCACTCACACAATGTGCATGAGCAATGGGCCAGGAAGGATGAGAGCCAGCAGGGGCCCGAACAGTGACCAGTGCTGAACCACAAAAGTGTGGGACCACAGGAGCCAGTGGGAAAATGTGTTATGTGGGTGTTTGATCAGTCCAAGAGCTGAGGAGAGCAGGGTATGTCCAAATCTTTTTCAAATAGGTATTCATTATTTCAGTAATGAGGAAATTAAAGAGAGCTGTGTTATGCACGATAGTGAGCGCACATGGCTGGAGGGGAGCCCATCTGGCTACTCACCAGCGGGATAGGTGCCTCTGGGCCCAGACATTTTGACAGCAAGGGGGTTCTACCCTGCGTTTTTTTCTCTCTCTATAAAAGCTGGCACTTACACCGAAGACTAGTGTAGTGTTAGCGTGAGCAGAGATGTGGGCACTGGAGAACACACAGCAGACTTTCATGTAAACAGTCGAGAAAGAGAAGCGATAACTAGTAATGGCTCCAGTTTGTCTATACAGGGAGTGCAGAATTATTAGGCAAGTTGTATTTTTGAGGATTAATTGTATTATTGAACAACAACCATGTTCTCAATGAACCCAAAAAACTCATTAATATCAAAGCTGAATATATTTGGAAGTAGTTTTTAGTTTGTTTTTAGTTTTAGCTATGTTAGGGGGATATCTGTGTGTGCAGGTGACTATTACTGTGCATAATTATTAGGCAACTTAACAAAATAAAATATATACCCATTTCAATTATTTATTATTACCAGTGAAACCAATATAACATCTCAACATTCACAAATATACATTTCTGACATTCAAAAACAAAACAAAAACAAATCAGTGACCAATATAGCCACCTTTCTTTGCAAGGACACTCAAAAGCCTGCCATCCATGGATTCTGTCAGTGTTTTGATCTGTTCACCATCAACATTGTGTGCAGCAGCAACCACAGCCTCCCAGATACTGTTCAGAGAGGTGTACTGTTTTCCCTCCTTGTAAATCTCACATTTGATGATGGACCACAGGTTCTCAATGGGGTTCAGATCAGGTGAACAAGGAGGCCATGTCATTAGATTTCCTTCTTTTATACCCTTTCTTGCCAGCCACGCTGTGGAGTACTTGGACGCGTGTGATGGAGCATTGTCCTGCATGAAAATCATGTTTTTCTTGAAGGATGCAGACTTCTTCCTGTACCACTGCTTGAAGAAGGTGTCTTCCAGGAACTGGCAGTAGGACTGGGAGTTGAGCTTGACTCCATCCTCAACCCGAAAAGGCCCCACAAGCTCATCTTTGATGATACCAGCCCAAACCAGTACTACACCTCCACCTTGCTGGCGTCTGAGTCGGACTGGAGCTCTCTGCCCTTTACCAATCCAGCCACGGGCCCATCCATCTGGCCCATCAAGACTCACTCTCATTTCATCAGTCCATAAAACCTTAGAAAAATCAGTCTTGAGATATTTCTTGGCCCAGTCTTGACGTTTCAGCTTGTGTGTCTTGTTCAGTGGTGGTCGTCTTTCAGCCTTTCTTACCTTGGCCATGTCTCTGAGTATTGCACACCTTGTGCTTTTGGGCACTCCAGTGATGTTGCAGCTCTGAAATATGGCCAAACTGGTGGCAAGTGGCATCGTGGCAGCTGCACGCTTGACTTTTCTCAGTTCATGGGCAGTTATTTTGCGCCTTGGTTTTTCCACACGCTTCTTGCGACCCTGTTGACTATTTTGAATGAAACGCTTGATTGTTCGATGATCACGCTTCAGAAGCTTTGCAATTTTAAGAGTGCTGCATCCCTCTGCAAGATATCTCACTATTTTTGACTTTTCTGAGCCTGTCAAGTCCTTCTTTTGACCCATTTTGCCAAAGGAAAGGAAGTTGCCTAATAATTATGCACACCTGATATAGGGTGTTGATGTCATTAGACCACACCCCTTCTCATTACAGAGATGCACATCACCTAATATGCTTAATTGGTAGTAGGCTTTCGAGCCTATACAGCTTGGAGTAAGACAACATGCATAAAGAGGATGATGTGGTCAAAATACTCATTTGCCTAATAATTCTGCACTCCCTGTACACTGTCAGTCCAAGGGAAAGAGGCGCACTCGTTTGAGGTGCTGTGGGTTTACCCATCTCCGTGTGGACATCCGGAGTGTACAGGACTGAATGGGACGGTCTATGGTGGTTGGTTATGCTGTTTACCAGTCCTAGAGTTCAGGTGAGGAGAGGATGAAATGTGAGACTATCTGAAGGCAGCTGAAAGAGGCTGAGCCATGCTTAACATACAACATTGACATCTCATAGAGGTAGGAGGACCAGCCTCTCTCTAGCAGCGTGCTAGACTCAAGATCACCTCGCTCGCATGCCAGCACAAGCGGGAGGCCATCTTTTTTGAGCTGCATCCTCACAGTACCTTAAAGCAGGAGCCCCCTACTTCAGTGATCCCTGAGCGCAGACTGTAAACTTTGCACTTGTATAGCGCACTACTCACCCGTTAGGGTCTCAAGGCGCTGTACTCATACCGCTATGGAACCCCTCCTGGCTTTTCCCTGTGAGGTGCCCACTCCTGGGAACCCCCAGGGTGAAGACAGGCATCCAAGCGCTGTTGGGGCCCTTGTGGAGATTAAGCAAGCTATTGCCCAGAGTTGCAGAGTGGGACCCATTAATTAGATTAGGCACCGAGGCTAGAATTATCTGGTCTAAGGGAATTGAGCCCAAGACCTGCCGAAGCGGGACTTGAACCCTGGTCTTGAGCCAGATCTCTGCTTCAGGGTCTGCTGCTCTAACCATTGTGCCACACTTCTCCACCAGACTGAATATGTTGTTCAGTAAAACCAATGACCTGCAGATTAATTATATCAGTCTGTAGTGCAGACACCCGCCTCTATTAAGCACTTTCAACTCTAGCAATTCTAATTAAATTGGCATCTATTTTTAGAAATGTTACTGTGCTTTAGGTCTAGAGACTTTCAAAGTTGCCAATTTGTTAGAAATGGGGTTTCTGGTCGGCTAGGGTATGCACCTAAGCCAGGCTGAACCCACCCACTCTAGTCAGGGTGAAGGGGGTCACACACCCAGAATAACCCCTGCTCACCCCCTTGGTAGGTTGGCACAAGCAGTCAGGCCTAACCCGGAGGCAATGTGTAAAGCGACTGCACTACACATACAACACCTGTGACGCAATATGTACATCACAAAGGAAACACAACATCAAGTTATGTAAAAATAAACTGTATCGCACAAAACATAATTAGACCAAATGACAACATGTCAGTAATACCCTACTAGAGAAGCAGATGTCAGAACATTACTCAGGTACCATTACTCTGTGAAAACCAACAGGAGTCATAATAAAACACTTGCATATATATAAGGCACACATCCAACATCCAGTCCATTAAATCAATGTCCATATTTTGATTCCATAATTCAACCGCAATTACGCGTTTCTTTATTCTTAGGTCTTGATTTTTCAATCACATGGTATTCATTCATTGACCAACATCCAAGCCAACACGTGTTTCGTCAGGGGTGTACCCCATGACTTCCTCAGTGCTGTAATCAATACATATACTGTACAGTAAATTCTTTCATACAATATCATATAAACCACAACAACCATCAAAAAATGTCTTATTTGTGTTCATCCCTCATGCAAAGAGTGGGTACATACACATTTAAGGAATCCATACCAGTCTTCCAAATTACAAATTACAGTGTGGTCCCCTAATGTGCAAGCATACAGAAGTGTAAGTTGTAATTAATATTAACTGAATAATTAACTAAATAAACTACCGTGGAAATTAATTAAGAAATTATACAAGATAAAGAGATATCTAAATAATAAAATACTGAATATAAATGAGAAGACAACCCTCCACCTTGCAATCAATACCTGCTTGATCTGTAATTATAACTCTCTTGAGTTTCTTGTAACTATCAATCGATGACTCCTAAAATAAAATACATATCATTAAGTCATCCCATATATTTCCAAAACTAAGGAGTCATGGCCTTAATATATACAATATTAGTATATAAAAGTCTCCATCTAAAAATGTGCCCCCTCCATTTATTTACAAACAGCCTTTTGTCACTGAAAACCCTTATATTATTCTGTCCTTCATATCGTTCCTCCCATATTCAGTAGATCAGAAAAGCGATGCGGCTCTCGTCGTAATACACTTCTCCGAAAGCTTACATCTAAACAATAGCGCGTGTAGGCTGTTAATTAAACCGAGCCACTTTTAAATTACTGAACTCCCCGCACGCATGTTTCACGGGATTTAGTAAAACTTGATTTGCCCAGTACCGATACCCGCGAAACCTCTCATGTATCTTTATTTTTAATCGTGCTGTCCTCCAAAGAAAAAATGTAACTAGGAAAACATACAAACTTCAAGAAACCATAAATTGCTTATCACATTACCGCTATTGTCGCGATGTTATTATTTTCAGTCCGTGTGGACTGTTAATTAAACCAGACGCTTTCCAATTTCAGAGCTCCCCGCAACTATGTTTTACGGGAAACTGCAGAGCCCTTAGATTGCCCGATGCCGATACTCGGGAATCTCTTGTATATCTTCATTGTTAGACGCGCTAACCTAAGAAATAAAATATAACTAGGGAAACATATATTTTCATGAAACCATAGATTACTTACCGCATTGCCAGTACCGTCGCGAGTACGCCAATGTTGTCATTTTCAGTCTGTTGTCTAATATCCCTTTTTATCTTCTAGTTCCACCATGGAAATAAAAATAGGACTGCCCCTTGACCATACTTCGTCTGCCATGTTCATACTCCAGCTTAACTTTCACTATATATTATGTTGATCCTATTTGCAAAGAAACACCATAACTCTGACAAAAGTCAAATACTAATACCATTCTAGGAGAACAGCACTGTCCTGTCTAAAGTACACTTATTTTTATCTGCCTAACTCAAAAATTATTTTAATGAATCCACTAATTTCTGTTGATTAAATAGTTGTATAAATACAAAAACCTATATATTTGCACATTGGTACCCAGGGCCACCTGTAATCACATAGGGGGTCATTCCAACTGCAGCGGGCGGCGGTAGCCGGCCGCCATGCGGTTACCGCCGAATGACCGCACCGCGGTCAAAAGACCGAGGCGGCCATTCTGGCTTTCCCGCTGGGCCGGCAGGCGACCGCCAAAAGGCCGCCCGCCGGCCCAGCGGGAAAGACCCAGCAACGATGAAGCCGGCTCCGAATGGAGCCGGCGGAGTTGCTGGGGTGCGACGGGTGCAGTGGCACCCGTCACGATTTTCAGTGTCTGCTTTGGAGACACTGAAAATCTTGATGGGGCCCTGTTAGGGGGGCCCTGCAGTGCCCATGCCAGTGGCATGGGCACTGCAGGGCCCCCCAGGGGCCCCACGACACCCGTTCCCGCCAGCCTGGTTCAGGCTGGCGGGAAGGGGGTCGTAATCCCCATGGCGGCGCTGCTTGCAGCGCCGCCATGGAGGATTCCTTTGGCCAGGGGAAAACCGGCGGGAAACCGCTGGTTTCCCTTTTCTGACCGTGGCTTTACCGCCACGGTCAGAATTGGCCAGGAAGCACCGCCAGCCTGTTGGCGGTGCTTCCTCTGTCCCCGGCCCGTCGGAATGACCCCCATAATGCTTTCAGTCAATATCCACTGAGTTGAAAACCATCATAGAAATAAACATATTAGAATATTACCCATCAATATTGTCAAGTCCCTAAAAAATATTCTAATTCTGAATCGGTGTTCAGACCTTTTTCCACCGCTCGTAATCTCATAATCCACATTGCCTCCCTTCTTCTCAATTGCAATTCCCTGTTACCACCACTAGGGTCTACAGGTACATGCTCGATACCAAAAATTCTTAGATTTTTCTTCACATTGAATTTATCACATATCCTTAGATGTTGCACTATAGGATATCTCTCATCCTCCTGTTTAATCGCCCACAAGTGTTCTCCAATCCTTACTTTCAAAGGGCGAATGGTACTTCCCACATAGAAATGCTCACATTTGCATAATAGTATGTAAATCACATATGATGTCAGACAAGTAATATTTGACAATATCTTGAATTCATGACCATCAAGGTCCATAAATTCCTTCTTAGCATGCCAGGGCCAATTACAGACCCCACACTGACCACATTTGTAAAATCCCCTACTTCATTCCATTAACCAATTATCAGTATTGGCACTTCGATGATAACTTGTGCATACATTTTTTTTTAATGTTCTTCCTTTACGAAATGTTATGGCGGGCCTATTTGTAATAAAATCTGCTAATGTCTCATCTTGTCTTAAAATATTCCAATGTCGAGTTAATGACTTCCTCAAAAAATCAGAGGATGCCGAGAAATCCATAACCTAATGCTCTAATTTTTATGGTAGCTTGGTCGAGCAGTTAGGCTAATCTTGGAGAAGTGCAAAGCATTTGTTGTACACACAGTATCACTAAATGAGACCACACAATCAAAATAATAACACGAGACCAATTTATAAAAATATTTCCAATTTTTATATACATTTTAAGCCCAATACCATCAAGATCAGGTAAGTACTTTTTAAGTTATGATTTTTTGAGGTTTTATTAAAAACAATCTGTGTAATTACGCACCATAGAAACCAATGGAAAAAATACTTCGAAAATTCACAGTAAATCAGCCAATGTGTTTACCAGTGTCTCCGTTTGCAGCTACGTCAAGGTCATCCATGGGTACCCTGGACCAGCTGGAGCAGTTCGGTCAACTCCCGGATCCGGCAGGAGCAGCTGCAGAAAGTTGATGGAGCTGGTGCCAGGCCACTGCAGGGGACCAGTTGGAAAAGCGCTGCACTGGTGGACTTAGAGGTAAATCCAGTGGGTCCCCTTGAAGTTTCAAGGTTGCAAGGGGTGGAGGAGCCTTGGGGCACAGCTGGTTCTTTGGTGTAGGGCACAGGGCGGCTGGGTGCAGAGCAAATCTGTGTGCCAGGAGCTGTGTATAAAGGTGCCCTTGGAAGCTAATGGTAGGTACTTTGGAGCGTCATTTACAGGTCAGCAGGGGCACTCTGGTGGGAGGTCCAGGTGGTCCCTGAAGTCCCTCGACTAGTGTTTCCTCCTGGTCCTTTTTTGGTCAGGTGCGGATGGTTCTTCTGGGTGTCCGACGTGAGGTGACCAGTACCAGGGGCTATTGCACGGTCTGGCTACTGGAGGGTGCAGTACCACCAAACTTGGCACATTGTCAAGGGTTCAGGGCCAGGAGGATCCGGACCAATTGAAGAGAACTAAGATGATCAGGAACTGAAGGGCAATGACAAGAATGTCATGGATAATAGGATAAGCAGGACAGGAGTTCCTTAGGTCCTGATCTTCATGACCATCTTAGGCCTATTTACAGTCCTCCTGTTCATGATCCTTTTAGTTTTAGTCCTTTTTCTCTTGTCTTCCGGGTGCTCTTGGTACTGACCCCTTGGTCTACTCAATACCTGTCCTGCTTATCCTATTATCCTGGACATTCTGGTCACTGCCCTTCAGGTCCTAATCGTCTTAGTTCTCTTCAATTGGTCCGGATCCTCCTGGCCCTGATCCTTCTGCTCCTTACCTGCATGACTCTACAACAACTTGCCCTGTCACAAATCATCCTAGCATTTCCTAAATCTGATGTTCCTTGACCCCTGAATCATGCTAGTCTGAGACGTTCCTGGCACTGTACATCCTGGTTTGACTGGTTGTCATTCCCATGTACTCCTGCCCCTAGTTGTTGGGATCCTGAGTTTTCTGTTTCACAGGCTCTCAGTCCTGGACCTTTTCATCCTCCTCACCCTAATTCTCGACCATCAGTTCTCCTGGTATGGCTCCTCTGTTTATCTAGTCTCCTCGTTTGCCTGTCCTAATCCTTCTGATCCTGGTCACCTTGGTCCATGTATCCCTGGTACTCTTTTATCTGGCCCTCATGTATAGTCTTATAATGATAGTTCAACTGGCCTTTGTTTCCCTAGCCCTAGTAATAGTCCTACTGGGTCTGGTCTTCCTCATCCCTCTGGCACTGGTTCTCCTAGTTCATATGTTGTGGGCCACCCTGTTTCATGTAGTTTTTATCACCCTGGTTTAGGACCCCCCCCGAGTCTGACACTCCTGGACCTTCTGCTCCTGGTCCCACTGGACCTAGATTTTCTCATCCTCTATAGCTCCTTATTGATTCTAGGGTCCAGGTCTTGCTAGCCCTGTTCCTTTCTGGTAGTTGTGTTCCTGATCCTTTTGCTTCTGGACTCTTGGTCCTCCTTGATATGTTATCTGCGGTCCCATCCTCCCTGTCTCTGGTCCTTCTCTACATTGGTCTCCTGGCACTGGTCCTATTTGGTCTGTCTACTTGGGTCTGCTACCCCTGGTCCTGGTTGTCCTTGTCCCTCTGATCTTGGTCGGTGCACACAGGTCCTTATAGTTCTGGTCTAGGGATTTCTGTTACTTCTACCTGTGGTCCTTCTGTTCATTCAAGCCCTTGCCCACTGGGTCCAAATCCCCTTGTTCCACATCCTCCTGGCCCTTCAGATCCTTCTCACCCTGTTCCTGGTTCCCCTACTGCTGTTTTTTATTGTCCTGCTCCTCATTGTCTATTTGTTCCTGGTCCTCACTGGCATTATTAACCCTACTGGATCAGGTCTCCCTGGGCCTGGTTCTTCTTGTCCTAGTCCTCGTGGCTCAGGTCATCCTACCACTTTTAGTGGGCCACCTCTTAGTCCTTATTCTTCTTCTTTTCATCCTCCTACTGCTTCCTATCCCAGTATCCTCTCCACAATGGTTTTAGTCAGGTACAGCCTCCAAGCCTGTCACACAGATTGTTATTTATGTTTTTTTGGCTTTCAGATTTGTTTTGCTAAAGCAGCACTGTCAAGTACAGAAATGAGGACCCAGTAGATACAGGACCTTGCTCTCTTAAAGCACTGCTCAACATGGTAAAAAATAAAAACTACCATTCCAGATGCATTGTGCAGGTGTAAGAAATGGGGTCTTTGGTCATCAGTCAGTTTGCACTGTATCCAAGCAGGGATCCTCACTCTAGTCACGGTAAGGGAGTTACACTCCTAAGACAACCCCTGCTAACCCTCTTGGTAGCTTGGCACAAGGTAGTCAGGCTTATCTCGAAGGTAATGTGTAAAGTATTTATACCAAGACACACAGTAATACAGTGAAAACACTACAAAATGGACACCACACCAGTTTAGAAAAATAGTCATTATTTATATAAATCAAACAAGACCAAAACGACAAAAATCCAACATACACAAGTAAAGTTATGAATTTTTAAATTAAAAAGTCTTACTCCATAGAAAACAATGGATGCGTTGATGTTGCACAAAGTACCTTGTTTGCGTCAAAAATAAAGCCGCACGGGGAAGCGTGCGTCAGAAAAGTCAGTGATGTGTCGATTCCTTACTCGCAAGTGAGGCCGTTTGTTGTTTCTTCTCCAGTCGGGTAGGGGATACATTGTTTTTCTTTCCTGCAAGAGAGCGATGCATCGATTTCCGGACAGACACCTCAGGTCCGGGCAGGTTCACATCGATTTTGACACCCAGCAATGTTGCGTGCGAAATCCAGCCGCACAAGGACAAGAATCCACGCTGCATGAGGTTTGCGCCGATTTCAGCAGCCGCAAGCAGGTGTTGCTTCATTTCTCCAGTTGTGATGCGTCGTTTTCCACCTGCGATGCAGGTGGTGCGTCTATTTCAACTGTGATGCAGGTGGCGCGTCGTTTTTACAACAGCGTTGCAGGTGGTGCTTTGAAGTTTTCCCCTCATGGCTCCTGTGCGTGGATTTCCAACTTGGTTCTACCAGCTTCACCTTTCAAGGGCCCAGGGACTGGATAGGAAACCACTTGGCAAGGTAGGAGTCTCAGTAGAGAGTCCAGGTGCTGGCAGAGGAAGTCTTTGATGGCCCTGAAACTTTAAAACAGGAGGCAAGCTCAGTACAGGCCATTGGAGACAATTCACAAGCAGGAAGATACCACAAGGTCCAGTTTTTATTCTCTTTCAGGCAGAAGCAACAACTGCAGGCCAACCTAGCAAAGCACAGTTCCAGGCAAAGGGGCAGTATTCCTCCTCCAGCTCTTCAGCTTTTCTACTTGGCAGAGGTTCCTCTTGGTTCCAGACGTAATCTAAAAATCTGGGGGTTTGGGACCACTACTTATACCCCTTTCTGCCTTTGAAAAAGGCAAACTTCAAAGGAAAGTCTCTTTTGTTCACAAGATCCTGCCTTGCCTAGGCCTGGCTCCAGACTCACACCAGGTTGTTGGAGACTGCATTGTGTGAGGGAAGGCATAGCCCATTCAGGTGTAAGTGACCACTCCTCCCTCCACTCTAGCTCAGATGACCCATCAGGAAATGCAGGCTACACCACAGCTCCCTTTGGAGATTCACAAACAGCCCAACTGTCAGTCTGACTCAGACAGGGAATACACAAGCAGGCAGAGTCACAGAATGGTTTAACCAATAAAATGGCCACTTTCTAAAAGTGGCATTTTCAAACTGACAATCTAAAAAATAACTTTAACAAAAATTGTATTTGTAAATTGTAAGTTTAGAGACCCCAAACTCCAGACCTCTATCTGCTCCCAAAGGGAAACTACACTTAAAAGATATTTAAAGGCAGCCCCCATGTTAACCTATGAGTGAGATAGGCCTTGCATCAGTGAAAACGAATTTGGCAGTATTTCACTGTCAGGGTATGTAAAGCACATCAGTACATGCCCCACCTTTAACATACATTGCACCCTGCCCATAGGGCTACTTAGGGCCTACCTTGGGGTGCCTTACATACATGTATAAAAAGGGAGGGTTTGGGCCTGACAAGTGGGTACTCTTCCCAGGTCGAATTGGCAGTTTAAAACTGCACACACACTGCAGTGGCAGGTCTGAGCCTTGTTTACAGGGCTACTCATGTGGGTGGCACAATCAGTGCTGCAAGCCCACTAGTAGCATGTGATTTACAGGCCCTGGGCACCTCTAGTACACTGTACTAGGGACTTATTAGTAAATCAAATATGCCAATCATGGAAAAGACAATTACACTGTCAGGAATAAGGCTGTGCGCGGTCCAGGTCCCGCCCGAAACTCCGCTACGCAGATTTGCGGCGCTTTATGCGCACCACTTGTCATCCCCGCTTGTTCCAAAAGTGGCCATCAGCATCGTCTGCCCTGTGGTAAAGCTCATGTAGCTGAAGGTTCAGGACATTGGTGGACAAGATGCACTTATCAGTGCTATCCTATGAAGGGACTACAATTCCCATGTTTTTAGAGGCAGCAGCCATCTTAGGGTGTGGCAGGCCTATAAAGCCCTGCCACACCCAAGCACGTTGCTCACTGTTTTGAAGACTTCGATGCAGTCAGATCTCGTGGGGGTTTCCACTGAAGAAGAGCAGAATTCCTGCATGGCAGATTGGCAGTAACTCGGAGTATCCTTGTTTCCATGGTGAATTCTGATACAAGTAGGTTGTACTCATAGCGGTAAGGTCTTGATGAGCCCAATGTAGAAGGGAGTTGTTACTTCCAAAGGTAAAGCACCCCTTAGCATAACGAGCAAAGCGTTTCAGGCCACAGTGATAAAGGGCCCCGGGCATGTCATTTAAAGCGCTTCAGTTCACAGGAGTAAAGCGCACTTGGCACGGTATTCAAAGCGCTTCAGTTCACAGGAGTAAAGCACACTTGGCATGGTATTCAAAGGGCATACCAGGGGGTTTTGTAGGGCACCGGGGGACACACAAGTCAGCACAAAAAGTACACCCTCAGCAGCACGGGGGCGGCCAGGTGCAGAGTGCAAACAGGTGTGGGTTTGCAATGGAGTTCAATGGGAGACCCAGGGGTCTCTTCAGCGAAGCAGGCAGGCATGGGGGGGGCTCCTCGGGGTAGCAGCCACCTGTGCAAGGGAGAGGGCCACCTGGGGGTCGCTTCTGCACTGGAGGTCGGATCTTTCAGGTCCTGGGGGCTGAGGGTGCAGTGTCTTGACCAGGCGTCGGGTTCTTAGAAGCAGGCGGTCGCGGTCAGGGGGAGCTTCTGGATTCCCTCTGCAGGCGTAGATGGGGGGGCTCAGGGGGGGTCAACTCTGGCTACTCACAGGGTCGCAGTCACCGGGTAGTCCTCCCTGTAGTGTTGTTTCTCCGCAGGTCGAGCCGGGGGCGTCGGGTGCAGAGTTGAAAGTCTCACGCTTCCGGCGGGAAACGTGCAGTCCTTTAAAAGTTGTTTCTTTGTTGCAAAGTTGTTCTTCTTTGGAGCAGAGCCGCTGTCCTCGGGAGTTCTTGGTCCTTTTAGATTCAGGGTAGTCCTCTGAGGCTTCAGAGGTCGCTGGACCCTGGGGAACGCGTCGCTGTTGCAGTTTTTCTTGAAGTGGGGAGACAGGCCAGTAGGGCTGGGGCCAAAGCAGTTGGTGTCTCCATCTTCTCTGCAGGGCTTTCAGGTCACCAGTCCTTCTTCGTCTCCAGGTTGCAGGAATCTAGTTTCCTAGGTTCTGGGGAGCCCCTAAATACTGAATTTAGGGGTGTGTTTAGGTCTGGGAGGGCAGTAGCTAATGGCTACTGTCCTTGAGGGTGGCTACACCCTCTTTTTGCCTCCTCCCTGAGGGGAGGGGGGCACATCCCTATTCCTATTGGGGGAATCCTCCAAAATCAAGATGGAGTATTTCTAAAGGCAGGGGTCACCTCAGCTCAGGACACCTTAGGGGCTGTCCTGACTGATGGGTGACTCCTCCTTGTTTTTCTCATTATCTCTCCTGGACTTGCCGCCAAAAGTGGGGGCTGTGTCCAGGGGGCGGGCATCTCCACTAGCTGGAGTGCCCTGGGGCTTTGTAACACGAAGCCTGAGCCTTTGAGGCTCACTGCTAGGTGTTACAGTTCCTGCAGGGGGGAGGTGTGAAGCACCTCCACCCAGAGCAGGCTTTGTTTCTGTCCTCAGAGAGCACAAAGGCTCTCGCCACATGGGGTCAGAAACTCGTCTCTCAGCAGCAGGCTGGCACAGACCAGTCAGTCCTGCACTGAACAATTGGGTAAAATACAGGGGGCATCTCTAAGATGCCCTATGTGTGCATTTTTTAATAAATCCAACACTGGCATCAGTGTGGGTTTATTATTCTGAGAAGTTTGATACCAAACTTCCCAGTATTCAGTGTAGCCATTATGGAGCTGTGGAGTTCGTTTTTGACAGACTCCCAGAACATATACTCTTATGGCTACCCTGCACTTACAATGTCTAAGGTTTTGCTTAGACACTGTAGGGGCATAGTGCTCATGCACCTATGCCCTCACCTGTGGTATAGTGCACCCTGCCTTAGGGCTGTAAGGCCTGCTAGAGGGGTGACATACCTATGCCACAGGCAGTGTGAGGTTGGCATGGCACCCTGAGGGGAGTGCCATGTCGACTTAGTCATTTTCTCCCCACCAGCACACACAAGCTGGCAAGCAGTGTGTCTGTGCTGAATGAGGGGTCCCTAGGGTGGCATAAGACATGCTGCAGCCCTTAGAGACCTTCCCTGGCATCAGGGCCCTTGGTACCAGGGGTACCAGTTACAAGGGACTTACCTGGGTGTCAGGGTTGTGCCAGTTGTGGAGACAATGGTACATTTTAGGTGAAAGAACACTGGTGCTGGGGCCTGGTTAGCAGGGTACCAGCACACTTCTCAGTCAAGTCAACATCAGTATCAGGCAAAAAGTGGGGGGTAATTGCAACAGGGAGCCATTTCCTTACAGGAGTAAAGCGCATTTGGCATGGTATTCAAAGCGCTTCTGTTCACAGGAGTAAAGCGCACTTGGCACGGCATTTAAAGCGCTTCAGTTCACAGGAGTAAAGCACCCTTGGCACAGAAATCAAAGCGCTTCAGTTCACATGAGTAAAGCGCCCGTGGCACAGCATTCAAAGCGCTTTAGTTCACAGGAGTAAAACGCCCTTGGCACAGCATTCAAAGTGCTTCAGTTCACAGGATTAAAGCGCCCTTGGCACAGCAATCAAAGCTCTTCAGTTCACATGAGTAAAGTGCCCTTGGTCCAATAATCAAGGCGCTTCAGTTTACATGAGTAAAACCTTCAGGCCTATGTGGCAAATGTGAAAACATTTCAAAGATAAGCAAATCATAGTTTCATTGTTTTCGGAAGCATACTATTTGAGATACATATTTAAGTCTTTGAGGATATGTGAGATACATATTTAAGTCTTTGAGGATATGTGAGATACATATTTAAGTCTTTGATGATATATGAGATACATATTTAAGTCTTTGCGAATGTCTAGGCTGAGACCAAACGTTTAGGTTTATGAATGCATAGTAGTTGCATGATTGATGTTCAGAGTATTTCCATGGTCCAAAGCTCTTGCCTTCTCAAGGTTCAGAGGTCTCAGTTTGTTCTTGTTCCATGATTCAAAGAAGGGGCTACGCCCAATTCATAAAGGGTCTCAATCTGATATTACGGAGACCCCTTTATTCAAGAATCTATTGTTGAGTTATACTGTTCTGAATGAGTATATGCATATTTGTTCTAACCTTTTCTTTTCAGACCTCTCTCCCTGCAGTTCCCTACCCTAATTCCCTTCCCCCGCCTGGCTTTATCATAACTCTGTGCTATAATAGCTTTCTGAGTTGGTGACGCCGGGAGGTGGGCCTTTTGTTCAGCAACGTGCAGATCCCAAAGAAAGGGCACCGTGACAGAATAGTGAGCCCACGATTTTATGCTTTCCTCTTGGTCTGTACGTGAGCTGCGCAAAATGGCCACCTTAGACACCCTTATGCAAGCAGTCATTCAAATGCAAAAGGATTTGACACACTCAAAAATGTTTACAGCTAATTTAGTTAGTAAAGTAACCCAGTTACTGGTGTTCCTACCACGGAGGCAAAAAGAGATGCTGCGTTGAGGCGCAGCATTACAGTTACAGAGTAAGGTGGATGTTTCTGAATCGGAGTCTCGCCCTACGCTTTCCACACCCACTAACATAGCTGTGAACGTGCTGACACAGATTCCTCTAGCTGCACCAGAAAGGTTTTCAGGGGACCCCAATAAGGTTCAAATTTTTCCCACACAGGTTGAATTACATTTTACGTGTCGTCCCAGTGCCTTTCCGGACGCACAATCTAGAATTGCATTTCTGATATCATAACTGAATGGTGATGCAGCTACTTGGGCAGTGCCATTAGCTCAATTAGGCAGTCCTCTTTTATATAATTGGCGTCGTTTTGTAGAAGAATTTGTAAATGTATTTTGACAGATGTGCAAAAACTATGTCTGCAGACAAAGAGTTACTCGAATTACGCCAAGGAAACAGAGACTTGATAATGTATTTGTCACACTTCAACCGATTAGTAATGGAAACCGCTTGGCCTGAGGAAAAAAGGTCAGCAGTATTTTATCAAGGGCTAAAAGACAAACTAAAAGATGTATTGGCCCAAGTCGAACCTCAACCAGAAACTTGCACTGATTTAATTTATCTAACCCTACGGATAGATCATAGACTCTCTGAAAAAAAAAGGAGTAAGGAAAAAATGGGAAAAAACTAACTGGCGAATGGAAAGGTCCAGCCACCTTCGGTCTATACCGCCATGGACAGGCTGTTGGGAAGGGGACTCGTAATCCCCTGGACAGCGCTGCCCTGGTGGATTAAAACCGCCGGGATAACCATGGCGGTAAACCACTGCGGTCGGAATCCGCAAGATTGTACTGCCAGCCTGTTGGCGGTACAATCTCCAAAACAGCTGAGGCCCATAATGTACAAGTTCTAATTGATTCAGGGGCAACAGGAAATTTTGTGGACCAACAAACTGCACTAGAGTTGTTTATGCAGTTAATGGCAGTGAATTGGCAGGAGGCCCGGTACTAAACAAACCTCACGAATACAAATGATTTGCAAAGATGATGAGAATAAGAACCACTGTGAGATCATTTGCTTCGATATAATCAAAGCACCCCAATATAGTTTTATCCTAGGAATGCCGTGGTTAATGTTACACAATCCATGCATAGACTGGCGCAACCAGGTTTTGCGCTTTTGTTCCTCCTCTTGTGCAAAAAGATGTTTTCAACCAAGACAAGACAAAGAAGGAAATCTTCAACACTCTAATGCTACTGCAGTTGAGAAGGAAATTGATCTGCCATCCCAGTATTCAGAATATACTGATGTTTCCAGTGAAAAGAAAGCAAGTTCCTTACCACCTCACAGGCTGTACGATTGTCAGATCTACCTGATATCTGGTGCCAATATACCAAATTGTAGAATCTATGCATTATCAGAGAAAGAAAATCAAGTCCTATGAGGATACCTTGATCAATGTTTAGCCAACAAGCTAATTTGGCCATCATGATCTCCATCAGCTTCTCCGCTGTTTTTTGTACCCAAAGCTAATGCCGATTTGAGGCCTTGTATTGACTTTAGAGCGATAAATAAGATCACAGTTAAAAATAAATATCCACTGCCTCTCATACCAATCTTGTTAGACCAGGTAAAATCTGCCGTTATCTATACCAAACTTAACTTACGAGAGGGAGATGAGTGGAAAATGGCTTTTAAGACTCGTTATGACCTTTTTGAGTATCTAGTGATGCCCTTTGGTTTATGTAATGCCCCATCAGCCCTTCAATATTTCCTAAATGATGTTCAGAGAGGATATCTAGACATCTTTGTCATCGTTTATATTGACGATATATTGATTTATTCAAACTATGAAGAAATACATGAAGAACATGTAAGGTGTTACAAACTCTACAAAAACATAATTTGTTCTATAAATTAATTAAATGCGAATTCTATACTAAAGAACATGAATTTTTAGGAGTCATTTTAACACCTGATAGCATGCAAATGACTGAAAGAAAAATTCAATCTGTATCCGAATGGCCCACACCAAAATCAGTACATGATGTTCAATGTTTTTTGGGTTTTGCAAATTTTTATCGATGCTTCATCCATCACTTCTCCCAAAAGGTGGCACCAACACCAAATTGCTAAGGAAAAAGGCTGTCTTCAACTGGTCCCAAGAGACAGAGGAAGCATTTCAAGACTTAAAAAAGGCCTTTACTACAGCTCCCATTCTAGCTTACCCCAATGTGGAGGAACCATTCATTGTGGAAGCCGATGCATCTGATGTTGCTGTTGGAGGCATCGTGTCCCAGCGTCATCGAGAAACGGGACAATTGCACCTCATAGCTTATGCGTCAAGAAAATTGAATGAAGCATAACAGAATTACACAATAGCCGAAAAAGAATTACTAGCAATACGTAATGCTTTCAAAGAGCGGAGACATTATCTGTTGGGAGCAAAACACACCATAACTGTATATTCTGATCATAGGAATTTACAATTTATGAGTTCTGCCAGATTACTAACTCCCAGACAACTGAGATGGATGCTATTCTTTGCAGAATTTGATTTCATAGTGACTTTTAGACCAGGAGTAGATAATCGTAAGGCCAATGCATTGTCTAGGTAAGATTCTTCGATCACACATACTGAACAAAAACCCATGCCTATTATAACTCCTTCAAAAGTGTTGTGTTTAGTAGCAGCTAAAAAAAAATATTTGATCTCATTCTGTCAACGTCAGGGCAGTGCGCGCTCTACGGGGGACAAAAATTCAAAAACCCAGCCTTTATGCAAGGACTAAATTTATGCATTGTATTAATATGCAGTATGTTAAACTTTTACATTGCAGACTTTAACCTTCAAAAACACTTTTAATGATGTTTGCAATAACTGTTCATTTGCAATGTATTGCTGCAGGCTTAATGAATGTGTTAGGATGTAGTCCCTTTCTAGGACCTTCTAGAAGCTTTCCCTGCAGCATGACTGGGTGTGGTTTGTGGGCTGGGCCAGACTCTATATAAGGGAGCCAGCCCAGCTCCACGTGCTCACTATTCAGAGGTCCCGGTGCAGAGCAGCAGCAACTTCCTGAGCTCCTGTTCCGGAGGCCTACCTTGATGTTCCAGGCCTGCCCCACATTATATTGGTGATCCTTGAGCAGGGTGGTAAGGCGGAGATCGGGCTGAGCCCCTGACCCCGTTCTCAGACATTCTTGAATTTTGGGCCTACTCGTGGAACTTTCAGAGTACGCGAGTCATTGCTCTCATGTAAACCTTGATGTTCGGATCGGCAAAGGCTTGCACGATTATTTCATGGCGTTTGCATATTCTTGTAAAGAATCGGCAGTGTGCGCGGTTAATTTCCCGCATGTAAACCATGATATTCAGATCGGCAAAGGCTTGCGCGATCATTTCATGGCATTTGCATATTCTTGTTAGAATCGGCAGTGTGCGCGATTCATTTCCCGCATGTAAACCTTGATGTTCGGATCGGCAAAGGATTGTGCGATCATTTCATGGCATTTGCATATTCTTTTTAGAATCAGCAGTGTGCGCAATTCATTTCCCGCATGTAAACCCTGATGTTCGGATCGGCAAAGGATTGCGCGATCATTTTATGGCATTTGCATATTCTTGTTGGAATCAGCAGTGTGTGCGATTCGTTTCCCGCATGTAAACCTTGATGTTCGGATTGGCAAAGGCTTGCGCGATCATTTCATGGCATTTGCGTAATCTTGTTGGAATCGGCAGTGTGCGTGATTCTTTCCCGCATGTAAACCTTGAAGTTCGGATCGGCAAAGGCTTGCGCGATCATTTCATGGCATTTGCATATTCTTGTTGGAATCAACAGTGTGCGCGATTCATTTCCCGCATGTAAACCTTGATGTTCGAATCGGCAAAGGCTTGCGCAATCATTTCATGGCATTTGCATATTCTTGTTGGAATCGGCAGTGTGCGCGATTCATTTTCCGCATGTAAACCTTGGTGTCCAGATCAACAAAGGCTTGCGCGATCATTTCTTGACATTTGCACATTCTTGTTTGAATCAGCAGTGTATGCGATTCATTTCCCGCATGTAAACCTTGGTGTTCAGATTGGCAAAACCTTGCGTGATTATTTCTTGGCATTTGCATATCCTTGTTAGAATTGACAGTGTGTGCGTTTAATTTCCAATGAGTAAAACTTGATGTTCAGATCGGCAACATTGTGCGCGATCATTTCATGGCAGTTAAAACTTTGATATACAGTGTTTGCTGAAGTGCACACATTTATCCTGGGCTTCTGGATTTTCTGCAAAGACGCTAAACTCAAAATGTGAAATTTTTTGTGCGAATTAAGTTCCTAGTACAATTCCTATTGTTTTCCTGGGAATGTTTCAGATTGCCTTAGTCCTCATGTTTGAAATGCAATGTTTGTTCTGAAACATTATTCTAAAAGGTTCTTGTATTCCTAGACAGTATGTGACATTTCATGAAAAGCCCATAAGAAACTATGGGGGTCATTACAACCCTGGCAGTACAAGACCGCCAGGGCTGAAATTACGGAAGCACAGCCAACAGGCTGGTGGTGCTTCAGTCGCACCGCTGGGGCCGGCGGTTTCCCGCCACAATGGCCCCGGCGGTAGTAATCCGCCAGGGCAGCGCTGCCCAGGGGATTATGTGTCCCCCTACCGCCAGCCTTTTCCTGGTGGTTTGAACCGCCAGGAAAAGGCTGGCGGTATGGGGAGTCGCGGGGCCCCTGGGTGCCCCTGCACTGCCCATGCCACTGGCATGGGCAGTGCAGGGGCCCCCTGACAGGGCCCCATGCAGCTTTTCACTGTCTGCTATGCACAACTGCACCCGTTGCATGGCCGCAACACCGCCGGCTCCATTTGGAGCCGGCTTCTATGTTGCGGCCGAGATTCCCGCTTGGCCGGCGGGCGGAAACCAGGTGGGATCTCATAATGACCGCGGCCCAGCGGGGATCTCATGACCGCGGCGGGGGTGCGGCCGCATTGGCGGCCGCTCGGCGGTCAGATCTTGGCGGTTGGCTGTAGCCGCCCGCCAAGGTCATAATGAGGGCCATTGTATTAACTATTCTTGAGGTCTGGTGATAGTAATTTCTTAGGTTATCCTTGATTACAGTATGAGAACAATTAGAACCATAGTCTAGTGAAAGTAACTGTGATTATATCTTGATATTGTGTTGTTTAACCTTTTGCTTCCTACAGGTCTCCTTCCCAGCTGTTCCCTACCTAATCCCCTTTTCCCCCACTTGGAGTCTCTCAGGCTCTGTGATATTTCTATCAGAGTTTTGGAGCTGTCTAGTGGTGGGCATGTTGGGAACGTGCACAGGCTCCGAGGATCTGGTCTCCCTGACACATTCGTAATCATTTTCATATCACCAAGTGGCAAGAGTGGTTACAACAAAAGGTTCATTCAACAAGGTTTACCTCTACACGAATCTCGAGTGTTCCTGCCTACTGAGGAGTAAGAGAAACAGCTTTTCATTGGTTACAGAGTCATCCTCTGGCAGGTCATCCAGGTCTTCAAAAAACAATAGAACTCATGAAAAGGTATTTTTGGTGGCCTACATACGTCCTTAAACATATGCTACAAGCATGTGAAGTATGTGCAAGATGCAAAAGCAAACATAGCAAGCCCAAAGGTCTACTGATACCTCTACCCGTTCCCAATCAGCCATGGGAGCATATCTCAATGGATTTTATTACTGGTCTTCCTCAAATAAAGCAATTTACAACCATTTTAGTGGTGGTGGACAGCCTTAATAAATATGCTCATATCACTGCTTGTAAAGGGCTCCCAACCTCCAACACCTTAGCAACTATGATCTTAGAAAACATTGTTCGCCTTCATGGACTTCCAAGAGTCATCTTCTCAGATGGAGAAGCACAATTTTCTGCACGTTTTTGGCAACAATGGTGCAAGGCTTTACAAATTGATTCGACCTTATCTACTAGTTATCATCCACAAAAGGATGGTCAAACAGAGAGACTAAACCAAACTCTGAAACAATACTTACAATGTTATGCAACAAAGTCTCCTAAAACCTGGCTGGATCTTTTGTGGCTTGCAGAACTGGCTTATAATAACACTCACCACTCTTCAATAAACTCAACTCCTTTCTATGGTTTATATGGGTGTCATCCGCACATTTTGCCAGTTACGTTACCTGTTTCTACTCAAAACACTCCTGCAGTCATGGACATGCTAACACACATGAAAAGGGTGCATTCACAATTGCAAACAAATCTTCATCAAGCAAAGAAAAAATATAAAATGCAATATGACAAAAAACACCAGCCTGGTCGTCAATATACAGACAAAGATAGAGTTTGGTTATCTACAAAAAACTGTGTATTCAAAAATAAAAATATGTTTCATTCAAAATTCATAGGGCCCTATGAAGTTCTACGACAAGTAAACCCAGTAACATATAAACAAAAATTACCATTGTCTTTGAAAATTCATTCAGTGTTTCACACTTCGCTTCTTAAACCTGCTTCGCCCTCAAGTGTCACACAACCTGCTCCCCTATTAGTCCAAGGTCATTGGGAGTATGAGGTGCGATCTATTTTAGACTCCAGATATCGGGGGTCTTCTCTTTTGTACTTGGTGTCCTGGAAAGGATATGGACTGGAAAATGATTCTTGCGAACCTGTGGGACATGTCCATGCACCACGTTTGGTGCAAGGATTTCACCTCCTCCATCCTGATAAACCGGGCCCTGGACCGCGCTTGGGAGAGGGGTGTAATTTCAGGAATAAGGCTGCGCGCGGTCCAGGTCCCTCCCGAAATTCTGCTGCGCAGATTTGCGACGCTTCATGCGCACCACTTTTCATCCCCGCTTGTTCCAAAAGTGGCCATCAGCATTGTCTGCCCTGTGGTAAAGCTCATGTAGCTGTACGTTCAGGACATTGGTGGACAAGATGCACTTATCAGTGCTATCCTATGAAGGGACTACAATTCCCATGTTTTTAGAGGCAGCAGCCATCTTGGGGTGTGGCAGGCCTATAAAGCCCAGCCACACCCAAGCACGTTCCTCACTATTTTGAAGACTTCGATGCAGTCAGACCTCGTAGGGGTTTCCTCTGAAGAAGAGCAGAATTCCTGCCTGGCAGATTGGCAGTAACTCAGAGTATCCTTGTTTCCATGGTGAGTTCAGATACGAGTAGGTCGTACTCGTAGCGGTAAGGTCTTGATGAGCCCAATCTAGAAGGGAGTTGTTACTTCCAAAGGTAAAGCGCCCCTTAGCATAACGAGCAAAGTGTTTCAGGCCACACTGGTAAAGCGCCCCGGGCACGACATTTGAAGCGCTTCAGTTCACAGGAGTAAAGCACACTTGGCACGGTATTCAAAGCGCTTCAGTTCACAGGAGTAAAGCGCACTTGGCATGGTATTTAAAGGGGGAAGGACAGAAAACTGATTTGACTCTTTTGGGATATGAGTGTGGCCACTGCTAGAATGCAACACCTGTACCCCTTTCTTTTGCCCCAATATCAAAATCTCTGGTGTCTGGTGGGCATTCCATCCCACCCCGGGGGGAGAGGTGATACTTGGGGCAACCTCACCTATTGAGACAAACTTCCAATTTGCTCCCGTGGGGCAGAAAGACACTATTGGCTCTTCTAGGGTATGGCATGGATTGATGCCAGAGTAGCCGCACTCTCCTTTTGTTCGTTTCGGCTCCATTGTCAATTCCCTAGTGTCTACAGGACTTTCTGTCCTTGAGTTTAGGGAGGACAGAAAGACTGTTTCCCTTTTTGGGGAGAAGACATGACAATGGCCATGGTGGACATCCCCCATCACTGCCTTTTCAACATATAGGTGGTCATTCCAACCCTGGCGGTCCATGACCGCCGGGTTGGAGGACCGCGGGAGCACCGCCGACAGGCCGGCGGTGCTCCAATGGGCATTCCGACCGCGGCGGTAAAGCCGCGGTCGGACCGACAACACTGGCGGGCTCCCGCCAGTGTACCGCCGCCCATTGGAATCCTCCAAGGCGACGCAGCTAGCTGCGCCGCCGAGGGGATTCCGACCCCCCCTACCGCCATCCAGTTCCCGGCGGTTCTCCCGCCGGGAACCGGATGGCGGTAGGGGGGGTCGCGGGGCCCCTGGGGGCCCCTGCAGTGCCCATGCCACTGGCATGGGCACTGCAGGGGCCCCCGTAAGAGGACCCCTAAATGTATTTCACTGTCTGCTGCGCAGACAGTGAAATACGCGACGGGTGCAACTGCACCCGTCGCACAGCTTCCACTCCGCCGGCTCGATTCCGAGCCGGCTTCATCGTGGAAGCCTCTTTCCCGCTGGGCTGGCGGCCGGCCTGAAGGCGGCCGCCCGCCAGCCCAGCGGGAAAGTCAGAATTACCGCCGCGGTCTTTCGACCGCGGAACGGTAACTTGACGGCGGGACTTTGGCGGGCGGCCTCCGCCGCCCGCCAAGGTCCGAATGAGGGCCATAGTGTAGACCTGGTGTTTATTGGGCTTCCCCCCTCCCAACAAAAGAAGCTGACCAGTGGTAATTGTCCCTATCTGCCCCTCTATGGCAGAAAGACTGTTGCACTCCAATGTTTTTTTCTACCTATCCCTGCTGTTTAGTGGGCAAACTTCCAATCTTTCCCTCCAGGATGAAATGAAAGACTGTTTCCCTGTTTGTCTCTCTATGTGGTAAGGGCGTAGCCACTACCATGGTGGGCAGCCCTGTAGGAAGTTGGCTCTGTATATACTATTTCAAAGTAAGAAATAGTGTGCACAGAGTCCAAGGGTTCCCCTTAGAGGTAAGATAGTGGCAAAAAGAGATAATTCTAATGCTCTATTTTGTGGTAGTGTGGTCGAGCAGTAGGCTTATCAGAGGGTAGTGTTAAGCATGTGTTGTACACACACAGGCAATAAATGAGGAACACACACTCAAAGACTTACTCCAGGCCAATAGGTTTTTATATAGAAAAATATCTTTTCTTAGTTTATTTTAAGAACCATAGGTTCAAGATTTACAAGTAATACTTCAAATGAAAGGTATTTCACTCAGGTATTCTAGGAACTTTGAATAATCACAATAGCATGTACAGTGTTGACAAAAATGGCAATAAGCTATTTTAAAAGTGGGCACTGCAAAAATCAACAGTTCCTGGGGGAGGTAAGTATTTGATAAGTTCACAGGTAAGTAAAACACTTACAGGGTTCAAAGTTGGGTCCAAGGTAGCCCACCGTTGGGGGTTCAAGGCAACCCCAAAGTTACCACACCAGCAGCTCAGGACCGGTCAGGTGCAGAGGTCAAAGTGGTGCCCAAAACACATAGGCTTCAATGGAAACAGGGGTGTCCCGGTTCATGTCTGCCAGCAGGTAAGTACCCACGTCTTCGGAGGGAAGACCATGGGGGTTTTGTAGGGCACTGGGGGGGACACAAGTAGGCACAGAAAGTATACCCTCAACGGCACAGGGGCGGCCGGGTGCAGAGTGCAAACAGGCGTCGGGTTTCAGATAGGAATCAATGGGGAGACCCGGGGGTCTCTTCAACGATGCAGGCAGGCACAGGGGGGGGGCTCCTCGGGGTAGCCACCACCTGGGCTAGGCAGAGGGTTGCCTGGGGGTCGCTGCGCCACTGGAGTTCGGTTCCTTCAGGTCCTGGGGGCTGCGGGTGCAGGGCTGGTTCCAGGCGTCGGTTTCCTTGTTACAGGCAGTAGCGGTCAGGGGGAGCCTCTGGATTTCCTCTGCAGGTGTCGCTGTGAGGGCTCAGGGGGGTCAACTCTGGCTACTCACAGGCTCTCAGTCACTGGGGAGTACTCCCTGTAGTGTTAGTTTTCCGCAGGTCGAGCCGGGGGCGTCAGATACAGAGTGGAAAGTCTCACACTTCCGGCGGGTGAGGTCTTTAAAGCTGCTTCTTTGTTGCAGAAATTTGCAGTTTCTTGAACAGGGTCGCTGTTCTCGGGAGCTTCTTGGTCCTTTAGATGCAGGGTAGTCCTCTGAGGCTTCAGAGGTCGCTGGACCCTGTTGGATGCGTCGCTGTTGCAGTTTTCTTTGAAGTAGGGAGACAGGTCAGTGGGGCTGGGGCCAAATCAGTTGTCGTCTCCGTCTTCACTGCAGGGCTTCAGGTCAGCAGTCCTTCTTCCTTAGGTTGCAGGAATCTATCTTCCTCGGTTCTGGGGGCCCCTATAATACTGAATTTAGGGGTGTGTCTAGGTCTGGGAGGGCAGTAGCCAATGGCTACTGTCCTTGAGGGTGGCTACACCCTCTTTGTGCCTCCTCCCTGAGGGGAGGGGGGCACATCCCTATTCCTATTGGGGGAATCCTCCTTCTACAAGATGGAGGATTTCTAAAAGTAAGAGTCACCTCAGCTCAGGACACCTTAGGGGCTGTCCTGACTGGGGGGTGACTCCTCCTTGTTTTCCTCATTATTTCCTCCAGCCTTGCCGCCAAAAGTGGGGGCAGTGGCCGGAGCGGCAGGCATCTCCACTAGCTGGGATGCCCTGTGGCGCTGTAACAAAGGGGGTGAGCCTTTAGGGATCACCACCAGGTGTTACAGTTCCTGCAGGTGGAGGTGAGAAGCACCTCCACCCAGTACAGGCTTTGTTCCTGGCCACAGAGTGACAAAGGCACTCTCCCCATGTGGCCAGCAACATGTCTGGTGTGTGGCAGGCTGGCAAAAACTAATCAGCCCACACTGGAAGTCGGGTATGTTTTCAGGGGGCATCTCTAAGATGCCCTCTGGGTGTATTTTACAATAAAGTGCACACTGGCATCAGTGTGCATTTATTGTGCTGAGAAGTTTGATACCAAACTTCCCAGTTTTTAGTGTAGCCATTATGGTGCTGTGGAGTTCGTGTTTGACGAGACATGCTGCAGCCCTTAGAAACCTTCCCTGGCATCGGTCCCTTGGTACCAGGGGTACCAGTTACAAGGGACTTACCTGAGTGCCAGGGTTGTGCCGATTGTGGAGACAAAGGTACAGTTTAGGGAAGGAACACTGGTGCTGGGGCCTGGTTAGCAGGGTCCCAGCACACTTTCAACTCATAACTTAGCATCAGCAAAGGCAAAAAGTCAGGGGGTAACCATGCCAAGGAGGCATTTCCTTACAAGCCCTAACCCCTCCTTTTTCTATATATTGTTAATCCCTGGTGTCTAGTGGGCTTTGTGCCCACTAGAGGAGGGTCAGATTGGAGGTAATTGCCCCCATCAGCCCCACAGCAGGGCGAAGAAAGACTGTTTGCACCTTTACGGGATGGGGACATGGCCATGCCCTTGGTGGGCAGACCCCACACCTACGGTGTTTTTTCAAATATTTTCTCCTGAAGCCTAGTGGACATTCACCCCATTCACCCCTAGGGGGCATAAAAACTTACATTTTTTGGGCGGTTTGGGGGAGCACAAGCCCTTGCCTAAAGGGCACATCCCTGGTGTTTAGTGGGTGCATACCTGCTTGGGGATCACTCGCATATGGTAATCCCCAAGCCTGGATCCACTGGGAAGTGATACCATTTGAAAGGGGAGATTCTCCCCTTTCTAATGATACCTCCATGAATACAATAAAAACATTTCTAGCATTTGCGTTAAGAATTTTTCAATTCTATTAAGGACACGGAGGTGAGGATTATGCTTCTCTTTCCATGCTTTATTTTTAACAGCAGCCAATGAAAACCATGGAAAAACAAAAAACTACATATCCCAAGAACAGATATGTCACGTGAAAACCATAGAGGAGGAAGCCTATAAAGTGTTGCTTCACACATAACCACTCCTCTTTTTTTGTCCAATATTCGCAACAGAAAAAGTCATAGTCTTAAACATGAAACCTGCAAACACAATCCTGGAAGCAGGCGAACTGGAATGAAAAAAGATGGGTCCAACACGTCCGGAACTTGAACGGTGATAGAAGGGACCGAAAGTTACTTCTCGTCATTTCCTAGGGGCAAAAGAAAATTCGGACAATAAAAACTGAACATCATAAAGTGATACTTATATCCTTTACCAAATAGGGTGGGTTAGCACTAAATTAAAGTAAATTTATAACTGAACTTCATAATAACAATAAGTACCACAATATAACATTATTCAACAGTGCGGTGGGATAATCCTCGCCTCCGTGTCCTTAATAGAATTGAAAAATTCTTAACGCGAATGCTAGATTTTTTTTTATTCCCTGTCAGGACCGGATGCTCAGTTTATGCTTGTTCAAAGCTGATTCACAACCACCGATGCAATTTCAACAATAGGTTTACAATAAAAGGTTTTAAAGGTCGAAGGAGAGGACCAGTCTGCTGCCTTTAGAATGTCCTCTAAACGAGAACCCAAAGCAAAAGACTTTGATGCCATAGCGCCTCTAGAGGAATGAGCCCCAAATTTAGAAACATCAATGCCTGCTTCATTCAGCAACCATCGCATCCATCTAGCGAGGGTGGCCGATGAAACAGGATGATATGGCTTAACCAAGGAAATAAGCAATTGGCCCTCCATATCAGAACGAAACTCTTCTGTACTCACCTCGTAAGCTCTAAGGCATTGAACAACACAGAGATTGGGGTTGTCCACAAAACAGGGATAAGAAACCGACTTCAGATTGCATTTTGTTCTACGTGAAATAGAAAACGTAACCCCATCTGGAGAAAATACTCTCCCAGCCAAATCCAGAGCTCTAACATCTGAAACTCTCTTAGATGAAATCAAGCACAACAACATCATGAGTTTAGCTGAAAGTTGTTTCCTAGATAAAAATCTATTGGAAGGCCAAGATTCCAAAAAACGAAGAACAATATTCACATCCAAAAGGGAAGAATACTGAGGGCGAGGCGGATTAGCCAATCTGATACCTCTCATTAATTTACAAACAATGGGAGACTCTCCAATAGGTTTGCCCTCCACAGTTAAATGCCCTGCTGAAATAGACCGATAATTATTAATAGATCTATAAGCTAGACCTGACGCAGCTAAAGAAGATAGGAAGTTTAAGACCAGACAGTAATCTGCTGAAGAAGGATCCGCACCCCTAGTACTACACCAAGAACTCCATCACTTCCAAGCCCGAAGCGTATCTCTAATGAGTACTGGAGGACCAGGAACCTGCAATGAAATCAGAAGATTCTTGCGAAAGACCTGGGATACTCCATCTTTCCCTGAAAGACGCCAAGCCACCAACAATAGTTGGCCCGACAGGATCAATGGATGTAATAGATCCAGAGGGTTCTGGAGAAGATTCTACCAGAAGGGAAGTAGAATCGGATGATCGCAACTCAATTCCATTACCAACGGAAACCATGCCTGAGATCTCCAAAGAGGTGTCACCAGAACCAGCTCCGCATGCTGACGTCTGATCTGAGCCAATACCCTGGGTATCATCAAGAACGGGGGAAAGGCGTAACTCTGTTCTTGAGACCAGTCCTGAAGGAAGGCATCCGTGTTAGTTGCTTCCGGATCTGGCCTCCAACTGAAAAAACCTTTGGTCTGCCGATTTAGGCGAGACGCAAACAGGTCTATCGAGAAAGGACCCCACCGAGCAGACAGTGCCCGGAAAACTCTGGGGTGAAGCCTCCAATCGCTGTAATCTCTCAAGTGTCGCAAGTTCCAGTCCGCCACCAAGTTGTTGATTCCTGGGAGATACTCTGCGACAACTGAAATCCTGTGCTGAAGGCAAAAGTGCCAAAATTCCTTGGCTATTACCGCCAAAATGCGGGAGCGAGTTCCCCCAAACTTGTTGACATATCTCACCGCCGAGATATTGTCCATGCGAAGGAGAACACAACATTTCTCTCTGAGAGGGGAGAGACTCCTGATCGCAAAAGAACCCACTAGAAGTTCCAAACAATTGATGTGAAGGTTCAGCTCCGTGTTGGACCATCTGCCCCCTTGGACACAGATCCGCAACGGGCTCCCTAGCCCCAACAACTGGCATCGGACTCTATCACTACATCCGGGAGAGAACTGAAAATAGCTCACCCATTCCAGGCTTCCATATGTTTCAACCACCAATTCATCTCTGCACAAGATTCCTCGGAGAGGAGTACCTGATCCGCATAACTGAGACCTCTTTGAAGATGGGAGATCTATAAACGTTGAAGGGCTCGGTAATGTAAAGGGCCCGGAAATATCGCTTGAATTGAAGAAGAAAGCAGGCCCACCATGCGGGCAATCGCCCTCAATGATACAGTCTGTCTGGATAATAGAGACCTCAACTCTCTCTTGATCGAATGAATCTTGCTTGGGGGAAGAAGTAACTGAGACTGTACCGAGTCTATCTGGAAGCCCAGGAAATCCATCTGTTGAGATGGAGTCAAGATGGACTTCTGGGAATTGATTATAAAACCCAGACTCTGAAGCAGAGACACTGTGCATTCCAGATGAGAAAGCAGCAGGTCTTGATTCTGGGCCATGATCAGGATATCGTCTAGATAAATTATTAGACGAACCCCTTGAGAACGAAGGAATTCCACCACTGAATGCATCACCTTTGTGAAACACCTGGGTGCAGAAGACAGCCAAAGGGGAGAACCCTATACTCGTAATACTTGGTCTCCCATTGGAATTGAAGAAATCTCCGATGAGGAGGAAAAATAGGAATGGTCAGGTAAGCATCCTTTAAATCTAAACGGACCATCCAGTCTCCCTATTGGAGAATGTCTCTCAACAAATGAATGCCCTCCATTTTGAAATGACGATACAGTAAAAAACCGTTGAAGTCTTTTAAGTTTAGCACCAGGCGAGACCCGCCTCCCTTCTTGTCCACTAGAAACACTGGACTGACAAACCCTGAAGGGTGAAACGGTACCTTGACGACGGCACCCTTCTTTACCAAATCCGATATTTCTGCAGAAATGAGACTGCGATTTTGATGGGAAAAATATGCTGGCCCGGGAGGGCACAGCTGAGACGGGGATTCGTAAAATTCTAGTTTGAACCCCTGCACAGTCTCTAGGACCCATGCATCTGAAGAAATAAGATGCCATGCTTGCAGAAATCTCTGAGTTCTGCCCCCCAACATTACATCCGAACTTACAATCAAGCTCACCTGTGGCTCCCGACTCCTGGGAGAAAGATTGATGGCCTTTGGATCTCCCCCTGCGGAATCTGCCCCGACCAGATCTAGGTCTCGATGGATAGAAGGTAGAAGAGGAGGAGTCATACTCCTGAAATCTGCCTCTTCCTTGATGGCAGTAATCACGTTGAGGGCCTTGTTGGTTGAAGCCACCAAAGGCACGCCCTCTGTAGCATCCAGCCCCTCTAAAAAGTGGATGTAGCACTCTTCTGATTGATCCTTGTGCTTTGTCCAAATTGGCGTAAGTAGAAGCAAACTTAGAGAGCTCCTTTAGGAAAGGAGAACCAAACAGCAAACCCTGGGCCACGGGCCCGATTCAGAAGAAGCCAGGTCTGCCAATTTGGGGTCTAACTTCATCAACACAGATCTGCGACGTTCAGAATATATGGCGCAATTGGCATTGCCCAAGAAACAAAGAGCTCTTTGAGCCCCACCCACAAGAATGTCCGGGTTGATCGGCTGACCTGATTCCTTGGCCTGAAAGGCCAACTCCAAAATCTTTGTTAATTGACTGGAGACGTCCAACAGCTTATCCTGACATCCGCGCCAGGCACGATCTATACCCATCTTAGGGTCTTTTGCAGATTGTTTGAGAAAAGTGACTAGAGTAAGGTCTAATTCCGGGGTCTCAGTCACCTTTGAAGGAAAATCCGGTCTGGGGCATTCAGACCTCAGCCTAGAGCGAACCTCCTTGTCGAAACTATGCCTAATGTGGGATTCCACATAATCAGCCACTTCAGGAGGTGGTAACCAAAGCGAAGATCTGGGATGGACAATGTCCTCCAGTTCGAACGTCAGGACCTTGGGAGCAGGTGCCTCCTGATGATGAACCTTCTTCTTGCGTTTGCGAGGGGGATCATCTCCCTGCTCTGAGGACTGATCATAAGAAGAAGAAGCTGGGTCACTTACATCTTTCTTATGAGAGCCTGAATTATAATCATGCTCCCTTGCCATATTCCTGATAATGGATTAAAAGTCCACAGAATGCGGATTAGTACTCTGCTTAGAGGCTTGGGTGTTCGCGGGAAGGGGAGGTTCCCCAATGGGTTGGATGCCCGACAGGGCTACCTAGCCTTGTTGCTCCACAAAACCCAAAAGCTGGTGCTTAATGGGCTGAATAGCTTGAGCTAAAGCTTGATTAACAGAATGACGCACTCCTGCGTCAAGAGCATATACCAAGTCTTGTTCAAAGGAATTAACTGATTCATCCAGATAGTATAAATCTTCGGCTTGGTCTTCATAGCCAGCCATACTGTAATACAGCAGATGAGCCCCAAAGGAGCAGTATCAATAATACCAGCAAAAAAGGGCAAAAAACTAAAAAAATTTAAAAGGATGTGGAGGGAGCAGCCCTGTGAAGTGAAAACACCCTTGGTGCAGGCCCGGCCTGGATAGGTTATTTATTGCAACCTCAGAGTACAAGCCCTGGGGTGTAGGTGGGGAGTTTAGCCGGTAAGAATTTTATTTGGTTTGAAAAAGCAAACGCTCTAACAATGAGCGTATAAACTAGGAACTCCTAGCTTCAAGGAAAAGCGCTCCTGAGAAAACGAGCGTGTAATCTTTTAATAGTAAAAACAAACGAAGCTTGAAAGTCCTTCAACAGACGCTCCGCGAGCGCACGATAATTAGGCTCCTGGGGCTGTGTAAACAAATTTCGGCCCGGCTCCAAGAACACTCGGGACAGGAGCGTCAATAGGAGCAGCCCCCTATGGCAAAGTAAACTCTCTGCAACCTCCGCAAAGAAAATGGAGAGTAATTAGGCCCCCAGAAGAAACACTTCCCTCTTCACCCGGCACAGAGACGCGCAACAAAAGATTGCTGCGTGGGCTCTGGCCGGATGGGACTCACGCTGATCAGCGTGATAATAAAAATTCAAATGACCGGCAATAAAGAGAGGGCTGCACAGATATGTGCGAGTCCTCGCTCCCCTGCTCGCAAACTCCACCAAATAAAAAAGCGAGCCGAGTGGCCGCTTTTAGGGAGGGAAACACCGCTCCCAGACACCATTAAACCACCATACTACATGTGAAATAAGACAAAGGGTCACTTAACTGGCTGCGAAGCAGCAAAGAAAGAGGATTGGTTATGTGTGAAGCGAAACTTTATAGGCTTCCTACTCTATGGTTTTCACGTGACATATCTGTTCTTGGGATATGTGCTTTTTTGTTTTTCCATGGTTTTCATTGGCTGCTGTTAAAAATAAAGCATGAAAAGAGAAGCATAATCTGAGCCTCCGTTCCTGACATAGAATTGATGCTCAGGGTACTGAGATATGCCCCCAAGCACTGATGCAGTGAAAGTAAAGTGAGGCAATCAGATAGTTTTGAAGCAGTGACAACGTCAATGCGCCCTGCACACTGATCGTCATTACAAAAAAAAAGGCTCAGGCAGCTCGAGAAGCTCTTTTCGAGCAGCCTGAGCTAAAAAATAAAGAAAGGAATCCCTCTGTTGCTAAGCACCAGAGCGTTCTTTATAGTCCTCCCCAATGTCAGCCAGTGGCCGTCACATACACTGGGGAGGTATTGCGGGTGTCGGCGATATATCCATGCTCACACTAAAAGGATTTAACAAATATTCAGGACCAAATTCCCCAGAATACACAAACAGTCCTAGTTCAAACATGCACCTCTGAAAAAGGGGAAACAGCCTTAACAACGCTGCTCGAATTACGTTGTGAATTTACAACGCGGCCTGAACCACAAATGAGTCTTTACAACGCATTCCTTTACCACTCAAGTCATTGCAACGACTTGCCTTAGGGAAAGTGTTGTTGGACTGATGTTGGACTTTAAGTCCAGCACTTTCCCTACTGTGGCGCTGACTGGAGTTGGAATAGTGAACTATACTATTCCAAAGTCCAGCACTTTCCCCAAGGCAAGTCGTTGTAATGAGTTGCGTGGTAAAAGAATGCGTTGCAGAGACGCATTCGTGGTTTGGGCCGCGTTCTTAAGACAGGCGTGCTAAAGACCTGCGTTGTTCCGACACACAACCCTCATTATATATGGATGTCCCAGCAGCGAACTCTGAATGCTGAACTGCAGACCTTCCACGGAAAAGTGAGTGTAATGATTAGGAGGGGGGCCTTTACTGTCTGTCCCCACACAATATGGCTCCTGATAAGCACAGATTCTAGACAGTGTGACACCCCCCAAGAATTTTACTGCCTTATCTCCGGTCTTCTCAGAGGCACAAACAGGATAGGAATTGGGGCCTGCCCTTGATAACATTGAAGCCACCATCGCCCCCTTGGATTCCAAATGTCTTACAGTGACAAGGAGGACTGAGGAGTCACACAAGAAGAGTATGGACCGAATGGACACTCCGGAATCAGAGGAGGGCCTGCAAAAAGTGCATCTGAAGGAGTGGCCACATCTCTGGAAGTCAAGAGGGGCCTCCTGCGGAACATAGAGAAGAAGTCTGGAGAAGGCACAAGCCTCACTGCTGCCAGAGCGTAGTGATAAAGGGAAGGAATAAATGAACCAGTAAGAGGCGACAGAACAAAATACATCCTGCACATGGTGGGCAATAGGACAGCCGTGCGGGCCTGGATGACCTACTCCCAGTTAACAAAGATGAGTTGCCACACAAAGAGCAACAAGTTAGATGCACCCCCTTCAGAGACACTAGAACTGAGGGCCCAGGAGTGGAAGTGAGACCCAAAATACAAAGAGATACACAGCAATTTTAAAAAAAGTTGCCCAGTATGGGCATGACAATTAGAAAGGAGATTATGCAAGGAACAATGAAAACCCTACCTGAATTATAAGGCATTGCAAATTCAATAAAAAGGGTGGAAAGAAGCTGGGAGAGTGCACTTGGAGGTATTTGAAGGAAGTGAATGCGTCTGGGATGAGCTCTCAGTGTCAAAATATTTATTAACGAATTGCTGCAGAGAATCTGGGCACTACAGCGGAGATTGGTGAAGCCTGATCTCTTCAAGGAAATAAGTTAAAATTTAAAAATGTGCCGAGGAATACGGAAAGGGAGGATTCCCTCTGGGAGTTAACATGAGCCCCTGAGATTTGCATCCCCCCTTGCATTGCTGTGCAGCAACATTTCCGGCTTGTTACATTTCACGTTTAGGCTCTTAAACCGTTAGCATGAAGGTGCCGAGCAGATCTAGATAGACTAGAAAGGGCTCAGCATGAACTCTAGTGCTCTGAACGTTCTTGGAAAGACTCTGGGCGCTAGTTCATCCCCCTGCTGTGGTTGCTAGCTGGGGTGACTTGGGCATCCTGAGGAAGGGATGCTGTCCCCTTCCACACAACTTCTCCAGTCTCCCTTGCCCCTTTTGATCCATCATGAGGAGCTGCAAGTGTATGCCGGCAGCAATTTGGACCCCTTGTTGCCCAGACGTTGAAGGGGTTTATCGCTGGGTATTACGGAGTAACCTTTGTGGAGCATACTTTATGCATGGGGTATCTCGGGAGCTGGGGTGGCGCAGGTTGTGTTCATGCAGTGGAGATTCAAAGGGCCTTAGTAACATTGAAACATTTCTTTACAAACAATGTTTCCTTTCATACACTGAATATCGTTGTGATGGAACAATACATCTTTCCATTGCTTTTTAATTTCTTTAAAAGTACAAGGGATACTGCTGGCTCTCACAGTTGAAAGCATCAGAGGGAAACCTCACTTCCCACAGTTCAATAAAGCATGCATGCAGATTTTATGACCCCGATAGAAATAATGTATGTAGGAAGGTAACACTGTAAAAAGGTAAATGTGCTTCTCTGCGCATTTCATGGGTGTTTGTGTTCTGTGGTGCAGGGAAGGTGTAACATGCTGTTCTTGACACCTTTTAAATGAACATTGTGCTGATCCGTTTCATCACTTCTGCTTAGATGAACAGGCATGTCCCTTTCCAGACCAGCATCAATCAGGCTGAGTGACTGCCCATCCCGCTCAGGAACAGCCAATTAAAAGCGCCGATCTGTGCAGAGAGAGGTCGCTTCTTAATGGACAACAACTGGAGCGAGTCTTCTTCTGACAATAGATGCTGTGTGTGTGATGCAGCCACAGGCTTGTTGTTGAAGAGGAACCATAACTGTTGTACTCTTCAATATTGTAATGGAGAATGCGGAGCCAGTCATATGGGCCTGTGGTGGGACTTACAGCTTATAAAAAAGAGAAAAAAGGAAGAAACAATGACCTATAAAGGAGTTTATACAAGTGCGTAATACTCACTTTTCAGGAACCAGAACGACTCAGAAGCATTGTGCACTCGAGAAAACATTGACTTACTTTCTTTAATATCAGATCAGACTTCACTGTAATGGAGTTCCATCAGGATGGGGGGGGTGATCCTACTTCTTCATCCCCTGCATGAGACGTACAGCGCCTCGTAGGGTGCCCTACTGCCTTTTAATGTTTATTCCTTGCTGTCTCATATTGACCAGTCCGACAAATCACAATGGTGGTCATTCCGACCCTGGCGGTAAAAACCGCCAGGGCCGGGGACCACGGAAGCACCGCCAATAGGCTGGCGGTGCTTCCAGGGCCATTCTGACTGCGGCGGTAAAGCCGCGGTCAGAAAAAGGGATCCGGCAGTTTCCTGCCGGATTTCCCCTGGCCCAGAGAATCCTCCATGCCATGGGGATTCCGACCCCCTTCCCGCCATCCTGTTCCTGGCGGTAAAACCCGCCAGGAACAGGATGGCGGGAACGGGTGTTGTGGGGCCCCCTAACAGGGCCCCACCATGATTTTCACTGTCTGCTTTGCAGACAGTGAAAATCGCGACGGGTGCTACTGCACCCGTCGCACCCCTGCAACTCCGCCGGCTCCATTCGGAGCCGGCTTCCTCATTGCAGGGTCTTTCCCGCTGGGCCGGCGGGCGCTCCTTTGGCGGGCGCCTGCCGGCCCAGTGGGAAAGCCAGAATGGCCGCCGCGGTCTTTTGACCGCGGAGCGGTCATTCGGCGGTTTCCGCTTGGCAGGCAGCGCCCGCCGCCCGCCAAGGTCGGAATCAGGGCCAATAACTTGTATTTCTTCAGCAGATCTCATTTGTAAAGTTATATGAATAAATAAAGATAGATGTGAGGGACTCAGCATTGTTACCTCAAAGTCTGTTATGAAGCTCTGTGGTTACACTAAATAAACAGCTGCCTACGTTATCATCATAGGAAATCTATTGATGTCATAACTACACTTCCACAATTGCTTTATTAACCTTCTTGCTTTCTCAAATTTCCTTGAAAATGCACCATTTGTCCACTCAATTTTTCAAAATGTTCCCCTTTAAAGGGTCGGCGAGCGAGTCCGAACTATTACACCCGCCACTTTCAAATGTCACCAGCTGCCGCTGTCAGCTCTCCTGCCAGATTTGTAAGCATGCAGATTAATCCTAACATCCACCGCATGGGGGCAGTGCACAGATTTATCCCAACATCCAGCTCACGGGGGCAGTGCACAGATTTATCCTATCCTAACATCCAGCTCATGAGGGCAGTGCACAGGTTTATCCTAAAATCCAGCTCATGGGGGCAGTGCACACATTTATCCTAACATCAGCACATGGGGCAGTGCACACATTTATCCTATCATCCAGCTCATGGGGGCAGTGCACACATTTACCCTAACATCCAGCTCATGGGGGCAGTGCACAGATTTACCCTAACATCCAGCTCATGGGGGCAGTGCACAGATTTACCCTAACATCCAGCTCATGGGGGCAGTGCACAGGGTTATCCTAACATCCAGCTCATGGGGACACACCCACTTCAAGTGCTGGGAGTGGTGCAGTCGCACTACTGACTATGGTGCTCCCTGATTGGATCTGTCACTAATGTCAGAAAGTCAGGTTCAATAATTAATATTGCACTAGTCTTGTAAGAATGACCGACAAGGGTTGTTGTTTCAAAGCTTTGATTAACTAATTAATAGGCAATTCCATTAGGCATGCCATGAGTAATTTTAGCAGTAAGGCATACAAATCATGAGTACAGAGAACTTGGTGCAGTTCTAAGTGAAATCCGGCAAAGATTCACCTTGTAAAGGTGGGGGGAAGGGTCTCCTTCCTATCAAAATCTTCATGTCCTTTTGTAGCTCTTCGGACAACGATATTCATGCATTCTGCACAAGTACATGGTTCTCAGGATATGCACCTTTAGGGAACGAGCAAGAAGAAACAATTTTCTACAGAATGCATTCAAACTTTCTCTCAGGGTAATAATACATAGGATATTTAGACATTCTCACAGTATGTTCAAGCATGTCAATTGATACATTTTAGGTCAATAGCCTGGGACAGTTGAAACGCCCTGGGTCAGATACAGAGAGGGAACGTTTCTGGGCACACTGTGTTTATTAGTGCAAATCTTGCAATTTCTTTATTTAAAATAAGAACAGTGATAGTCATCTTGTGAGATGTTGGTGCAAGACAGTGTAAACACAACTTAAGTTAGCATAAGGTTAGCGAAATAATAGACACTTCTGCAATACCTTCTAAAAAACTCTTTATTTGTATGTAAGTTGTCCCTTGTACTGGCACAAACTAGGCCTTGGCAGTTCCCAGAACGCTGGACCCTTTATTTGGTGACACCTGCTGACTCTGTCTGGAATCTTAAAACCATGGGGCATATTTATGAAAAGCGGCACATCATATCATGATGCTCCGCTTTTCTTGCGGCCCCCTAGCACCACTATGTGCGCACTGTATTTATGATGCAGCGCACCATGGTGCATGTTAGGGAAGTAGTGTAAAAAATGTTGATGCTAGTTTGGCGCTTTGCAGGATTAGTGCCCAAAGTTGATGCTAATCCTGGAAAGTGAAAGAAGCCCATTAAAAATAATGGGACCATCATTTTAACGCCTGCATTGTATTAAAAATGGTGCAGTGGAATCTCAGATTCCATTGCGCAATTTTTCTGGGTCTCCTGATGCCGGAACACCCCCTTGCTACATTATGCCGGGCGCAGGCATAATGTGTCGCAAGGGTTTACAAAGTGGCACAGTGCGTGCATTGCACCACTTTGTAAATATGGTGCTGCGTTGTTTCCAACCTAATGCCATATTAGCGTTAAAAAAAATGACACTAATATGGTGCAAAGTGGCACTAGGGGTTCTTAAATCTGGTCCCAAGTTTCCAAACCTACTGAGCAAGAAGAAGAGAAAAAGGCAGCAGAGGGAGAAACAAGGAGATCGAGTTGAAAGATATGAAACAGTAACAAGGGGAGAAAGGAGGATAAAAGTAGCTGGCAGAGTGAGGTAAAGAGACAGGAACCTGTTGGACCTGGCCCTTTTTGCAGGGTCATCCCCAAACCTTTTGCCTCCTTCTTCCTATTTTTTCCGACCAGTTCTTGTTGGCTTTAGGACTCTGGGAACATTACCACTGCTAACCAGTGCTAAAGTGCATATGCTCTCTGTGTAAATTGTATTAGTGATTTGTTTTATCCCTGATTGGCACATTCGATTTACTAGTAAGTCCCTAATAAAGTGCACTAGAGGTGCCCAGGGCCTGTAAATCAAATGCTACTAGTGGGCCTGCAGCACTGATTGCGCCACCCACTTGAGTAGCCCTGTAAACATGGCTCAGACCTGCCACTGCAGTGTCTGTGTGTGCAGTTTTAAACTGCCAAATCGGCCTGGCAAATGCACCCAATTGCAAGGCCCAAACCTTCCCTTTTTATACATGGAAGGCACCCCTAAGGTCGGCCCTACGTAGCCCCATGGGAAGTGTGCAGTGTGTGTTAAAGGTGGGGCATGTGTTGATGTGTTTTCCATGTCCTAACAGTGAAATACTGCCAAATTCGGGTTTCACTGTTGCAAGGCCTATCTCTCTCATAGGTTAGTATGGGGTCTGCCTTTAAATAACTTTTAAGCACAGTTTCCCTTTGGAAGAAGATAGAAATTAGGAGTTTGGTATTTCTGAACTCACAATTTAAAAATACATCTTTTGGTAAAGGTGTTTATTAAATTGTCAGTTTGAAAATGCCCCTTTTAAAAAGTGGGCATTTTCTTGCTTTACCCATTCTGTTACTCTGCCTGCTTGTGTGTTCCCTGTCTGCGTCAGACTGACAGTTGGGCTGTTTGTGAATCCCCTCTAGACAGTGACACAAAGGGAGCTGGAGTGTAGCCTGCATATCCTGATGGGCCATCTGAGCTACAGTGGAGGGAGGAGTGGTCACTGTAGGAAAGTACCATCTTGCCTGGCATGTTACCCCCATATTTCACTGTATATATGTTGTTTTAGTGTATGTGTCACTGGGACCCTGCCAGCCAGGGCCCCAGTGCTCATAAGTGTGCCCTGTATGTGTTCCCTGTGTGATGACTAACTGTCTCACTGAGGCTCTGCTAACCAGAACCTCAGTGGTTATGCTCTCTCTGCTTTCTAAATTGTCACTAACAGGCTAGTGACCAATTTCACCAATTCACATTGGCATACTGGAACACCCTTATAATTTCCTAGTATATGGTACTGAGGTACCCAGGGTATTGGGGTTCCAGGAGATCCCTATGGGCTGCAGCATTTCGTTTGCCACCCATAGGGAGCTCTAACAATTCTTACACAGGCCTGCCACTGCAGCCTGAGTGAAATAACGTCCACGTTATTTCACAGCCATTTACCACTGCACTTAAGTAACTTATAAGTCACCTATATGTCTAACCTTTACCTGGTAAAGGTTGGGTGCTAAGTTACTTAGTGTTACTTAGTGTTACTTAGTGTGTGGTCACCCTGGCACTAGCCAAGGTGCCCCCACATCGTTCAGGGCGAAATCCCTGGACTTTGTGAGTGCGGGGACACCATTTCACGCGTGCACTATACATAGGTCACTACCTATGTATAGCGTCACAATGGTAACTCCAAACATGGCCATGTAACATGTCTAAGATCATGGAATTGTCACCCCAATGCCATTCTGGCATTGGGGAGACAATTCCATGATCCCCAGAGTCTCTAGCACAGACCCGGGTACTGCCAAACTACCTTTCCCGGGGTTTCACTGCAGCTGCTGCTGCCAACCCCTCAGACAGGTTTCTGCCCTCCTGGGGTCCAGCCAGGCCTGGCCCAGGAAGGCAGAACAAAGGACTTCCTCAGAGAGAGGGTGTTACACCCTCTCCCTTTGGAAAAAGGTGTCAGGGCTGGGGAGGAGTAGCCTCCCCCTGCCTCTGGAAATGCTTTGATGGGCACAGATGGTGCCCATCTCTGCATAAGCCAGTCTACACCGGTTCAGGAATCTCCCAGCCCTGCTCTGGCGCAAAACTGGACAAAGGAAAGGGGAGTGACCACTCCCCTGACCTGCACCTGCCCAGAGTTCCTCCAGTGTGCTCCAGACCTCTCCCATCTTGGAAACAGAGGTGCTGCTGGCACACTGGACTGCTCTGAGTGGCCAGTGCCAGCAGGTGACGTCAGGGACTCCTCCTGATAGGCTCTTACCTGTGTTGCTAGCCTATCCTCCTTCCTAGGTAGCCAAACCTCCTTTCCTGGCTATTTAGGGTCTCTGCTTTGGGGAATTCTTTAGATAACGAATGCAAGTGCTCATCAGAGTTCCTTTGCATCTCTCTCTTCACCTTCTGCCAAAGGATCGACCGCTGACTGCTCAGGACGCCTGCAAAACCGCAACAAAGTAGCAAAGACGACTACTGCAACCTTGTATCGCTGATCCTGCCGCCTTTTTGACTGTTTCCTGGTGGTGAATGCTCTGGGGGTAGCCTGCCTCCTCTCTGCACCAGGAGATCTGAAGAAATCTCCCGTGGGTCAACGGAATCTTCCCCCTGCAACCGCAGGCAACAAAAGACTGCATCACCAGTCCCCTGGGTCCCCTCTCAGCACGACGAGTGTGGTCCCTGGAACTCAACAACTCTGATCAAGTGACTCCCACAGTCCAGTGACTCTTCAGTCCAAGTTTGGTGGAGGTAAGTCCTTGCCTCCCCACGCTAGACTGCATTGCTGGGTACTGCGTGATTTGCAGCTGCTCCTGCTCCTGTGCACTCTTCCAGGATTTCCTTCATGCACAGCCAAGCCTGGGTCCCTGACACTCTAACCTGCAGTGCACAACCTCCTGAGTTGTCCTCCGGCGTCATGGGACTCCCTTTTGTGTCTTCGGGTGAGCTCCAATTCACTCCTCTTCCAAGTGCCTGTTCTGGTACTTCTGCGGGTGCTGCCTGCTTCTGTGAGGGCTCCCTGACTTGCTGGGCGCCCCCTATGTCTCCTCGTTCAAGTGGCGACATCCTGGTCCCTCCTGGGCCACGGCAGCATCCAAAAACCCTAACCGCGACCCTTGCAGCTAGCAAGGCTTGTTTGCGGTCTTTTTGTGGGGGACCACCTCTGCAAGCTTCTACACGACGTGGGACATCCATCCTCCAAAGGGGAAGTTTCTAGTCCTTTTCGTTCTTGCAGAATCCACAGCTTCTACCATCCAGTGGCAGCTCCTTTACACCCTCAGATGGCATTTCCTGGGCATCTGCCCACTCTCGACTTTGTCGAGACTCTTGGACTTGGTCCCCTTGTTCCACAGGTACTCTCGTCCGGAAATCCACTTTGGTTGCTTTGCTGGTGTTGGTCTTCCTTGCAGAATTCCCCTATCACGACTTCTGTGCTCTCTGGGGAATATAGGTGCACTTTACACCTACTTTTCAGGGTCTTGGGGTGGGCTATTTTTCTAACCCTTACTGTTTTCTTACAGTCCCAGCGACCCTCTACAAGCTCACATAGGTTTGGGGTCCATTCGTGGTTCGCATTCCACTTTTGGAGTATATGGTTTGTGTTGCCCCTATACCTATGTGCTCCTATTACAATCTACTGTAACTTTACATTGCTTGCATTACTTCCTTTTGCTATTACTGCATATTTTTGGTATTGTGTACATATATCTTGTGTATATTTGGCATCCTCATACTGAGGGTACTCACTGAGATACTTTTGGCATATTGTCATAAAAATAAAGTACCTTTATTTTTAGTACATCTGTGTATTGTGTCTTCTTATGATATTGTGCATATGACACCAGTGGTATAGTAGGAGCTTTGCATGTCTCCTAGTTTAGCCTAAGCTGCTCTGCTATAGCTACCTTCTATCAGCCTAAGCTGCTAGAAACACCTCTTTTACACTAATAAGGGATAACTGGACCTGGTACAGAGTGTAAGTACCCCTTGGTACCCACTACAAGCCAGGCCAGCCTCCTACAGTCACTTATACCTGAATGGGCTGTGCCTACCCTCACACAATGCAGTCTCCAACCCCTGTGTGTGAGTCTGGAGCCAGGCCTGGGCAAGGCAGGATCTTGTGAACAACAGAGACTTTCCTTTGATCTTTGCAAACTTAAAAGGAAGAAAGGGGTATGAGTAGTGGACCCAAAACCCCAGACTTTAGATTTCTTCATGATTACTTCTGGAATCAAGAAGAGCCTCTGCCAAGAAGAAGAGGTGAAGAGCTGGAGGAGGAGTACTGCCCCCTTGCCTGTGACTGTGCTTTGCTGGGTTGGCCTGCAGTTGCTGCTTCTGCCTGAGGGAGGACAGACTGGATTTTGTGGTATATTCCTGCTTGTGAAGAATCTCCAAGGGCTTGGATTGAGCGTGCCTCCTGTTTTGAAGTCTCAGGGGCATCAAATACTTCCTCTGCGTGCACCTGGACTCTCTGCTGAGACTCCTGCCCTGCCAAGTGGTGCCCATTCTAGTCCCTGGGCTCTTGAAAGGTGAAGTTGTCAGAACAATTACTGAAATTCACGCACAGAACGCTGTGCGGGGAAAAGTTTGTCGCACCACCTGCAACACGCCTGAAATATGATGCTCCACCTGCCTCGCAGCAAAAATCGATGCTCCACCTGCATGACAGCTGGGAGATTGATGCATCGCAGCTGGACAAATGACGCAACACCCACTCGCGGCTGCTGATAACAACGCAAACCCCACACAGCGCAGGTTTCCGACACCGTGCAGCTGGATTTCTCATGCCTCATCGTTGAGCGTCAAGAGTCAATGCAAGCCTGCGCAGATCCGAGGTGCCCGTCTGGGAATCGAAGTCTCGCTCTCTGCGGGTGAAAAAAAAGCGACGAAGAAGGAAACAACGCACGGTCTTGCTTCCAAGTGAGAAATTGGCGCATCACTGACTTTTTCGATGCATGCTCGCCCGTGCGGCTTTATTTCTGACGCAACCGAGGTACTTTGTTTAACATCAAGGTTTCCATTGTTTTCTATGGAGTAAGACTCTTACTCTTTTGAAAATTCATATCTGGACTTGTGTATGTTGGATGTTTGTCTTTTTGGTCTTTTTCGATTTAGATAAATATTGCATAATTTTCTAAACTGGTGTGGTGTCCATTCTGTAGTGTTTTCACTCTATTACTGTGTGTGTGTTGGTACAAATACTTTACATATTGCCTTTGAGACAAGCCTGGCTGCTTGTGCCAAGCTACCAAGCGAGTGAGCAGGGGTTATCTTAAGTGTGTATCTCCATTGCCCTGACTAGAGTGAGGGTCCCTGCTTGGACAGACTGCAAACTGACTGTCAACCAGAGACCCCATTTCTAATAGAACCTATGAGTGGTGGAAGAATGAGGCATGAGGTGGAATCAGGCTAGGCAAGCGAGAAGGTGTAGATGGCACTGACTTTTTTATTTTTGCTATTTTCTGCATTTGTTGTCACCCTTCACAGTCAGTTCCTTCCATGAATGTCCTGCATCCATTGTCTACAAATCTGTAGTGATCTACTCATGCTGCATGGTGTAACATAGGCCTGAGCTCCAGGAGGCCCCCTCCGCACAGTACACTGTGCATGGGTGGCAGACCCCCGACTATGTCCCAATGGGAGGGGGCCCTTAAGTTGGGTTATGCCACTGACATGCTGCACTGATGCACCCACTCATAAACTCAGGCTTGCTGCAGGTTTTTACTTCCATTTTGTTGACCTGTGCATATCTGAATAAAAAGTTTTAAAATAAGACAAGCGTTTTTCTTATTTTCAGGAAACAAATATCTTAAATTTCTACTGGCTCTGGTATATAAGTGCTTTAGGTGTACCTAAATCAACCAAAGGGATACTGATAGCATGCAAGGTTCTTTTGGAGAACTAGACTGAAAGCACAAAAATGTTTTTCACCCATCTCAAAGACTAGAGTTTTTTCAAAATGAAGTGCACCTCCGGTTTGGTAGCTCTCGCCACACTTTTATGACTATTTAAACTTTTACCATCCTTCAGTTCTACAGATTTTTGTTTAGTGTTCTGATGTTTAGTATTATGTAGGGGTGGGCGGAGCTGACGGAGTTCCATTCTGCGGAATTCCGTGGAGTTGCTTAATAGCTCAGTGGAATTCCACAGAGGCAGGGTTCCGTTAGCTTGGGAGTGGCTCTGAATGCTCCCGATGTCAGAAGCACTAAGCAGGGTCGGCCCTGCTTCCAACCTTGGGCGCATTCAGGAGGACAGGGCCATAGCCAGCAAAAGCTGCCATGTCAGGCTTACCTGTGCACCAGCGTTCCCGGTGTGCACAGACTTCTCACGGGGCAGGCCGGTGCACAAGAGCCTGAAATGGCAGCTTTCACTGCCTTCGGTCATGGCCTGAATTCAGACCAGGGCCAAAGGGAGCGAAAGCTGCCATTTCAGATCTGTGCATCAGTGAGTGTGGACATAGAAAAAAAAACGAGGACTTACCTGGGTCCTCGTTCCCAAGGGGTCCTCGTTGCCAGAGGCCTGGCTGGCTCCCTGGATCATCCGGAGCTGCTGTGCCACCAACGAGCAGCTCTTTACTTCTGATGTCGGGTGAGTGCGCACTGCAGCCCCAGTTCTGCGCTTGTGCTGTGTAGCCCATTACTGGGCTGCAGTGCGCAGATGCTGAGCTTCGCTCCAACAGTGGAGCTATCGGAGTCTTTGGCCAATCTTCACGCTCCAAGCGGAGAGCGGAGTGCCAACAACTCAGTTAGCTGTGCCAGCGGAGCAAAGCTCCCCGCCCTCCCGTAGTATTATGCAGACCAAGTGCAAGCACATAATGGCAGAGCGCATGTGCCACATGGGTACGTCATTATACAACATGGCATTCCAGCAGGGTCGGACTGGGACAAACAATAGACCGGGGCAAAAGTTAAATAAAACAGTGTCCTACATTCACACGAATTGTGATTTTAGCTAATTGACATATTTATAAAAAAAAAAAAGCCAATTTCATTACATTGTCAAAAGGAACAACCAGTCGTGGTGAAATATTAATTATCTGAAATCAATTTCCAATTTTAAAAGTCAAGATCTACAAGCATAATCCCCTTTCAAAGCACATGCAAGGGCAAGCATCATTTACGATTCTTGAATATGCCATCGTCGTCAATTTCCACGCCCAAGCCTCTTGTGTGTGTTCCATTTCACATATACAAGTATATACATAAGGAGGGATATATAAAGAGCTGGAAGGGGGACTGGAGTTTTGAAATAGGAGTAAGCTGGGGATAACTGGGGTAAGGAGGGGCAAAAAACTAAAAGGAACAGAGGGTCAAAGTCATGTGCTCCACCCTACTGAATCAAGTTTATTGCCCTGGCCTCTGTCCTCTGTCTTATTAACTCCCTGTTGGACAATTCCCGTCTGGGACTGAGGTAATGGAGACGGGCAGTGCCTAATTTGTTAAAAAAAAGAAGTGCCAGGAACCCAAGTTATTTTATGGAAGGTGACTGCAGAGTCTCCACCCTGCTAATGCTGCCAAATGCAGAGTATGTTGAATCTCAAAATGATCTGCTCATGAGCTCTTCTGAAAAACAGACAAACATCGCCAATGTGTGGAAACCATCAGAAATATGTGACACAGTTAACAAATAAGTGCTGGTGCTGAGGACCGGCAAACACTGGCACAAATTAATCACTAGATAGGGGTAGGATCAGCTAGGCCTTTTATTGTCACACTTGGGGTTATTATCCCCCTGGTTACCCACAATCACAAAGTGGGGGAGTAGAGTGTACATCCCCTGGGTCACATTCTTACTGACACTGCCTCTATTTGTTTCAATAAATAGTGAAAGTGGAACCCTTCTTCGCCTTCCATTGGGTAGCTACAGTGTGCTTAGCTATCATTTACCTTAAGTCTAAAAATGTAACCCTGAGTTTATTTTTACAGCTTCATGGCATTAAGCCAAGAATCAAGCTTCAATTTTGAACAGCTGTGCCCTGCAGGTGGTGTCTTGTAACTTCTCGGTCACTGCTGTTCTGAGTTCCTCTATTTGTGGGCAATGCCACAGCATGGGAAGGAAGCCTGTGCCCTCTGCTCTGCATCTAGGGCATTCAGCCATTGGGAGCCCATATATCTTATTGATTGTGGAGGAGGTAAGGTAGGGAATGGCCATCTTTTGTGTGATGTACCTCCAGATTTTTGCCCTATCTGTTTTTTCCCGGCTGTATACCTCTGTGCACTTTACCCCTGCTAGCCAGAGGAAAGGTGCTTGTACTTTCAACATGATGTACTTGGTATTCTCCTAACTGGCATATTTAATTTACCAATATGTCCCTACTATATATGGTACAAAGTGCACCCTGGGCCTCTATGTTAAATGCCACTAATGGATTACAGCATCTAATGTGCATTCCACTATAGCAGCAGTGTAAACGTGACTTCAGCTTATCATTGTTGCCTGACTTCGGCAGATTACAACTGCAGTTCGGCATGCCAGATTAATCCATTTTGAAGGGTCAACACCTTCCTTTTAAATATTTCTAGGTAGGCCTTATAGTCCCTAAGACAGGCTACATAGTATATGTAGATATGTTATGTTACAGACAATGGAGGCTGGTGACATTTTACATTGGTGGGGCAAAAGCTATCAACAGGAGTTTCATTAAGCAAGCCAGTCCACTTCTCCTGAAATGAAGGGGGAGAGTCACAAAGGGCACTCAAATTCACAAAGTGTGAAGTGTTGAGAACACAGATTTTTCTGCACAGATAAAACCGCTCCTCATCTACTCCACTGCAGAGGAGAAGGAAAGGATGTACATTGAAACCAGTCTAATTGTGGAACTATATTGTGAAGTTTTGGGTCTGCTGAACTGCCTGATTAGTGGGTTATCAGCGTTTGCAAAATCAATCAAACACTAGAATGCATACTGGAGAAACCTGCCGCAAGTAAGCATGATTTATTTCTACTGTTGCGATAAAAACCTAGGGTTCTCCCCAAAATTTGAGGGACATATTTAAGAAAAAGTGGTGCTGCACTCAGTGCAGTGCAACTTTTCTTGTGCCCTTTAGCCCCCACCACCATGTGTGCACCATATTTAAAGTATGGCGCACCATTGCGTAGGGTAGGGAGCAATAGCATAATTTTTTATGCTACTGATGTACTCTGCAATAGTACCACCAAAATGTTGGCGCTACTGCAGAGTACAAAGAGACTTATTGTATTCAATGGCATGCCCCCTTTTCACACCTGCTCTGTGCAGATTTCCTTGCACCATTTTTACATCCCCTCTAAGTGGGGGGAATGCCCCGCTTGCATACTGTCAGAAATGGAGTGCAGTCAGTTTGTACTCTGTCCAAGCAAGGACCCTCACTCTAGTCATGGCAATGGAGATACACACTTAAGATAACCCCTGCTCACCCCCTTGGTAGCTTGGCACAAGTAGTCAGGCTTATCTCAAAGGCAATGTGTAAAGTTTTTGTACCAACACACACATTCATAGAGTGAAAACACTACAAAATGGACACCAAACCAATTTAGAAAACTAGGCAATATTTGTCTAAATCAAACAAGATCAAAATGTCGAAAATCCAACATGCACAAGTCAAAATATGAATTTTCAAAAGAATAAGAGTCTTACTCCATAGAAAACAATAGAAATGTTGTTGTTACACCAAGTACCTGGCGAGCGTGCATCGAAAAAGTCAGCGATGCGTCGAAATCTTGCTCGCAAGTGAAGCTGTGCGTAATTTTTTCTTCAGTCGGGTAGGCGATGCATTGTTTTCCTCCCCTGCAAGAGAACGATGCATCGATTTTCGGACGGGGCATCTCTGATCCGCACAGGCTTGCGTAGATTTTTGATGCCCAGCGAAGATGCATGAGAAATCTGGCCGCACTGTGTTGGAGAACAGCGCTGCGTGGGGTTAGCGTCCTTATCAGCAGCCGCAAGCGGGTGTCACATCGTTTCTCCAGCTGCAATGCATTGATCTCCAAGCCCTGATGTAGGTGGAGCATCGATTTTAGCCTCAAAGCGGGTGGCGCATCGTTTTTCAGCCACGTTGTAGGTGGTGCGACAAAATGTTCCCCGCATGGTGTTCTGTGTGGGGATTTCAGTCCTTGTTCTGCCAGCTTCACTTCTCATGGGCCCAGGAACTGGAATGGGCACTACTTGGCAGGGCAGGACTCTCAGCAGAGAGTCCAGGTGCTGGCAGAGGAAGTCTTTGATGGCCCGAAGACTTTAAATCAGGAGGCAAGCTCAATCTAAGCCCTTGGAAATTCTTCAAAAGCAGGAATATACCACAAAGTACAGTCTTTGTCCTCTTTCAGGGAGAAGCAGCAACTGCAGGTCAACCCAGCAAAGCACAGTCACAGGCAAAGGGGGATTACTCCTCCTCCAGCTCTACAGCTCTTCTACTTGGCAGAGGTTCCTGTTGACTCTAGAAGTAATCTAAAAATCTGGAGTTTTGGGTGCACTACTTATACCCCTTTCTGCCTTTCAAGTAGGAAAACTTCAAAGAAAAGTCTCTGTTGTTCACAAAATCCTGCCTTGCCCAGGCCTGTCTCCAGACTCACACCCGGGGGTTGTAGACTGCATTGTGTGAGGGCAGGCACAGCTCATTCAAGTGTAAGTGATCACTCCTCCCTCCACTCTAGCTCAGATGGCCCATCAGGATTTGCAGGCTACACCCCAGCTCCCTTTGTGTCACTGTCTAGAGGGGATTCACAAACAGCCAACTGTTAGTCCGACCCAGACAGGGAATACACAAGCAAGCAGAGTCACAGAATGGTTTAAGCAAGAAAATGCTCACTTTCTAAAAGAGGCATTTTCAAACTGACCATTTACCAAAAGATGTATTTTTAAATTGTGAGTTCAGAGACACCAAACTCCTAATTTCTATCTGCTCCCAAAGGAAAACTGTGCTTAAAAGTTATTTAAAGGCAGCCCCCATGTTAACCTACAAGAGAGATAGGCCTTGCAACAGTGAAAAACGAATTTAGCAGTATTTCACTGTTAGGACGTGTAAAACACATAAGCACATGTTCCACCTTCAACATAAATTACATGTATAGGTTAGGCGGGGAAAGTGAGTACACTTGCACACACTAACACTGCAGTGGCAAGACTGAGCCATGTTTATAGGACTAATCATGTGGGTGGCACAACCAGTGCTGCAGGCCCACTAGTAACATTTGATTTACAGGCCCTGGGCACCTCTAGTGAACGTTACTGGGGACTTACTAGTAAATCAAATGTGCCAATAGTGGATAAGCCAATCACACATACATTTTACACAGTGAGCACTTGCACTTTAGCACTGGTCAGCAGTAGTAAAGTGCCCAGAGTACCAAAAACAGAAAAAGCAGAGTCCAACACACAGTCAAAACATGGGAAGCAGAGGCAAAAGAAACAGGGGAAGCACGTCAAAAGCTTCCAGGTCTAACACATGTCCCCTCCAGCTGAGATTGGGAGGAACTACCCAACCCCTGGGGAGTCCTCCTCACTAAGGCGGAAGAACCTGGATGGACCATCAGCGTTGGCGTGTTCTGTGCCAGGACGGTGTTCACCATAAAGTCCATCCCCTATAGGGAATGGACTGCCTCAACAGTTTTGGGTTCTCACCCCACATCTGCATTAAGCATCGGAGGTGTCAGAAGATTACCCATTATATCAAACTTCCACAGGAGCAGATGCCTTTTACCCAAATCCCTCCAACAGATGGATGCTCAGACTTTAACTGATTATCTGAACCCAGCATCCGCTGGGGGGAAAGGGGAATGGGAATAGAAAAAGAGAGACCGTCTCCAGCTCCAGTTCCAGCATGTGTTTTCCACTTGAAGATAGGATATTCAGTGTGTGCTTCTGTAACTTGCACCTTTCTTCTTATTGGGATTGCTTTAAAGGAAGGACCTGTAGTACGGTGATAAGAGCATAGATAAGTACATTCCTACTGCACATTCAACTGTTGAGCCATTCACATTCACCCAATCTATTGTTCTCCTAACGTGGATCTTTTGAAAGACTAGCCTCTCTCTAAGAGACCAATGTTAACTTAATATCTTCTTTTCTCCAGAAGTCAGAGGTTTGCAAGGTTCTCTCAAGGACAGTCCAAAAGTTCACAAATATACAAACTACTAATGTATTTTACAGAAAACAAAAACTCTGTCTCAAAGTTCAGTTTTCTCATTCACAGTCTCTAGGAATTACTCTGAACACTGAGGTTTGTATTTAAGATGGAGAAGTCTGTAAAGCAAAGAGTTCTTGAATATATATGTACATATATATATTGACAAGTCTGGAAATCATACAAAAGGATTCCTTACTGCAGTTGCTTGAAGTTCTGTTAAGCCAAAACGAATTCTCCTCAGAAAGCCGATAGCCAGTAGTTGGAAAAAGGAAGAAATTCAGCTTCTCCAGAAGGGAAAAAGTAGCTGGTGTGCACACCGTAACAAGAAAAAGAATTAATTACTCAAAACTGGAAGAATTCTCTATTAAACAAAGCGCCTCAGAAACACTGGTCATTCTCCTCAGGATGACGGTTGATGTGCAGGGCTCCCAGAGAGAAACGGCTGGAGGGAAGCTTCAGCACAAGACTAAGGTAGAAACACTAGAGCGCTGACCTCACAAGGATTTGCAGCCTCCATCTTGAGTGGCAGTTAAACCTGAAGAAGCTAGTTCTAAGAACAGCCTGCGCAAGAGCCACTGGGAGTGAGGACGCCGCTGCAACCAACGTGGGTACAAGGAAAAGGGGAATCGTTTTTGCTGCGGGAAGAACTTAACAACACTAGCAATAGTTTTCCTGACATGAGGGGCCTGTGGTTGGTCTGAACCCGGTAAGGGACCCAAACAAGTAGGGTCTTAGCTTCCTCAGCGCCCAGACCACAGCACAAACTTCCCTTTCAATTGCACTCCACCTCTGTTCCCTGGGGCGCAGTCTCCTGCTAAGGAAGACTACAGGCTGATCTATGCCCTCCACATTTAGGTGTGAAAGTACAGCACCCACACCATGCTCTGAAGCATCTTTCTGTACCACAAACTCCTTGGAGAAGTCAGGGGCCAGCAGCACGGGCGCCGTGCACATGGCCTCCTTCAGGGTGTCAAATGCAGTCTGGCACACCACAGTCCAGATCACCTGTCTAGGCTGCTTCTTAGAAGTCAGCTCTGTCAAGGGGGCAACAAGATGCCATACCCCTTGACAAATCCCCTGTAGTACCCAGTGATGCCTAGGAAGGCTCTCAACTCTGTCTGGGTCTTGGGGGGTGCCCAAGTCCGAATGCCATCAATCTTGTGTTGTAGGGGTGCCACCTGGACGCTTCCTACCTGGTTTCCCAAGTACACCACTGACCCCTGCCCCATCTCGCAATTCCTGGCCTTGATAGTGAGGCCTGAAACTTGCAGTGCCTTCAACACTTCCCAGAGGTGGTGCAAGTGGTCCTTCCAGCTGGAGCTGAACACAGCAATGCAGTCAAGGTAGGGGGCACTGAGGTTTTCAAGCCCAGCCAGGACCTGATTGACCAACCTCTGGAAGGTGGCAGGGGCGTTCTTCAACCCGAACGGCATGACTCGGAACTGGAAGTGCCCCTCTGGTGTTGAGAATTCTGACCTCTCGTGGACCCCATCATTTAAGGCAATCTGCCAGTACCCAGACGTTAAATCAAATGTGCTGAGAAACTTGGCTTCCCCTAACTGATCAATGAGCTCATCAGCTCTGGGGTGGGCATCAGTCTTGGTGACGGCATTGAGACCCCGGTAGTCCACACAGAGCCGAAGTTCTGGTGTGGCACCAGGTGCAGCAGCCTTGGGTACCAAAACCACTGGGCTGGACCAAGGGCTGCTGGCGCGCTCAATCACCCCTAAAGCCAACATCTTGGACAGATCCTCCTTGATGCTGGCCTTCACTCTGTCAGCCATTCTGTAAACCTTGTTTTTCACAGACATGCTGTCCCCAGTGCCCACATCATGCGTGCACAGATGTGTGACACCTGGAGTTAGTGAAAACAGAGTTGCAAAGTGTCCCAGTGACTGGTGACACTCACTTTGTGCTCTAGAATCAGAGAAGGGGAGAGGACCACGTCTTCTACTGATCCATCCTGCTCCGTGGCAGTCAGGAGGTCAGGGACAGGTTCACTCTCCTCTTCCGCCCCATCATCTGTAGCCAGAAGCATGGTTAACTCAGACCTCTCAAAGTGGGGTTTGAGGCGGTTCACATGTAGAACCCTCAAGGGGTTCCTTAGAGTCTGCAATCCCACCAAGTGGGTGACATCACAATTGTGCTCCTTCACCTCAAATGGCCCTGACCACCTGTGCTGCTGAGCACAAGGCTCTACGGGGGCCATGAACCACACTTTCTGGCCAGGCTGAAACTCAGCCAGAGTTGTATTATGGTCATACCAGCCTTTCATGTCTTCCTGGCTTGCCTCAAAGTTCTCTTGTGTGAGCTTGCTGAAGCGCGCAGTTTGGGTTCTGAAGGCCAGCATGTAACTGAATACATCCAGGGGTAACTTCCTAGGAGCTTGCTCCCAGCCCTCCTTCACCAGACTTAGAGGTCAAAGGGGCTAAAGCCAACCCCCTTCTGTGGTACTTCCTGTTAGGCAAAGAGAGGGCATGGTAAGAGGACGTCCCACTTATGCCTCATGGATTCTGACAGACCCCCTATCATGCCTTTCAGGGCTCGGTTGAGTCTCTCAACCAACCAACTACTTTGGGGGGTGGTAAGGAGTGGTGAACTTGTAGTTCACTCCACATTCCTTCCACATCGCCTTTATGTACATGGACATAAAGTTGGTACCACTGTCAGATACCACCTCCTTGGGGAAACCCACTCTGGTAAAGATCCCCATCACTGTCTGGGCCACAGCGGGCGATGTCACTGTCCTCAGAGAGATAGCTTCAGGGTACTGGGTTGCATGGTCCACCAATACCAGGATGAACCTGTTGCCCAGGGCTGTCTTGGGGTCCAGAAGCCCTACTATGTCAATGTCCACCCGCTCAAAAGGGGTGTTCACGACAGGAATTGGTTAGAGGGGAGATTTACATTTCCCTCCTCTTTTGCCACTTGCTTGGCAAGTCTGGCAGGTCCTACAGAAAGCTTCTGTATTTTCCTCATTTGGGGCCAATAAAAGTTGGTGCCACCCTGTCAAAGGTCTTGACTTGCCCTAAATGTCCTGCCAGATGCACATCATGAGCCAAACCCAGTATGAAGGCTCTGAAGCGCTGGGGTACCATCAGCACACGAGCTGCCCCAGGCTCAGCGGCCCTGGGAGCGCTATACAGGAGACCATTCTCCGAATAGATCAGGTGAGTCTTGGCCTCAGCTCCAGCTGCCTGGTTCCCTGCCTGCTGCCTAAGACCTACGAGAGTAGGGCACACCTTCTGTTCTGAACAGAACTCCTCCCTGGTGACAATGGGTGAGCTCAGGCAAGTCTCCCAGTTCAGCTACTTGTTCCCCTGTAGGTGCCGGGGCGTTCCCCTCAGGGTCAGCCTCCTCCCAGACCTTGGGAACTTCAGGGGTGGATTTCCCGTGCTCCTTGCTCTTTCTCTTGGCAGGCACCTGGACCTCTGTCTCAGGCTCCAAGTCCATCTGACCACCCTGTCTGGCTGCCATTGACCGAGTGGACACGCATGCCCACTCCGGCAACCCCAACATCCCCAAGTGCGACCTGAGTTCCACCTCCTTCCAGGTGGAAGTCTCCAGGTCATTGCCCAGCAGACAGTGAACTTGCTTGGTGGGACTCACAGCTACCCTCAAAGAACCTGAGACCCCCCTCCACTCAAAGGGAACCTGCACCACCTTACATTGGCACTCCGAGCTGTCCACTGCAACTACTTGGTGGAATACACAAGGGACTATTTGGTCTTCAGACACCGGGTGACACTGGACCGTGGTCAAACTGGCTCCAGTAACTCTGAGACCTTCTACCCTCTGCCCATTGATGGCCACCCACTGCTTGTATTTTTTTGTGTTATCAGGCATTAGTTTTCTCGGGACCATCTCACCATCAACTAGTGAGACAAGGGTCACTTCTGTTGGTACCCCACACCCACCTAGGACCAACTCTTCCCCAAGTGCTACACTGGCCAACCCCTTGGTCTGCCCACAGCTGGGTGTCTGTGTCCACTTGGGACATTTGGGATCCCCCTTCATGTGACCCACCTGGTCACAAGCAAAGGATTTACAGGGTCACGCCTCTGCAGGACTTCCTGAAGACGCCCAAGGTTTCTTATCTTGTGGGATTTCTTACCCGGGTTACTAGACTTGGGCTCTTTGGAAGACTCCTTTTGTTTACCCTTGTGCCCCCCCCACTCTGTTGCTGGGAACCCTGCCCACCCTTGGCAAAATCTCCCCTATATACCTTTTGGTGGACTCTTGATCTTACCCAGCGGTCTGCCTCCATAGCAAGCTTCCTGGAGTCAGTCACCTTACTACCAGTCAAGTGCTGGTGCAGCTCTGAAAAACACAGACTAGACAAGTGTTCCCATGCAAATATGTTGTACAGCCCCTGAAAATCTGTGACATTACTGCCCTTCACCCAAAAATCCAGTGCTCTACAGAAAGAATCTACACATTCTAACCAGCTCGGGAATCAGATTTCTTACTCTGTCTAAACTGATCCCTATACTTGTCAGGAGTAAGACCATACCTAGTTAGAAGGGCCTCCTTCATGTCAGCATAGGTGAGATTGTAACCCTTACCCAAAGCTAGCAAAGTGTTCCTCCCCTCCTCTGAGAAATGGTTCCATAAACCTGTTCCCCAATTCTTCTCAGGAACCCCATTCAGATGGATAGATGCCTCATATCCCTAAAACCATCTCTAGGTATCATCTCCCTTCTTGTACTCTCTTACTACATTCTTTGGAATGTGTACTATTCTCTGAGTGCCCCGATGTACTGCTACCACCATCACTGCTGAATCTACTCCTTTGATCCAGCTCCTTTACTCTGAGCTCATGGCCCAAAAGCATCTCCTTGGCTCGCTGCTCCCTACGAGCCTCCATTTATAACCTCTCCAATTCTATCTGATGCCTCCTGGCTTCTCTCCTGTCCTCCAACTCCTCTGAAATGAGCCTTCTGATCCACCACTGCCTCTTGCCCAGAACACCCCCCCCCCCAGTAGCTCCTGCACCCTTAACACACATTCCCTTGGATTTGGCTCCACGGTCTCCCCAATTGAATCCTCAGACTGCCCACTGCCAGCTCTGGCTGCTACCCAGGCCTTCAGCACCCTTTCTAGCTCCTCCTTTTTGGTGAGGCCACTGACTTGGACTATGAGGTTTTTGCAAACTGCCTTCTGTTCCTTTACATTGTATGTTTCCAACCTATCCTCCTCAAAAAACAAATCCTGGGATGCAACTGATGATGCCCTGGACTGAGACATAATGTCGCTTGAACTCAAGGTAAAAAATGGGTCAAAGGAAAAATTTAAACATTAAAATCCATATGCGGCACATAGTGGTCTGAGATATGGTAGTAGTGTACACCAATCTCTGTATATCAAGTGCAAATGCAAGACCTATCCTCACCGCTAACAACAAATGTTAGAAATGGGGTCTCTAGTGGGCAGTCGGTTTGCACCCTGTCCAAGTAGGGACCCTCACTCTAGTCAGGATAATGGAGATACCAACTCAGATAACCCCTGCTCACCCCCTTGGTAGCTTGGGACAAGCACTCAGGCTTATCTCAGGAGCAATGTGTAAAGCATTTGCACATTACACACAGTAATACAGTGAAAATACTACAAAAGGGCACCAGTCCAGTTTTAGGAAAATAGCCAATACATATCTATGTAAAACAAGACCAAAACAAGAAACATCCAACATACAGTAATAAAGATATGAATTTTGCAAGAATTAACTTAAAAATGCAGTTCCTTGAAGTCGATAGCTCCATCTGGTGCTACAACGGCATCATGAACAACAAATCCAACAGTTCAGGCCGGCTGCGGCATCGCACACCAGCTGCAGTGTCGGGAAGACTCGCAAACAGTACCTTGGAAATGTAGGGCATAGTGATCCTCGCAATGAGGTCCGGAGAGTGGTGTCTCTGTTGTTGTAGGCGTCAGTTCCGGAGGTCTATGTGGGAATTGTCGGGCCCTTGAAGTCAGACGCGTTGCAGATCAAACTCCGGGCTGATAAAGTCAGGAGCGCTGGTGAGAATGGCATCGGGGCTGAGGTGGGAAGCGGGCCGATGCAACGTGCGGTGCCCACAGGTCACGGTGCAGGCAGTGGCTCGGTAATGGCATCCAGCGGCGTCGGTGAGACCAGGGCTGTGGTGTGAAGTGGGTCAGTGCGACGTACGGTGTTACCAGGTCACGCTGCAGGCAGCGTCATTGTCATTCCTGAAGCGCTATTGTCGGTAGGCCCATGTCGGTGATATGGCGCGGGACAGGCGCCATCCGGTGTACACAATTCATGGTGCAGACAGGGGCGTGTGGTGAACAACAAATCCAACAGGTCAGGCCGGCCACAGCATTGCACACCCGCTGCAGTGTCGGGAAGACTCGCAAACAGTACCTTGGAAATGTAGGGCGTCGTGATCCTCGCAATGAGGTCCGGAGAGTGGTGTCTCTGGTGTTGTAGGCGTCAGTTCCAGAGGTCCGTGTGGGAATTGTCGGGCCCTTGAAATCACACGCGTTGCAGATCAAACTCTGGGCTGATAAGGTCAGAAGCGCTGGCTTGAATGGCATTGGGGCTGAGGTGGGAAGCGGGCCGATGCAACGTGCGGTGCCCACAGGTCACGGTGCAGGCAGTGGCTCGGTAATGGCGTCCAGCGGCGTCGGTGAGACCAGGGCTGTGGTGTGAAGTGGGTCAGTGCGACGTACGGTGTTACCAGGTCACGCTGCAGGCAGCGGCATTGTCGTTCCTGAAGCGCTGTTGTCGGTAGGCCCATGTTGGTGATATGGCGCGGGACAGGCTCTGTCCGGCGTACACAATTCATGGTGCAGACAGGGGCGGGTGGTGACGACACTGGAGTCGATGGTACTGGCGTCGGTGGACCGGGGCTGTGGTGTAGGATGGGATTGTGCTTCGAGTACCTCACGAGCGGTGTCAAAAGGCCATGGAGCAGGCAGCGGCGCTGGTGTCAGTAGGAGTGTCGTCGTCGGGGATGCCAGGCTCTGGTGTGAGCAAGGAGATGCTGGAGTACAGGGCCCACAGGTCACGGTGAAAGCAGTGGCTTGGTGGTGGCATCAGGTGGCGGTGCCAGGTGGCAGCGTCAGTGAGACCAGGGTTGCAGTGTGAAGCGGGGCGGTGCGGCTTTGTGGGGCTTCGACAAGTCACGGTGCAGGCCAGCGGCGTCATTGCCGGCATTGCACTGATTTTGATGACTTTGATGAAACTGAAGTCTTTGATATCCTTGAGACTTCCAACATGAGGCAAGCTCTTCTCCAAGCCCCTGGCGAACTCTCTCAAGCAGGATACACAGCAACATTCACCCTTTGCTCTCCTTTAAGGGAGAAGCAGCAACTCCAGACCAACCCAACAGAGCACACACAGCAAAGGGGCAGTATTCCTACTCCAGCTCTTCAGCTTTTCTCCTTGGCAGGGGTTCCTCTTGATTCAGAAAGATTCTAAAAGCCTGGGGTTTTGGGTCCACTGCTTATACCCCTTTCTGCTGTTGAAGTAAGCCTATTTCAAAGGAAAGTCTCTGTTGTTCACAAGATCCTTCCTTGCCCAGGCCTGGCCCCAGACAAACTCCAGGGGGTCAGAGACTGCATTGTGTGAGGGTAGGCACAGCCCTTTCAGGTGTAAGTGACCTCTCCTCCCACCAATCTAGCTCAGATTGCTCATCAGGATATGCAGGCTACACCCCAGTTCCCTTTGTTTCACTCTCTAGAGGGGATTCACAACAGCTCAACTGTCAGCCTGACCCAGACGTGGAATACACAAGCAGGCAGAGGTACAGAATGGTTTAAGCAAGAAAATGCCCACTTTCTAAAAGTGCCATTTTAAAACTAACAATCTAAAAACCAACTTCATTAAAAGATGTATTTTTAAATTTGCGAGTTCAGAGTCCCCAAACTCCATAATTCTATCTGCTCTCAAAGGAAATCTGCACTTCAAGGATATTAAAGGCAGACCCCATGTTAACTAATGAGAAAGCTAGGCCTTGCAACAGTGAAAAACTAATTTGGCAGTAATTCACTGTTAGAACATGTGAAACACATCAGTAAATGTCCCGCCTTTAACATACACTGCAGGTAGCCCTGGGGCTACCTAGGGCCTGCCTTAGGGGTGCCTTACATGTAATAAAAGGAAAGGTTTGGGATGGGCAAGTGGGTACACTTGCAAGGTCAAATTGACCTGTGGCAGGCCTGAGACATGTTTATAGGGTTACTCATGTGGATGGCACAACCAGTGCTGCAGGCCTACTAGTAGTATTTGATTTATAGGCCCTGGGCACACATAGTGCACTTTACTACAGATTTACAAGTAAATCAAATATGACAATCATGGATAAACCAATCACCAATACAATTTAAATAGGGAGCACTTACACTTTAGCACTGATCAGCAGTGGTAAAGTGCACAGAGACAATAAACCAGCAAAAACTAAATCCAGAATACCACAACAACAGGAGGTAAAAAGGCAAAAAGTAAGGGGAGACACACCAGAGCTGCCAGGTCTAACAATCATTCAAAACTTTCTTGCTGTCTTGTGATTTGGCACTGTACGCAAGTTGAACAGGGACTGTCTACTTACTCAGTAGGGTCTCTTGCCCACTCATCCCTTTCCTACAGCCAGAATGCAATTTGCTGCCTTGTGGATTGATTCGCAGCGAGATTTGGCTGGATTGTCATACCATCTTTGGGTTATTTCATCCCTTTTTAGATGGTATGCTGGCCCCCTGGCTCCCAGTCAGTTACCATTTTTCCATCAGCATCGTCCATGTTTAATCCCTTCATTTATCATCAGAAGTGGCTTCAGTGTATGAAAATTAGTGCCCCATGTGACGTCCTTCTTTCCTGATCTTTTTGTTAACTCTGAGAGGGCTATCTCATTCCTCCCCTTCTGTGTTCCCAGGCAAATTTAGAAAATTTAACTTACTTCCTTGAAGAGCTCAAGCTTCACCAGTCTCCATTGTGGTGCCCAGATTCTCTGCAGCAATTAGTTAGTAAATATTTTCATACTTGGCGCAAATCCCAGACGCATTCACTTCCTTCAAATACCTTTGAGTGCACTCTCCCAGCTTCTTTCTACACTTTTTGTTATGGACGAGCGCAAAGCACTCCGTCCTATTCTGTAACGTCTCTTTGGGCTTCCAACCACGCCCATGTCACGTCAGTCACTTTCATTGGTTCGTGGGCTTGCCTCTTAAAATCCGCTTGCTTTCATTTGTGAAAGACATGCATATGTCATGCCTTTTCCGGTGTTTAGCCCACCTACACAGCACTGGTAAACTATGAAAAACATACGAGGCTCGATTTTTTTCAGCATGGTGTCTGGACTACTTTCTCTGTTTATTTTCCACGCAGCGCAATCGCACTGCATTTTTGTTTCTTTACAACGCTAATAGCTCTAACACGAGCAAATGCGAGTCCCGTTGCATTGAAAATGCTTGTTTAATTTGCAATGCCTCATAATTCAGGCAGGGTTTTCATTGTTCCTGGCACAATCTCTTTTATAACTGTCATGCCCATACTGGGCAACTTTGTTTTAAATCTCCTTGTATTTTGGGTTTCAATTCTATGCCTGGTCCGACAGTTCTAGTGCCTCAGAAGGGGGTACGTCTTCCTCGTTGCTCTTTGTGTGGCAACTCAACTCATTGTTAACTGGGAGTAGGTCATCCAGGGCTGCGCGGCTGTCTCATTCACCACCATGTGCAGGGTGTATTTTGTTCTGACGCTCCTCACCGTTTCATATGTTCCCTTCCGTTATTTCTACACTCAGGTGGCAGTGTAGCTTCTGTCCTCCCAACTTCTTCCCTAGGTTTCGCAGGAGGCCTCTCTCGATTTCCAGAGATGTGACCCCTCCTTCGGATGCACATTTTGCAGGTCCTTCTCTGACTACGCAGTATCCATGTGGTCCATCCTCTTCTGATGTGACTCCTCAGTCGTCCCTGTCACTGTAAGACATTTGGGACCCAACAGGGCGATGGTTGCTCCAATGTTATCAAGGGCAATGCCCAATTACTATCCTGTTTGTGCCTCTGAGAAGAGCAAGGACAATGCAGTAAAATTCCAGGGGGTCACACTTTCTATAATCGGAACTAAAAGTTCCCTCGGTGCTTAGCAGGAGCCATACTGTGTAGTGTCAGACAATAAAGGCAGCCCCCCCCAAATAATCACACTCACTTTTTTATGGAAGGTCTGCAGTTCAGTATTCAGTATTCAGAGTTCACTGTTAGGACATCTAAATATAATAGAAGACTGTACAGGTCTACAGCAGTGACAGCACTAAACTCCTGGACTTAAAAATCTTTGGGACATATTTATACTCCATTTGTGCCAAATTTGTGTCATTTTTTTCTACGTAAATTCGTCGCAAAACTAACTCCATATTTATATTTTGACGTTAGACATGTGTAACGTCAAAATATTGGAGTTTGTACCATTTTTGCAGATGCGTGAACCTACCTTGCGTCAATGAGATGCAAGGTAGGCGTTCCCATCTAAAAAATGGTGCTAACCCCATAGCCCCATATTTATCCCCTCGTGTTAAAATGACGCACGGGTGGGAGGAGGGGCTAATTAATAATGCAAATCTTGCTTTGCACCATTATTTAATGCATGGGTAAGACCAAACGTTAGGGGACCTGTGGACCCATTTCCATGGTTAAAGACCATGGAATGCGTCCACAGGTGCCCTCCTCAAGCCCCAGGAACACTGCCACCCACACCAGAGGGACACCAGAGGATGGGGGACCCCATCCCAGGTTAGTAGGGTAAGTATAGGTAAGTATTATCTTTTCTTAAAGTAAAGTGCCACCAGGGCGCAACTTGGGGCCCCCTGCATGGCACAGTGTGCAATGACCATGCCCAGGGGACACTGCTTCCCTGTCCTTGCCATTGGGGTGTTGGGCATGACTACTGTCTTTTGTAAGACAGGAGTCATGTGGTATGGATGGTTTTGCATCAGAAAATTATGCTAGGCTCGTTAGAGACATTTTTTTGCCTCTAACCAGCCTAACGTCATTTTTTGGTGCAAAACCCCCTTCTCCCATACTGCCACTGCCACCTGGCTAACATCATTTTTTTTTACGCTAGCCCGCCGGCTTGTGCCAATCCATAAATATGGCGCCCGGCTGGCACTCAGGAATGGCGCAAGCCGGTGCTAAACTTTTTGATACAAAACTGTGTTAGTGCAGTTTTACATCAAAATTTATAAATATGCTCCTTTGTTTTTGACTGTCCATATTTTTATGAGTATACCTGTGATTGGTATCCATAGTTCTTTTTGAGGGATGCATGTTTGCAACAGGACTGTTTGTGTATTCTGGGAAATTTGGTCAACAATATTTGTTAAGTCCTTTTAGTGTGAACATCAATACATCGCCAAAGCCTGCACTACTTCCACAGTGCATGTGATGGCCACTGGCTGACATTGGACAGGGCTATAAAGGAACCCTCTGGTGCTTAGCATCAGAGGGATTCCTTTATTTTTTAGCTCAGGCTGCTCGAAAAGAGCTTCTGGAGACGCCAGAGCCTTTTTTGTGTGATGATGATCAGTGTGCAGGGCGCATTGATGTCATTACTGCTACAAAGCTATCTGATCTCCTCATTTTAATTTCACTTCATCAGTGCTCGGGGGCATATCTCAGTACCCTGAGCATTGATTGTGTTAGCTGAGGTATTTTAAGAAAGGGGAGAATCTCCCCTTTCAAATGGCATCACTTCTCAGTGGATCCAGGCTTGGGGATTGCCACAGGGGAGTGATCCCTAAGCAGGTATCCACCCACTAGACACCAGGGAGTTGCCCTTTAGGCAAAGACTTGTGCGCCCCCCGAACCGCCCAAAAAATGTAAGTCTTTCCGCACCCCCCCTCCCCCAGTGGTGAATGGGGTGATCATCCACTAAGCTTCAGGTAGACATATTTGAACAAACACCATCAGCGTGGGCAATTACCTCCAATCTGACCCTCCTGGGTTGGGCACAAAGCCCACTAGACACAGGGATAGAAAAAGGAGGGGTTTTGCTACCCACCAGTGTACTACCTATGTCCTCACCTCATAAAGGGGCAAACAGTCTTTCATTCCATCCTAGGGGGCAGATTGAAGGTGTGCCCCAATATGTTTTCCCTGGGAGGAAGAAAGCCCACTAGACAGCAGGGAAAGTTAGTAAAAAACATTGAGGTGGTGGATGCCCACCATGGGCATGGACATCCACCATCCCAAAAAAAGAGTGCAACAGTCTTCTGTTCTCCCACTCCCCAAGGACAGAAAGTCAACTAGGCACTAGGAACTTTATAATGGCACCAAAACAAATGAAAGGAGTGTGACTACTTCGTACCCCTGCCTTAGAAGAGCCAATAGCGTCTTTCTGCCCTCTGGGAGCAGATTGGAAGTGTTTCCCAATAGGTTAAATTGTCCCAGGTCTCCCCCATTACCCCAACACCCCCATCCTCCCAGGTGAGGTAGAATGCCCACTAGACACCAGGGACTTTGTTTTTGGGGCAAAAAAGGGATACAGATGTTACATTCCAGCACTGGCCACACTCTTATCCCAAAAAGGTCAAACAAGTATTCTGTCCCTCCCTCCGAAGAACAGACAAGGGGGTTTGTCACTAATTTCCCCTTGGGGGTACAGAAAGCCAAGTAGACACCAAGAAATTGAGAGGTGTGCTAACCAAAAAAAAACAAGGGCGGCTCACTTTTGCATTGAGCCAAATCCTTGCCTCAGAAGGGGCAAAGGTGTCTTTCTGCCTTCTTCTGCCCCCTTTGGGGCAGATAGGAGGTTTCAAATTTAGAATTTTGTGTACTTTTCAGAAATCTATAGCTTTCTGGGATCACCTATGGCTTTCACATTGGCTTCTACCACAAACCGGAAGTAGGCTAAAAGAAACAAAAAAAAACACACAAAACAAATTAGTAACCTCTTAGCAAAATGCCAAAACAGTAGTAAAAAATGTTTTTCCCATTCTGCTCTGCATGTCCTTGCAGAAACTTTTTTCAGGCGTAATTATTTCATATTTTCCCCCAAAAATGTAAAATTTAGATATATTTTTGCTGTTTCCTCTGTCCCTTCTAGAAGAATCCACAAACCCTGGGAACCTTTAATATCCCCATGATGTTGGGCAAAAGGGTGTAAATTTGGCGTGGATAACTTATGTGCAAAAAAGGTTGGAGTCCGAAACCAAAAGTCCCCAAATAGCCAAAAAAGGGCTGAGCACTGGGGTGAAAAATCTTCAGCAGGTCATGCTTTATAGGCGTTAAGCTAATTTAGCTTGAGAATTAATTCTTGAAAAAGAGACATCTAGTGGTTAGGATACAAATCTGACTGGAAGAAGTATTCTTCAGAGCAATTTTTACTAGAAAAGACTTTGAAAAGGTTGTAAAAAGGAGGCTTTCATCTTTTAATAAAGCAAACTGATAAAGAGATATATTTAAATAACCCCATTATTATGGCTGATGAAGAGAAAATCCGATGGCTCCAAGCAAGGGAGCTGAAACCCCTGCTGACTGAAGACAGAATTGTGGTATGCTGTTTTGTAAAGAGTAAATTTAATAGTCTTTACAAGTTAATTGTTGAATCTGTCATTGAGCTCTAATCAGTGTCTGCTATTGTTTGAGTAATCTTACCTATCAGCATGTGGATCAAAAGCCAGACCCTACTTCAAAGATGATCAGTGCAGAGAGCGATTTCTCATCCTTCATAGGAATCAAAATGCTTCTCTGAGGTTAAGGGATCTCTTGACCCAGTAAAGAGTGTGGTGAACCATCAACAAATTATATCAACACCATCACAACACTTTAGACATCATGACCTATGTGGCCACAGAAGGAAATCTCAAATCAAAAAAGTTTCAAAGCTTTATTTCTATGACCACAAAGCTAACTTCTGAAGGCCTTGCGCAGAATCAAATTATAAAGATAAATCAGCACCACTTGTTGCCAAAAATGACTAGACAAGTTTAATCCAATTAGCGTCAACACAGTTAAGCATTCAAGCATAATAATACATATCATTAAAGTCAGGATTGACGTCACTGAAATATACCTCAAATTAGGCTGATTCAGCAATTTGTCAAATCAAATTAAATAGAGAACACAGTTTGGGTTTGGACATAGGATGTCCCTACAGCTAACCAAATTTGGACATGAATGTCTGGGAACAGGCTAACACATGCGTGCAGAAACAAAAGAGGCTAAAATAATTTGGAAAAGAATATCTCTAGGGCTACAGAATACTAAGTAGAAAAACAAAATAAGTGGGTGTCAGCATGCTCACTTCTATTAGAAAAACACACGTCAGGGGAAACACAGCATTGGCACAGAAATATACCTCTCCTAAGGTAAGCATTCAAGAGAGATTTGTCAGCAAAGCATCAGGATCAGCAGCAAAGTCCATTAGAAGCACCTTCAGGGGAAGTGTAGAACAGGAGCTGCACAGAGAACAACAGCATCCAAACAGGGTAAGGATAAAAACAAGACTCTCCAAAAGGTTGGAAGGGGACTGACTACAAGTTGCAAATGTCTGTACCTAGATAGAAATTTCCAAAACTTCTCGATTCGTCATTTCGATGAGTTCACATTACATCTCGGTCTATGGGGAAATTCTCAGTTCTTACCATTAGCGTAGTGCCCCTCATGGAGCAGTTAAATTAAGTACAAAAGATTTGGTGGGGTCCCCATCCTGTGGCGCATCTCCCAAAAATTCCCCCTGGGCACCAGGTCTTATGCAGCGCAGTGGTTGATAAATGCCACAAAAAGCTCACCCTTGGCCAGGTCACCTTTAACAAGGAGAAAATGGAAACCTGGTTGATGGCACTAGTCTTCTGCCTGAATCGTGGTTGCAAGTCCGAGAAGGTGTGGTTTTCTTCACATTCATCCCACAACTGCTCAAGAACCTGCTTGCAAGAAATCTTTTGCAGATTTTCTATTAAACAAATTGGTCAGTAATTGGAAGAGATACTGGGATCCCCCTTTTAAAAAATTGGAACAATCTCCCCCCCACCCACAGTGTTAGGATTGCCCCTTCTGTCCAGATGGTGTATGAAACCACATTGATAAAGGATGCCCAAACCAAAAATATCTGATTAAAACATCTGCAGGAATCCTGTGAAGGCCCTGTGCTTTTCCAAGCTTAAATGAGGCCACAGTCTGCTCTGTTTCCTCAAGGGAGAAAACTACTGGGGGAAAGTTGGGATCCGTCAAACAAGAGTGGCCCCCAGACACAAGGAGCACCTCAGTGGTATTAGATGAAGAATACAAACTCCCAGAATGGGCAACCTATTTGCAGGGTAGGATAGATGTTTCTGAAGGTATACCTGATCTCCCATTGCCCTCACTAATTAGAGACTAGATTTTCTTCTTGTCATTGGCTGCAGAGAGATCTCCCATCAACCTTACAAATCAGAAACCAGATTCTGTTGTTGTCATTGGCTGTAGAGACATCCAAGTGATCAGACCAAATACTACCTTCCCAGATTGCTTTGGCTTCCCTTAGAGTAGCCTGGTATATTGCCCTACTTTCCCTGATGACTTGCGTGTGTCCCCCTTTTATAGCTCCTAACAGGTTAGCCTTTGCCTTTTTACAGGGGCTGTTGAGCCACCCCCTTGGAGCCATTGGTTTTGTGTGCCCCAGCATTTCCTTGGTAAGCAGGTCCCTTCATTTGGAGAATACCGTATTGTACTCAGCTAAGATTAAGTTGCTATCCCCCCAGTCTGTATAGCTGATATCCATGTGGGTAGCGAGAATTGAATATAGGGCCTTGACTCCCTCTGGCGAGGAGCCCACTGTTTCCCATTTGACATCCCTCTTGTTATTTGTGGCTACAAGCTAGGTCTGGGTACATTCTGCGACCACTGGACGCAGGAGGATCATTGATTCTTTCAATTTAGTTGTTAGGGGAGTATGATCGCTCTCTTCACTTTCTGCCACCACCAGGTCTTCCAGTTTGCTCCACAGTCTTACATCCAGAAGGATGTACTAATTGTACTATAGTACAGCCCTCATCTGAATGTTGGTGCAAGTGTTTTATCAGAAGGGGATCACCCATTGCAGACTCGAATTACGTGTGTCAACGTAAGTTCCACAACCTGAAGTGCTGCTCGAGAGAGAGTCCTTCTAATAGGGCGAGCAAGATCTGGAACACCCCAGGTTGAGTTCTCAACACTTGACAAGTCACGGGCCAACCCACTTGGTTTAAATGAGAGGTTAATGTCCCCTGCCACAAGGACATAGTGGGTGCTTCAATAATTAAACCTTGTACATTAGGGGAAACCACATGAGGAGTCGTGACAGAGTAGGATAGAATAGACCAGACTAGAGCTAATAGGCCACCAGTGGAGCATCCATTGCGAGATTTAATAGCTGGGATACTATAGCTTTTGCACCTGCCCCTATTCACTTGGTCTATTGTTCATGTCTCCTGGAATAAACAAATGTTGTGGCCATCGACGAAAGTGCCCCAGTCGTGGGTAACTTATTTGTCCCTATTCCCTGCAATATTCTAACTCAGTAGGGTCATTTGCAGGGAAGGAGAGGTGGACTGCCAAGAGGAGATACCAATTGCATCCATATGAGGGCATTCAAGTGTATGGTGGGGCAAAGTTATCTGTACATAAGTTAACCAGTGGGCCGCAGTCACCGGGAGTGAATCCTAATGAATGATCTGGAAGCACAGGGCAAGTTGTGCCTGGGGTAAGACCATGCTTAGGCTGTCTGGGAAAGGTATCTCATTGCTACTGTAAACCATATGGTTATTAAAAAGTCAATCAACCTCAGTAAGTGGAGAGGGAGTTTCTGTTGGGGAACGGGGATCCTGATGGCTAACCCTTGCTCCTCATATACAAGGTTGTTGATCTACTGATGGGTGCTGGGGAGCAAACCCGCTTCTATCCCTCAAGAACAAGCCCAAGAGTAAAAGGGAGATGTTGGATCCTGGCAGTTTTGGATTGATACGATTGTTAAGGAGGTTTAGGACAATGTTTGGGTGCTTGAAGTTTACAACACTACAGTCACCCATAAAAAGCTCAGGAAAAGGCCCTACCCAGTCCACCCTCCTAAACATCAGTATGTGACCAGCATCCTAACAGGACAACCCAGCATGAGTACAAAGCCAATGAAGTCTTGTTTTTTTAGTAGGAAAAAGACTCCTCAGAGCCATTTGCTAAACAAGGCACTCTAGACAGTATGGTAACATACAGGCAAGCATTGGGTGGCAAGTTCAATGATGTAGACTTAGGTCCTGGTGCTTGAATCCTGCTTAGGTGTGGTGCCCCTCTCGCCCCTCCACCACTCCTCTGTGCCCCTTCAATTAGCCCAAAGGAGCAGTAGTCCACTCCTACTGCCTCGCAAGTGGCCAGGCTATTTTTACTAGCTGGTACTCCAACTGTGGGCTGCAATTGAGGTCTTGCCGGAAGACCCCTAGAAAACAAAGGCTGGAGGCTAGTGGCCTTGCTGGCAGGGGGCATGGTGCAGGGTTCAGCCACCTGGTGCTTGGAGATTATTAGTCCATTACGTTTCCGGATCTCAAATCCTATGACACCCAAATGCTGGTATATGTGCTCTAACTTGTCCATCACAGCTTAAATAAGTTTATCACACAGGTCCTGTAACCCCTCATGTGTTTTTGCCTTTTCACCAGCTTCGGGTGCACCCTCAGCCACATGTACGAAAGAATACAGCCTCTTAGATTTGGTGATAATGGCTAACCTCTTCCTTTTGCCTGCTGCTCCCTCGGGTGCCTCGGAGCACGAGTGCTGCAGTGTAGCATGTCGCGACTGCACTTGGGCTGCTTCTGCCTCCTTTGATGGTCACACAACTGGGCAATCCCCATGCTCTAGTTGGTGTTACACCTTGGTGTGGCTGGGGGTATCGTAGCCACTGGTGCTGATGGTGTCCTGGGTGGACAAGGGGGAGGAGGGTGAAAGCCGTGGGGACAAGAGTGATAATTGCGTTCAGCCAACTCAGTTTCCTTGCAGTTCACCCCCACTGCTCTCTGCAGGAACCCGTCAAGAGTGGAACAGGGAGAGGCCTTAAAACCACTCTCCTGTGCTTTGCCTTTCCCCATGGTGTCCCAGGTGGCAGGTGCAAACGATTGCAGGGAAGAAATGGAAGACAGGACAGTGCAAACAGTCCCTACGTTGTGGCAAATTTAAGGGGAGTGGCTCAGCCCAACATCTTCCTGGCGATGATGGGTGCAAGACAGGCCCGCCTTGGCCTGGGCTTCACCTGGACATGGTCAGAGTGCGTCATGCAACACCAGAACAAAGCGCCGCTCGTCAAGGTGCTGGGCCTCTGCTGCAGTAGACATGATAGAAAGACTAATCTCTGTATTGGTTTTAGGAGCAGGAGGTATTTTAATAGATGATACTTTTCTGTCAGACATAACTAATAGTGTCCTCCGGTGTCTTTGCCCTTCCTTCCCTGCTGGGATTCTAAAATGTCTAAATGTCAGCCATTTTCCACAAATCATCTACAGACGTACCTGACATCCATGCCCACATTCATCTGTTTAGTCATGCACTGGGTCACTTATTCATCCAAGCACAAACTCACTCATCCATCAAACTGAAACTCCATCTCACATTTACTCATTTATTCATTCACACATGTGTACACACAATCTTACTAATCGATGAATACACTTTCCATTATGCAATAGCCAGGTCTATTAACTTTGTCAATACCTGTTTTATTATCATTGTCATTGGTTTTGTGCAGGAAAGACTACTGCATGTTTGTTCCCGACTTTTTCATAAAATCTACTAATTCCACCCACATATTATTTATTCATTTTTCACAAATTGGCTCAGACCTCTTTGTGCCCTTAAAAAAATTCCCATGAATTAAAATTAAAGCTCCTAGTTTTCCGTTTTTATTGATTTTTATAGATAAATTCAGACAGAAAACAATGTGTTTACTGTCCGTATTTTAAAAGCTGAAAAATACAGAAAAATGTGCTTTTGGCGGAGGCTATCCATGCTGTCCTTTATGGATTCCAAGCCGAGCACTGAGCAGACAAATAGTATGGGGAGTTAAAAAAAACAGGCTGAGATTTGTTCAAAAACAGGTATAAGGTAACATATGTTTGTATAGAATGATAATATTTATCTCTGGGTGTAGTGTTTTATAATATTTATTTTCTTAATTTGCTAAAATACGGCAGGCATCAAAGTTTACAGGCATGTACACTAAATAAATATGAATAAATACCAATAAAATGGCCCAAAAGTAACTATGGATAAATATAGACATAACTATTAAAAATAAATACCATAAAACCGGAAGCCCCAATTTAAATACACCCGAGGTGTTTTTTCTGCCGCAAACACCTTGGGTCACACTGCACTATTCTGTTTTTTTAGTGTGAAATCCATCCTTGCATCCAGCGAGGACACTAGGACGCATTTCCTTTGAAAAAATAGCGGAAAAACAAAATGAAATGCCAATCGAATTTTGCCTAATTTCACAAAAAATTTGAGGAAATTCACATAATTCACGCAAAGGAAATGACAATTTTTCCCATGCCTAACATGGTTTATGAATTGGTATAGCTACAGTTATGCAACTTTTTACACTCACAGAATGTACATTTTAAAAACTTATTTAATGCTTCAAATTCTCCTTTAATGGATAATATTTGTCCTATCTGGCTTTCATGTAAATAGTTCCTCTTATTCAGGGATGTGTACATTTATATTGCACATAAATAGATCCTTTTTAAAGTTGTTTGGCATTTTCGCCTGAAAGTCCTTCTTTCATCTTACTATTTACGTTATTTTGTCTTTTAAAATTACACCTCCCCAAGACTTGTATGTATTTCTTACTTGGAACGTTGTATCGTTTATGTGTACGCACTCTCATGCCTGCTTCGATTGGCCTAAAACTGGAAAAAACACAAATAATTATTAAAAAATAAAGCACTCCCAGACTAGAAGTGTACTTATTTGCTGCCAGGCTCCTGACCCTAGAGTCTCTATAGACTTTACCCATTCCCCAACATTCCATGTTAGTCGGGTCACTATATCCAAACCACCTTCCAATGCTTAATTTGTAACAACAAAAAATAAAACACGAGTCGGTGCCCACGTTTGTTTTTAGGAGCCTTCCTGCTGCCTGCCTAGCTCACCACTTCACCCACTGACTCGGACTGTTAATTCATAGCAACCTTCATATATACTTTGGCTGATTTTCGGGCACTTAGTGCAAGGAGCTCTAATCTCATTTTGGTCACCGTATTTGAAATATCTTATGACCAGTGACAGAATGACTTGTCTCCGGCACAAGTAGATGCAGTTTATAGTTTTGCCACAAGGTGGTGCCAATGGAACAGTAACAGAGCCATAGTTATCACGTCTGTTTCCGTCTCATCTTTGACAATGGGAAGGAAGCAGGACAAAAATGAAAAATAATTTACAAAAAGAATCCGGTCCTATAAAATAAGCGCAACCGCCGTCCCCTATCACAGTATCCCGAGCAGTAATCTCAGTGAAAGGCCCATGAAGCGGCCGCTGAGACACCCGACGCTATAAACAGGGCAACTTGTGCAAACAGGTTAACAGCAATTCTCTGCTTTGTTTTATTTTTTTATTTTTGTGCTTTTGTATAGCGCGAACTCCAAGGTATTGGAGCGCTTTACACGAGCACCAGGTAGGTTACACAAGGACACATTCATTTTTTGCAGGCCAGGGGAGAAACTTACTTATTTTGTAAGTTTGCGCCGTTTTTGCGTTAAAAAGCAGGGCAAATGCGGCGCAAAAAAAGTATAAATATGGGCCTAAGTGATTTGCCCAGAATCACAGGATGTTGAGCCCAAGCCGAAACTGGAACCTGGTTTTCCAGCTCCAAAGTCTGCAGCTCTGGCCATATGGGGCAAGTGCGAAGAAACAGCCGTAGAAACATTCAATCCTGTCGTTTCTAATGCGCTTCTTATTGTGGAAAATGCTTAGACTCCACATCTGTTTCAGAACGCCAAGCGCAAAACACGCTTTATACCTTCCACAATACTTTTAACAAATAAAACTCATATTTTCTATGGTAAATATGCAAATACAAAGGGGCTTGAAAACCTGCATTGACTTTACTAAAAGGAGTCACTTGACGTTTTCTGGTGGCAAAGATATTTCTTTCAGAGAGGTATTGTAATGGTGTTCCAAGGTGAGCTGTGGAGTGTGTGGTTTTAATGGAGTGTTATACATTTTTTTATCACTAGGTATAAACTGTATATTATTCAAATCTGTATTTGAGAAGCACCTTTTTTTATTTAACTGAAATGTATTTGTGCATTTTGTAGCAGCCTTTATTATGATGTAATTGTATTTTTCACAGTTCTTTCAGGTACCTCGGTACCTCATAGTACTAACAAACATTGGCAAAGCCAATAGGTCTCATCTACGAAAGAGTTATTGGCTTTGCTAATGTGTTTTAGCCATTAGCCATGTTGTACACCAGAGTAGCTGCTGTTCAGCATGGCTTAAAGCTAGTGGCATAGTGGTGTGGAGTGGAGTAGAGTAGCATAGGAGCAGTGGTGTAGAGCCCAGTGGTGCAAAGTACAGTGCAGTGGGGTACAGTGCAGTTGTTTACAGTGCGTTAGCGTAGAGTGCAGTGGTTTAGAGTGCAGTGGCATGGAGTGGCATGGGACAGAGTAGAGTGGCATAGAGTGCAGTGGAGTAGAGTGGCATACAAATAGAGTAGCAGAGAGAGCAGTAGTGTAGAGTGGTGCAGTGGCACAGATTGCAGAGTAGACTCAAGTTGCAGGGAGTGCAGTGGTGTAGTGTAGAGTGGTGCGGAGTAGGGCAAAGTGCTGTAGAGTGGAGTGATGCAGAGTAGAGTGGCATAGAGTGCAGTGGCATAGAATGCAGTAGTACATAGTACATTGGTGTATAGTACGGTGGTGGAGAGTGCAACACTGCAGAGTAGAGTGTCAGTGCAGTGATGTAGAGTGGAGTAGAGTGGCACAGAGCAGTGGCGTAGAGTACAGTGGTACAGAGTAGAGGGCAGTGGAGTACAGTGCAGTTGTTTAGAGTGCATTGGCACAGAGTGCAGTGGCATAGAGTGGCATGGGGTAGAGTTACATAGAGTGCAGTGGAGTGGAGTGGCATACAAGAGTAGTAGCAGAGAGTGCAGTAAGGCTGAGTGGTGCAGTGTCATAGAGTGCAGAGTAGACTCATGTGGCATAGAGTGTAGTGGTGTAGAGTGGTGTAGAGTGGAGTATTGTAGAGTGGTGTAGAGTAGAGTATAGTGCCTTGAGTGCAGTGGCATAGAGTAGAGTGGTGTTTAGTGCAGAGTTGCAGAGTAGAGTGTCAGTGCAGTGGTGTAGAGTGGTACAGAGAACAGTGGCATAGAGTACAGTGGTGCAGAGTAAAGGGCAGTGCAGTTGTTTAGAGTGCACTGGTGTAGAGTGCAGTTGCATAGAGTGGCATTGGGCAGAGTAGAGTGGCATAGAATGCAGTGGAATAAAGTATATTGGTGCAAAATGCAGTAGTACAGAGCAGAGTGGTGTAGAGTATAGTGGCGGCCAGAGCAGTGTTGCAGAGTGTCAGCTTGCAGTGGTGTAGAGTGCATTGAACTAGAGTGCAGTGGTCAGAGTGGTATAGAGTACAGTGGTGTAGAATAGATTGTTTCTGAGTAGAGTGCAGTTGCATAGAGTGGAGAGGTGCAGGGTAGAGTGCAGTGGCATAGAATGCAGTGGAACAGAGTGCAGTGGCATAAAGTAGATTATTTCACAGTAGAGTGAGGTGGCTTAGAGTGGACAAGTGCAGGTTAAAGTGGAGTTGCATAAAGTGGCATTAAGTGTGATGGCATAGAGTAAAGTAGTGTAGAGTGCCGTGGCATAGAGTGCAGAGGTGCAGAGTAGATTAGAATGATGTACAGTGTATTGATGTAGAGTGCAAGGGCATAGAGTTGAGTGTTACAGAGTAAAGTGCATTAGCATAGAGTGTATTAGCTTAGAGTGCAGTGGCGTACAGTGCAGCGTTGCAGAGTGGCAGAGAGTGGAGCTGTCCGGATTAGATTGGTGTTGCCTAGGCTGGAGTGGTATCGCGTGCAGACGAGCAGAGCGCAGTGGTGTAGAGAGGCGCAAAGTGCGGTGGCTTAGAGTAGAGTAGTACAGAGTAGAGTAGAGAGGCATAGTGTGAAGTAGCATAGAGAGCAGTGGCATAATGTGGAGTGGTTCTGAATGGAGAAGAGAACAGTGGCATGGAGTGGCGTAAAGTGGAGTGATACAGAGTAGGGTGCAGTGGTGTGGAGTGGTGCAGAGCAGAGTAGAGTGGAGCATGCATGGTGTGGTAACACACTGCCATTACAGACAACACATTTTTGATTGAAATGAACATTACATTTGCACTGATATAGTTTTTCAAATCAAACTATATTGTGCACAGACGATGATGTGTGGAAATTGCATCACCTAATGCAATGATTTGTTTTAATCATGTAAAGGTATTTGTTTCCAGCACAGTTCAGAATTAACAAAAATGTGCTTGATTTGTACTTCTAATTCTGATATATTCTGAAGTCTATTTAAATGTTGTCAAGTCTTAGAAAAAACTCTTTACTAACCCCAGTATCCAGCAAGATTGTTGAATAAATCCTCTCACTTTGAAGTCAGAGAAAGGAAAGTAAACACTAAGTTCCCACCGAAGACAGAGCCTAACATTTGACTTTGTTCTTTGAATGCACAGCAAATATGATAAGATAAGAACAAGATTTACAGGCCTGTTTACAGAAAGGGAGCACTCAGCAGGATACTGTAAATAAGGTTTTGACAAGGGAAGGGACGAATTCAAGCTGCATATCCTAAAACAAATAAAGCCAGCAAATTGAAAGCAACACATTGTGAATTACAAACCACAAGGCCAATTGCAAGCAACGGGCAGAATGCATTCACAAGGAAGCACTATGAATTTACTTAAAGTGACAGCTGTGGGATACTTTGTGGGGAAAGTCCAGTATTTTAGTCCATATCTTGCAGAGGTTTGGCTACATCAATCACCCAGGTAGTATGACAAGAAGACCTGGAGTGGTTTCCATGTTGCAGGATAGGTCTGTACACCCATTCTATCAGTTTGCCACCATTTCCTATGGTACAGAGCTTCTGGCACACCTCTTGTAGGGTTAGTGCTAGGTAGCAGACATGAAATAGGGCATTTAATGATTATTTAAGGTGGTTGTAAGTAAGGAGTTGACCGGGGTGAAGATGGTAGTCTGCCACAAGGGTTTGGAAATTTAGTAGCTCACTGTTCAGAAACAAAGTCCCCAATTTTAAGACACCTGCAACATGCCACTGATGGAGTTGCTCTGAGCACAGCCATCCTGTGCGAGTGGGAAGGCTTAGCAAAAGTAGTGCAGGAGCATAGGGTTTCTTCGTGTCAGTGAGTTTACAGGTTCTGGCAAGGCAAGAGAAAGCCATGCATGATAACCCCGGATGGTGATCCATAGAATGGTCAGTACGAAACGATGAGCAGTGCATTAAGCCTTCCTTAAAAGTCTTTACCGGTAAACCCCATCTCATGCAGGGAGGTGGGCAGAAAGCCAGTGAGCCACCCATTGGACATCTGCAGCTGAATAAAAGCATTCTAAGTCCAGAAGATGTAATCCACCCGCAGTCACAGTTAGCTTTAGAGTGGAAAGAGCTCCCGATGGCGCTGCAGCGACCAAATCAGATGTGTGGCCTGTCTGAAGAAGGAATGAAGGACGAGCAGGGGAAGGTTTGCAAAATAAGACTATCATTGGGGTAGCACACCATCTTCGCTAGTGCCACATGGCCTCTACAGAAAGCAGAAGAGAAGACCAAAAAGCAAACTGGGCTTGGAGGGACTGTTCGCTCTGCCGAGATTTTCATCCTGGAAATCAGTGTAAGAATGGTAGATATTAATCACTAGGTATCAAAAGGTAACTGGTTCCCAGTTCAATCTGAGATCTAATTGTGTATGAAGGCGAAAACAGTGCCATATGTTAAAGAAACACTAATTACATTTAAAAATGTGTAAATTTTGTTTGTGCAATTTACATCCCAAATATTTTGAAGATTCTATGTGTACTTGACACTTAGGAATAACCCAGATCTCTAGTTTGGCTTTTGCTCAATTTCAAAACCATATAAAGACATGGACTAAGCGGGCAATTGCCTTCCACAACCTTCCAAGCGGTCTGGCCCCTGCTCACCCTACACAAGCACTGACAGCGAACCATTGCACCAGAAGAGTTTGACAAGGCGGATGGGTGTTGATTGTTCAACCACTTGACAGTGCCCCTTCTGTTTTGCTCCTGTGTGCAGACAACTCCCCAGGTACCCAATACCTTCAAATAGTCTGGGTGGACCCATCTTGTCTGATTTTAGGAATTGTCCCACCTTGTTCTTCTCTTCTTTATTTATCCAGTTGTTAGCAACAACCCTTTGAATTTCTTGCCGTAGATCTCCCATTTGATCTCAATTTCATCCTACTCTTTTATTATCTTTGATTGGTAGTCCGGGCTCCCATTTCTGAGATAAATGTCCCAAACATACACTCTAGTGCAGTGAGACTACAGACAAGTTGTGGGTACATCACATCCTATCATTAGGTGTGAGACTGTCACCCACACCATCTGCCCTGCCTCTTTAAAAAAAATTAGGTGGAAAGTCCATGGGCGGTTGGGGTAAGCCAGATGTTTTTGTTCAATTTGTTTAAACTAGCATAAGGTTAATTACCTTAATGTTTCCCAAACTGTTTGCCAGGGGTTTTGAAATGTTCAGAAACATAATCAAAATTTTGCTGTTACTTTCTCTTCAGGAAAGATCGGGTAGATTTGGGTAGGGGTGATGGCCTTGCCATGAAGGGCATTAATTTACTATTGAACAAGGACGTAATGTCACACCTGAATGTAGCACACCAGGAGGCAATCACAAAAGGTCCACAGTGAATAAATAGTGCTATGTTAAAAAAGAGTAAATAAATGCACTGACAACATAGTGAGGCATGGCCTCTCTTGCGTGTGTCTGTAAAACTGACGTTTGTTCTTGAATTTTTGTCCTGAATTTTGACCCTTTGTCTTGAATTTTTGTCCTGAATTTTGACCCTTTGTCCTGAATTTTTTACAGTCCTGTCCAGAATTTGCCTCAATGCCAGGTGGTCACCCTAACTTAATGCAATGAGCTCTAATCCCATTTTAGTCACGGTATATGAAATATTTGATGACCAGTGACAGGATCTGTTGTCTCTGGCACAAGTAGATGCAGTTTATAGTTCTGCCACCAGGTGGTGCCAATGGAACAGTAACTGAGCCGTAGTTATCACTTCTGTTTCATTCTAATCTTTGACAATGGGAATTAACCAGGACAAAAGTTAAAAATATTAAACAAAAAAAACAAAAAAATAGTCCAATAAAATTAGTGCAACCGCCGTCTGTATCACTGTAATCTGAGCAGTAATCTCAGTGAAAGGCCCATGAAGCGGCCGCTGACACACCCGACTTGCCCTGTGCAAACAAGTTAACAGCAACTCTCTGCTTTGTGTTTTTTTTTTTGTGTTTTGTATAGCGCGAACTCGAAGGTGTTGGAGCGCTTTACATGAGCACCCGTTAGGTTACACAAGGACACATTCATTTTTTGCAGGCACGGGGAGATTAAGTGATTTGCCCAGAACCACAGGATGTTGAGCCGAAGCCGAGACTGGAACCTGGTTTTCCAGGTCCAAAGTCTGCAGCTCTGGCCGTACGGGGCAAGTGCGAAGAAACAGCTGTAGAAACATTCAATCCTGTAGTTTCTAATGCGCCTCTTATTGTGGAAAATGCTTAGACTCCACATCTATTGCAGAACACCAAGCATCACACACGTTTTATACCTTCCACAATATTTTTAACAAATAAAACTCATATTCTCCTTTTCCATTACTATAACTAACTGCATGAACCATGGACCTATATGGGCTATAAATACTGACAGAAATTCAGATATTTTGTGAGTACCTGAAGTTCAGCTCAGATCCCAAAATCCAACCCCCAACTCTCCAAAGCATTCAAAGGTGGTGGTGGCTGACACTTGGACATTTTAGAATCCCAGCGGGTAAGGAAGGGCAAAGCCCCTGGAGGACCCTGTGGTGTTCCTATCAGTTAAGTCTGATAGACAGGCAAGATCTATTAACATGCCTCCTGCTCCTAAAACCAATACAGAGATTAGTCTTTTTCTCATGTCTACTGCAGCAGAGGTGCAACCTTGCCATGTACCACGCATTGGGGTTAGGCTAACGCATTTTAGTGCTGGTCTCAGCATTAGTTTACTGCATAGCAGCCATCTACAAGTGGCCTGCCACAGTCTGTTGCTCACACATTATCACCATGATTTCAAATTCATTCTTGAATCTGATTTCCAACTCATCTTCTCAATCACCGACGACCCCTCCACCCCCAGAACTAGCGTCCGCAGATGCATGACAAGCATCGCTGCCTGAAGAACTGCCTGCAGCTGAACACATGCAAGATGGAAGAACGGATCTTTGGCAACAGCAGCAACACATGGAACGACTCCTGGTGGCCATCATGCCTAGGACCCGCACCCACTCTCTCCGACCACGCCAGAAGCCTCAGAATCATCATTGACATCAAGCTCACCATGAAATCACAGGTCAACGCCGTCTCCTCCACCTGCTTCCTCACTTTGCGCATGCTACGTAAGATCTTCAAGTAACTACCCCTACACTCGAGACACAGCGTGACACAGGCCCTCATCACCAGCCCACTGGACTATGGCAATGCCCTATATGTGGGAATCGCCGCACACCTCCTACAGAGACTTCAGACCATATAGAACGCTGTCGCCAGACTCATCCTTGGCCTTCCCTGATGAACCCACATCACACCCCACCTCAGGAAACTCCACTGACTCCCCGCAGAGAAGAGATGCCAATTCAACCTGTTGACCCACACATACAACTGTTGCGAAGACTACGCTCTGCCTCCCTTTCACTCGCCCATACTCCCCGCATCTACTGAAGCAGAAGCGGAGGACAATCCTATCACAACGCAGCAAAAACCTAGAACAGCATCCCCACACACTTCCAGACCATCACCTCACTTCTGGAATTCCAAATGGCCCTGAAGACATGGCTGTCCAAATAAGCCTCCTGGACCTGCAAGCGTCTGGATACCTTATCGGGTGATTAGCTGCGCTTTATAAATCCTGATTGGTTGATTTTTCTTTGGGTATCTGTGCTGGTTATGTGCTGCCTGAGTCTAGAGCACGCATTATTTGTTCCCAACTCAACATTGTACATGGTGGGCATGCTGAATGCCTCTTTCAAGTAGGCTGTTCAGGCAGGGTGTCTAACAATGCAGCCCTGTTTGCGCTGCCCTGCAGCCTCATGCTGGAATCTGGTCACATTGTCTGACAGGCACTATCTGTTCTAGTCTCGCAACCCCAGGCTGTGGCACCTCAGTCCCCGTTGGCATAAACATCACCTGAGCACCATGTTGTTAATCCCACCACTTCAGTGGAAATGGGGAATTAAATTCATCACCAGTTTTCCGAAATCTTCCTCATTTAATTTTCCACATATTGGTACGTGTGTGTTAATGACCTAGCACAAGCGCTGAGGCTCTGTTATGCTACTACCTTACACAAAAGGGCACATAATCTTGTTAAATGTATCTCAATACATGTCACACATTAACAATGAAATATCACACATACTGATCCTGAAAATAAGGAAATATCATGCCTAAGCAATCTGAAAACTTGGCAGCTATATAGGTGTTACTGTAAAAATAACAGAAAAACCTGAACTGTCCAAACTCCGGCCCAGATTCTTCTTGGTAAAATCCAAGGGTCCACTGTTAGGGTCGACCAAACATGATACAACTTTGATATTCACCCCCCAGACAGCAATGGGAACTGGTTGTATTCTCACCGGTGTTATTGGTGTATCTGGATTGGCCTTTGTGGTGACCTCTGCCCCTGCGTCACTATTGAGGATAGAAGGTTGGTCGTTGGTAATCTCAGTCTGACTGACTTCTATTGCTGAAGTATGGGAACCTGCCTTGGAAGCGACTGGCTGAACGGCCCCCTCTTCTGCCGGCCCTGGTGGAAACCCCTTGGGCAAAAACCTTTCAAAGTTATAATTGTTTCGTGACAATTGAACTAAGAGAATTAATATACATGGAAATGTCTTTAATAAAGGAGTCAGCAAATAAGAGGCCATTAGTCAGAGGGCCTGCTTCCCTTGAAGCCAACTCAGTCAATTTTGAATCCAACATTATCAATAAGCCTTTCCGGTGTTCTATAGATATAGCAGAATTTGCATTACCTAAAAAACATGTAATGCGTTGAATCCAATTGGAGAGCTTGCTAGGGTCAGGGCAAGGTACGCTTTCCTTAGTATGTTCTACCAGCTCAAAAAGTTTTGTGACAGGACCCATGGCATCAAGTAACGTGTCCTGGCAGGAAGGCCAAGCCCTGTCAATCCCTTGTTAAGGGTCCTTGCTGTATTTGGAGAAGAAGGTAAGAAGCTTTGAGTCAACTGAAGAAGTAAACAGGACTTTTTTTTTACCGATAGGAGGTCCAGGACGATCCAATTCCATTTTGTTGCGAAGAATCCTATCAAGGGGTTGCCTGATCCGGTACTAAACATAGTCCCCCACGTGAAGAATGGTGGATAAGTCTGTGGAAAGAGTGTGGTAAAGTAAACTGGGATATAATAGGGGATCCCCTGAGGCATCCAAAATCTCACAGTGAGAGGTATCGTCTCCTCCATCGGTCCATGTTTGGATGGAGGAAACCAAGCCGAGTCGGACAGATCCTGAGTATCCGAATCAGTATCAGGAGTATACAAAATGTCTGCATCATCATCATCAATACAATGGTGATATGGTGGAAGATATTTGTTTTCGCTTCCATGTACACTTTTCCACTTCTTGTAAGGAGGGTCACAGGGCCAGGGGCGTAGCTTTGGGGGGGGGGGGGGGGGTTGGGGTGTTGCACCCCACTAATAAATGTATTTTCTGATAAATAGTTGGGTGCAGGTGCTTTACATCATTGGTTCGGTGTTTGTCAAATTTCATGAAGAATTTTTACACACATGCAGGCAAAAACGCAGCCACACACTCTTTCTCTCTTCCTGTCTGGAAAGACTTAAAAAATGTTGGTTATTTAAAAAAAATAATGTGTTTTCTCTCACTTATTATCCCTACCAATCCGTATTCCTCTCCCCTTCCACTTCCCCTTAAGCCCCTCTCGTGCACCCTGGTTGTTGTATAATGTAGTTTAACATTATGTGCCAGAGTGATTGTTGGGGAACCTGAAGTTCATGCCTACACCCTGCCCCAATCTCACTGGCCAAGCTACACCTCTGCAAGGGGCGGATACCGCACCCCTACCCCCTGGGAATAAACCATACCTTATCATGGCCCTGACAGGTTAGCTATCTTGTTGGCAGGCAGAGCTGCTCTAGTCACTGACCCAATAGAAAATGAACAATGCCCTTAGAAACAGACTTCCGTATAAGTTTTGCAAGAAAATTGACTTTGTAGGAGTTAGCACTTTGGATATGTTGGGTGCATAACTGCTACTACCAGCAGGGATGTTCTGGGCCAGAATCGCCTCATGATCACTTCTTCCAATATTTTAGACAGGGCCACTGGAATTATGCGATTGTGCGGCCGCGTCGATTACAGATTTACCGTATTTGTCACATAATCCATCATCTGCCGCATAATCTTTTTTAACAAAAATAAATGTTGTTTATACCTTAAACGGTTCGAAAGTTACTAAAATGCAACAACACATGTTGCCGCGTAGTGGAAGGCCCTTTTGTTGCTATACTGCTTTATTTGGGTGTTAAACTGATACTAATGAGATGCAAAAATGCCCAGACAATGTTAACAAGTTTACAAATGACAAAATAAGGACGTAAAACTATCGCAAACGTGCAGCATTATGCTGCATAATTTGCCTTTTCTTGCTGCATGATTTACGCATTCCTGCCTCCTAATCCGGTCCTCTCCTGCCGCATAATTCCAGTGGCCCTGATTTTAGACAATAGAATGCATGGAGGAATTGACAGCCCTTCTAAGAGAAGAGCTGATGAGTTTTTTTAAAATTAGTTTTAAAAATGTCCTCATTTCTATTTATTTCCTCTTCGATATATTCTATCGTAGTAGAATTGTGAAAAAAATGGTTTGGCCAGTAGGTGGCAGCAAAGAAAGAGGAATTAAGAGAGAAGTTTGGAAGACTGGCCTTGCATCAGTGCAGCTCCAGGTAGAGACGGGCTCAGGGATAAACTTGAACCAAGACTCCTGCAGAAAGAAGGAGACTGATAGAGCGTTCCGTGCCAACAATTTACCTGTATCTCGGACGCTCTTGGGTCGACGAATCTTTTGACCAAGTGGGGCTCTCCTTACCCGAGAGAAACCAATTTTGTCAAATCAATAATCAATAATCAGTAATCAATAACGAACGTAGGCTGTACCACGAACAACATAACACTTCACAATTAATCCAGACATCATTTCGGCGAGACCGTGACCTTTCGGCCGCGAATAACCACACCAGTTTTATGCAAAGTTAGTGAATTTATTTCCCTATATTAACAAAGCTAGCACAATGTAGATATGTCTCAACACCAAATGGTAAATGTAAATGAACATTAATAGCTGTCCATATCTGCGGAAAAGATGCAATCTATGCAGCATTTGAATAACAATGCCTTCTATAATGGCAACACAAACTACTAAAACAATAATCTGTAATGAACTAATTACATACATTGATCAGCATAACAAGGTCTCAAATTGCATCGTGCATCGAATGAATCCTCATCTAACCTCGAATTAGCATCAGCATGTGGGACTTCATGCAAAACAATTTGGCAACATTAATTTGGAAAAACTCCTAACTAGGGCACTAATCAAAATCAGCAGTTGGTTACCTAAAAAGGAAACACAATGCAATTGTACATTTATATCTTTTCATATTTACCAAATTCAATCAGCATTCAAGGAAGTCTTCGTCTCGCAGGTACCAGGTTCGATCGGCATTGGGACGGGGCAAAGGGTAGGGTGGACGGGGCAATTGCCTCACGGCGGCAAGACTAAGGACAAACTACTTCATGCAAGGGGCAGATCAAAGTTAAAGTCTCTAGGGCAAGAATTAATTAAAGTCTCTTTCTCTCGATTAGAGAAAGCATCAGGGTCTCAGTCAAAATGGCGTCGATGGCGATAATGGCATCAATGGCATCAGTGGCATCAATAGCGCAATGGGCATCAATGGCTGCTTTCTCCTCGTGCACCTGATTTTTATAGACAACAGTTCAAATCCAGTAGGGTCTTCCATTGGAGGGTTCATAGGTTGGCTTCAAATTGACCAATCAAAAACAACAGTTTACAAGCTTTTACTTAAGCATACATTATCCTTGGAGTCGGGTACGTAGGTTGCAACATTTTATACCAATTAACTCACTCTCAGAGCTTCCATTGTCCGCACCTGCAGATTGACCTTGGAGCAGAGAAGAAGATGCCTTGCTGGCATGAAACCTTAAGATAAGCATGTGAACCGAGCCCACTGGAAAAGTACAGCTTCAAGCAAGAATACACGTTTATTAGCACAGTGGAAAAAATACGAGCATCGAAACCGTGAGACAAAGCAACTAGGCCGAAGCCTCTACTAAAGTTATGCTAAGCTAATACATCTGAACGAGCAAATCATGGCACACGTTTACGATTATGTCGGATTAGTACATTTCTAATACATCACGTTATATAAAGCACGCTTAAAATTGATGGCAAACTACTCTGAGGGCACATTTTGTTCCCGTACAATCTTTATTAATTCGGTTAAAGTCACACATGATTATTGCAGCACTACGTTTATGCGCTAATAAATGTAAAACCTTCATTTCAGCTTCATCAAGACCAGTGTGTGTAAGAGCGACACACCTGAGGTCTCCCCGAGCCGCGCTCAGCAGGTGAGACCGCCCGAGCAGTAGGGAGTTCCCGAGGGAGCAATGATGCTCTGAGCAGGGCGAGTGCATGGCAATATCTGCGCAACGCGGCAGCGGGGGGAATATGCTGGCCCGCTTCGAAATGAAAGTTTAAACAAGTGGTGGTATGCGAATAAATTGCCAACACAGTACAGTTCCATAGTAAAGCTTGCACACATCACGAAGAGCCTTATCTGAGTGGCTGCTAGCAGCGAGGAAGGACAAGGATTTCAGAGACTATTTATATGACACTAATGTAACACCTGTGGACTCTAACAGTAGTTCATTACCGTGGGTTGCTGGGATATGCAGTTTTTTCTTCTGTTTTTATCTGTTACCACTACGTTTTGGCAGCTGTCCTATTAAAAGCAAGAAAGAAAAGCATAATATGCACCTCCGGCCCAGACATAAAATGAGTGTTCCCTTGAAAGGAACCATATTAACACTCCAACCTGGTGGACAATGAAAGATGGTGTCCTGCAGTGGAACGCTCACGCCAAATGTACCAAGGATCATTGTGTTTTTTAATTACTTGCTCTTACAACCCCCTATTTACATCGTATATTTATTTACAACACGTGATGTAAATACATGCATTGTAATGACTATGTGATGTAAGTATGCGTTGTAAAAGCAAGTCGTTGAAAATGATCCATAATGACGGTAGCATATCCTTTGACCACACTGGTTTACAGCCTGTTGATTCTTACCTTCATCTGTGAGTCAATCTATTCCCTGCTTCATCTACGTCTCCTTCCATTGCCCCATCTTAGCCTTCGACTTTCTCATTGTCTCCAGTCTGGTTTCCTTTTGCCCAGCGGTTCTTTTGTTGCCCCCAGGTTGGTAATGTTAGCTTTTCTGTCCTTATTTGTGTTCTTATGTTTGATTTATAAGGGGACACGTTAGAGGTTCGTTGGACCTTTTGACTACGCTTAGAGTGATTCCACCATAAGTTTCAAATTCAATGTCAATATGCCATCATAATTGATAAACATCATCAATTATTCTTTGGAGTCAAAAATCTTCACACACTATGACCCATTAGGCCATGAATAACCACACCTTTATGTAAAGTTAAAATGTTTATTTCCCTATATTAAAAATGCTAATATCACGTAAATTAGTTTCAAAACCAAATGGTAAACATACAAGAAAAACAATGGTTGACCAAACCTTCTAAAGAATCTCAATTTAACTAGAGCATTTATCACTAAACATTCGCGAGTTACAGTATAAATTAAAAGTAAGAATAACTGTGCAATAGAAATAGCATACATCTATCTTTAGCATATCAATGGTTATTAATAACAACCTGTTAACACCTCAGAATTTCCCTTACTAACCTTCTGATTAGAATAGCATGTTTGGGCTTCATGCAAAACAATTTAGTTAACATTAATTTGGAAAACACCTATCTATGGCTCTATCAAAATAGCAGTTGGCACATAGAAACAAAAGACAAACAACATCAATAGCATTTGGTTATACCTCTCCTCAGTATGGATCAGCAAGCTGCAATTATCTTGGTCAGTTGGACATCAGTCAGCCTCAGCAATGGGCCATGAAAGGGAATGGTTCAGAACTGGGGACTGTAAGCTATCCAAACCATTAGGAAAGCAATAGCTAAGGGGTCAGCATTCAGCATCAGAAGTCTAAGTAATGAAGTTAAAGATAGAATCCTCTCTGGAGGAAAATCGGAATGAGCACACCTCTCTGTATGCAGTCAGGCTAAGTTAAAATCATCTAATGCACTTCCCACGTTGCCATTGGCCAAAGAATTGTACGTTTACAATTAGTCCAATAAGGATTAATTCCCAAATTAATATAACTAAACTGTCTTTCACATGTCGATGATTCTCTCCTCTTCTTCTGTTTCCATCGTCAGGCTCGTCAGGTATCATTTTTGTTACCATTTGTACTCCAGTCAGTGCTAGGAGCCTCGCAGTCTTACACATCAAACTATACATTGTATCATCTACTAGTACAAGATCTTCTAGCAAGCAGTTCTCATGAGAAAGTTAAAGACATCTGCTAATGTTTGGTCAACTCAGTGGAGAACAATATGTGAATTCATTTTTCTACTTATACATTCCCACAAAATGTATTTAAACAGTACAGCTTGAAATGAGGCTGTGCAAACTAGGACCAAACTTCTCTAACTTAAGGCCTATAATTACTAAAGCAAATACATAATGCAAAATCATTAATATATCATTCTGCTACAATTTCTTAATGCAGATACGTCAATTAATATTAATATGCCTTTAATAAATACACTTCGTGATTAATGACGGCCACTCAAGTGTGCACATTTTCCAAGTCGCACATAATTTTCTATGTTAATCAAATTCTATGCAGATTAAAAAATCAAAGTACATGAATATTTATTAGTAAAAATTCAGCATTCACAGTCCCTCCTCTGATGACAAAATGTCATCACACTTTATATCACCCAAATTTTTGTTCAGCTAAAATGTATCCTCCGTATAACAATTAATTTAATTCCCTCTTTGAATTTTCCCTGAACAATTTCTCCATTTTAATTTCTTCCCTCCTCTGGTCTTTTTTCATTTTTTTTATTTGAATCACATGATACAATTTAAATAGTCCCCATGCCCAATTATGTAAATCACAATAATCAGTATTACTTGCATTATCTTCATTATTATCCCTTTCCCTAGACTGCCAAGCCAATTTCCCACAGAAGCAAAACCTTTGCCAACATTTTCCAAAACTCCAGGTTCTTTTAGTTCTTTCAAATCAGCACTATCATTAGTCAAATTGTTAAAAAGGCTCCTAATTTCTTTACTATTGTTAGGTATACATGAGCAACAATGTTGTGAATTCAGTAATTTACAAACTCTGTCCTCCTTTGCTAAAAGGATGTTTAACGCAAGGCGTTCTGAAGAGTCATAGAACTTACCACAGCCATTTCTGTGTCCATTAGATTTATGGCTCCTGAAAAATATGTCAGGATGTTATCCACAATGGTAGACAACTTTTGAATTTTCAGCAAATTCAAAATAACTCCCACTGTTGTTCCAAATATGTCTCCAACTATACCAGAATATGGTTCTCCCTTTTGTCTAACGTGATGTAATTCATTCATTTTATGTCAGGAAAACTATTGCCAGCATTGTTAAGTTCTTCCCTCAGCTAAAGCGATTCCCCTTTTCCTTGTACCCACGTTGGTTGCAGTGGCGTCCTCACTCCTGGTGGCTCTTGCGGAGGCTGTTCTTAGAACTAGCCTCATCAGGTTTAACTGCCACTCAAGATGGTGGCTGCAAATCTTTGTGAGGCCAGCACTCTAGTGTTTCTACCTTAGTCTTGTGCTGTAGCCTCCCTCCAGCTGTTTCCCTCTGGGAGCCGCACACTCCAACTGTCATCCTGAGGAGAATGAGCAGTGTTCCTGAGATGCTTTGTTTTGTAGACAATTTTTCCAGTTTGGAGTAAATTAATACTTTTTCTTGTTACGGTGTGCACACCAGCTACTATTTCCCTTCTGGAGAAGCTGAATTTCTTGCTTCTTCCAACAACTGGCTTTCTGAGGAGAGTTCGTTTTGGCTTAACAGAACTTCAAGCAACTGCAGTATGGAATCCTTTTGTATGATTTCCAGACTTGTCAATATATATATGTACATATTTATTCAAAAACTCTTAGCCTTGCAGACTTGTCAGTCTTAGAGACAAACTTCAGTGCTCCGACCAATTCCTAGAGACTATGATTGAGAATACTGAACCTTGAGAAGGAGTTTTCGTTTCCTGTAAAAGACATCAGCAGATTGTATATTTGTGAACTTTTGAACTGTTCTCCAGAGAACCTTGGATACCTCTGACTCCTGGAGAAAAGAGGATATTAAGTTAACATAGTTCTCTTAGAGAGAGGCTAGTCTCTCAAAAGATCTAGGTTAGGAGAACCCTAGAATTGGGTGAATGTGAATGGCTGAACAGTTGAATGCGCAGTAGGAATGTACTTATCTAAGTTCTTATCAACCAACTACAGATACTTCCTTTAAAGAAATCCCCCAAAAAAGAAAGGTGCAGGTTACAGAAGCACACACTGAATATCTTATCTTCAAGTGGGAAACACAGGTTGGAACTGGATCTGGAGGCGGTCTCTCTTTTCTATTCCAATTCCCCTTTTCCCCTTGCGGATGCAGGGTTTAGATAATCAGTTAAAGTCTGAGCACGCATCTGTTGGAGGGAGTTGGGTAAAAGACATCTGCTCCTGTGGAAGTTTGATTTAATGGGTAATCTCCTGACATTTTAGGTATCTTACTCAAGTTCTCAAGTTGAAATATCTTTAGGAAAACTATCCCTAAGTAACCTGTGCCATACCATCCCTAGGAAGACAGTAATACGCATTTGGTCCACAGATGTAATAAACTCCTGAAATTGCTGGGTCTTTTCCATTCAACATGAACATCCATTTACTCTGAAGCAGAAACACATGTCTATATTCATTCATTCCCACAAACGACGTATCAGTTCTAGGTTTGGGCCTATATACAAAAAGCTTTCTTATGAGTTGTGCATCTAAAGCTAACCTCCCTTGTGTCTTTATGTCACTAAATGCATGATCATTTCTAAATGTCTTTTTCTCTAAACCCTTTTCTAATTTTTCCTTTCATTTCTTTCTTCTATCATCTGTCTGATCTAAGAAGCTCTTTTCTATTGGTGTAAGCAAGCACGTCAAGTTGTTTCTGTGTGCGTAAGCAGTGCCAAATGTCAATGTAGATTCAAAGAATCCTCTCACTAATTCTATGGTGCTTTCCTTAGCTACTCTACTCAGGTACTTAATTATAGGGACAAACAAAAATACTACGTCATTATTCGAGTAGAAGTATTGGAAATACTCCTGGTTATAGAATCTTATTAGTAACAGACTACAACTTATCCCATAAGTAAGGAGCAAACTATGGTAAGTAACTCCTTCCTCCACTGATGAAAGAATCTGCGTGCAGACATAACAATCTCACGCATCCATCGTCTCAACATACTCACGCAGTAAGCAATAGAAAACATTAGAAGAATGTTCTCCTTGAGTATTATCTACATGCAAATATTTCTCATCTATCGTAAACCTATCTACTTCTGTGAGTGCAGTGGTTGTTTCCAGAGCAGAGGTATGGTTGGCCACACTCTTGTCAAGAAGAGTCATGCTCACAATCAACACCAGACACAATATAATGCTGCAACCGCCAAACCAATACCCATGTATCTACAGCACTTGTACTTCCTACCTTGTTGGCTAAGGTTACTCATGATCTGTAAATAATCAGAAAATATGAGAGAAACATTATAGCTATGCAGCAAAACCCAGAAACAAAAATCTTCAATCTTCTTTAGCAATTATATACAGCTTTCATTCCTTCTTCCAGGACCTTTTTGACAAAAATAGGTAGCTTGTCAAAATCTGTTTAGCAGCTTGTCAAATTAGGTTATCCAAAGTTTGTTCTGGTTACTTTCTTTTCCTTGTCTCAGTTTTGCAAAGTTCAGTTAATTTTTCTTCTTCAAGTGCCAAAATATTGACCTGGAATATCTTGATCAAAACAAAAAGACAAAAATTCACTTTGCCACTCACTTGTTGTTGCGTATGCCCATTCAGGACCTGCGTACCTTCGATTTGCAATTCTCTTTCGTTTCAATCTTCGATCTCCATTTAACTGTCCATCACGTAAATCATCTCTTTTTGTTGTGTCTATTTCTTCTTCAATTGTTGTCACTGTAATTGCTTCTTTCCTCTTTGCTTGTGACTTCGACCACTTATCTCCTTTCAGTGGACCTTCTGTCAATGCTCTTTTCAGTGCTGGATTTGCAATTTCTCTCTGTTCTGCAGGATTTTCTCTCGATGTACCTGCAACTGGTTTAGGAGGAGTCAGATCGTTTTGGCTTTGATCCTCCTTAACGTCTTCCCCCTCGGGATCTGTTGTTTGTTCTGTCTGTCTTTCAAGACCATTTGTTTCTGGTTGAGCCTTCCTCTGACTAGACTCTCTTGCTACCTCAGTTGAGGTTGGTTCTCTGTCATTCTCCTGTAGGTCTTCTACTTCATCTCTCACAGAAGTATTTGTACTGGCTTCAATTTGCTCAGATTCAGTCTCCAATTCTACTTCTCCTCTCTCCGAGTTGTTATGGAGGTTGTTGGTACTCTCAACAACTCTTCTTCATTGTCCAATGTACTGTCTGAATTAGGCTGGCGTGGGTCCAGTTTGGAACTCCAGCGCACTTCACAGCTGTAGTAGTAATCAGTACTACTTGGTAAGGGCCTTTCCACTGAAGCTCCAAACACGTCGTCATCACGTGCTTTCTGATTACAACCCGCTCTCCCGCTCTCAGGTTGTGGCTTTGATCTTGTGACGGTTGCAGTGTGGTGGCTTCCACCTAATGAGAGATTCGTGGACGCACACATTTTTGCCATTCTTAATTTTAAGTTACCATTCATCTGCACCACAAGTCATGAGGCTTCAGAGGGGTAACTACAATGCAACTTCTGCTCAATGTTTGAAGCTGAACATAGTAATTTAATTACTTCATTGTTGAAGTGACTTCCTCTATCTGATTCTAAAGAGACTGGAAACCCAAAACATTGTATCAGTTCCTTAAGCAGTAACTTCGCTACTGTGAGGCTGTCATTTCTTCGTGTAGGGTAAACTTCAATCTAGTGACTAAAGATGCAATCACCAACACATACCTCAACCCTCCACACACAGGCATCTCCATAAGATCCATCTGCATTCTGCTAAATGGACCTCCCGCTCTTCCATTGTTTCTCAAATTGACTACTGTCCCTTTACCCACGTTCATTTGTTAACAGACAATGCATCAATGGCAAACTGCTTCGGCAACCTGTCTAAATTTGGGATTTAACCAAGATTGTTTGAAAGTATGGCTATGGCAACCCTCCCAACATGTGCCTGACCATGATAATATCTAGCCATTTGAGTCAACAGGCTATTAGGCAGAACTGCTTGTCCCTCCCCGGACACCTGGACGTCACCTTCATGTTGAACACATTTTAACTTTATCCAGTTCTTTTTCTCATCTTTGTCAACATTATTCTGTAATGCTTTCAATTCTTCCAAGGTATCTGTAACATGCACATTTCGTCTTCCGGTAACAATACCCATTTCTCTTTGAACGATATACAGTTCAATGCACAAAACCTTGCGACTTGATCCGCATATCCATTTTCCATTGACACAAAATCTTGTGATTTCAGGTGTGCACTACATTTCACCATGGCAATCTTTTTGGGCATTTGAATAGCTTATAACAAGTCATGGATTCCTTCACCATTTACAACTGGTGAACCAGAAGAGGTCAGAAAACCTCTCTGTGACCACAGCTGGCCCAAATTGTGGACTATTCCTAATCCATACTGGCTGTCAGTATAAATGGTAACTTTTAGCTGTGCAGAAACATGGCATCCTCTAGTAATAGCTACTAATTCAGCCACTTGTGCGGAATATACTTCTTGAAGCCAGGACGTTTCTAGTATACCAGAGATTGTGCACACAGCATATCCTGCTCTCAGAGTTCCCATGTTGTCTCTTAAACAGGAACTGTTAGACCTGACAGCCTTAGGGTGGTAATCCCTAACTTTTAGTCTGCCTCCCTCCACTTTTTGGACACTGTTTTTGCTGGTTTTAGGACTCTGCATACTTTACCACTGCCAATCAGTGCTAAAATGCATTTGCTCTCTCCCTTAAAATATGGTAACATTGGTTAATACCCAATTGGCTTATTTATTCTACTTGTAAGTCCCCAGTATAGTGCACTACATGTGCCCAGGGCCTATAGATTAAATGCTACTAGTGGGCCTTCAACACTGGTTGTACCAACCACATAAGTAGCCCCTTCACCATGCCTCACGCCTGCCATTGCAAGGCCTGTGTGTGCAGTTTCACTGCCACTTCGTCTTGACATTTAAAAGTACTTGCCAAGCCTTAAACTCCTCTTTTTCTACATATAAGCCACCCCCAACGGAGGCCCTAGGTAACCTCTAGGGCAGGGTGCTATGTAGGTAAAAGGCAGGAGATGTACCTGTGTAGTTTATATGTCCTGGCAGTGTAAAACTCCTAAATTCCTTTCACACTGCTGTGAGGCCTGCTCCTTTCATAGGCTAACATTAGGGCTCCCCTCATATACTGTTTGGGTGGTATATTCTGGTCTGAAAGGAGTAGCAAGGTCATATTTAGTGTGGCTTGAATGGTAATACAAAATCTTGCTGACTGGTGAAGGTGGATTTAATATTGCTGTTTTAGAAATGCCACTTTTAGAAAGTGAGCATTTCTCTGCACTAAAATCCTTCTGTGCCTTCCAATCCACGTCTGGCTAGGTTTAGTTGACAGCTCCCTTGTGCATTTCACTCAGACAACCCCAAACACAGGATGCTCAGTCACACTTGCACACATCTACATATTGAATGAGTCTTCCTGGGCTGGCAGGGTGTGTGAGAAAGTATCCTCTTTCTAGCCTTGTTACTCCCACTTTTGGCCTGTTTGTGAGTGTATGTCAGGGTGTTTTCACTGTCTCACTGGGATCCTGCTAGCCAGGGCCCAGTGCTCATAGTGAAAACCCTATGTTTTCAGTATGTTTGTTATGTGTCACTGGGACCCTGCTAGTCAGGACCCCAGTGCTCATAAGTTTGTGACCTATAGGTATGTGTTCCCTGTGTGATGCCTAACTGTCTCACTGAGGCTCTGCTAACTAGAACCTCAGTGGTTATGCTCTCTCTTTACAAATTGTCACTAACAGGCTAGTGACCAATTTCACCAATTTACATTGGCATACTGGAACACCCTTATAATTCCCTAGTATATGGTACTGAGGTACCCAGGGTATTGGGGTTCCAGGAGATCCCTATGGGCTGCAGCATTTCTTTTGCCACCCATAGGGAGCTCTGACAATTCTTACACAGGCCTGCCACTGCAGCCTGAGTGAAATAACGTCCACGTTATTTCACAGCCATTTTACACTGCACTTAAGTAACTTATAAGTCACCTATATGTCTAACCTTTACCTGGTAAAGGTTGGGTGCTAAGTTACTTAGTGTGTGGGCACCCTGGCACAAGCCAAGGTGCCCCCACATTGTTCAGGGCCAATTCCCCGGACTTTGTGAGTGCGGGGACACCATTACATACGTGCACTACATATAGGTCACTATCTATGTGTAGCTTCACAATGGTAACTCCGAATATGGCCATGTAACATGTCTAAGATCAAGGAATTGCCCCCTCTATGCCATCCTGGCATTGTTGGCACAATCCCATGATCCCACGGGTCTCTAGCACAGACCCGGGTACTGCCAAACTGCCTTTTCATGGGTTTCACTGCAGCTGCTGCTGCTGCCAACCCCTCAGACAGGTTTCTGCCCTCCTGGGGTCCAGCCAGGCTTGGCCCAGGAAGGCAGAACAAAGGACTTCCTCAGAGAGAGGGTGTTACACCCTCTCCATTTGGAAAATGGTGTTAAGGCAGGGGAGGAGTAGCCTCCCCCAGCCTCTGGAAATGCTTTCATGGGCACACATGGTGCCCATTTCTGCATAAGCCAGTCTACACCGGTTCAGGGACCCCTCAGCCCTGCTCTGGAACAAAACTGGACAAAGGAAAGGGGAGTGACCACTCCCCTGACCTGCACCTCCCCTGGGAGGTGCCCAGAGCTCCTCCAGTGTGCTCCAGACCTCTGCCATCTTGGAAACAGAGGTGCTGCTGGCACACTGGACTGCTCTGAGTGGCCGGGGCCAGCAGGTGACGTCAGAGACTCCTTCTGATAGGCTCCTTCAGGTGTTGCTAGCCTATCTTCTCTCCTAAGTAGCCAAACCCTCTTTTTTGGCTATTTAGGGTCTCTGCTTTGGGGATTTCCTTAGATAACGAATTCAAGAGCTCATCAGAGTTCCTCTGCATCTCTCTCTTCACCTTCTGCCAAGGAATCGACTGCTGACCGCGCTGGAAGCCTGCAAAACTGCAACAAAGTAGCGAAGACGACTACTGCAACTCTGTAACGCTGATCCTGCCGCCTTCTCGACTGTTTTCCTGGTGGTGCATGCTGTGGGGGTAGTCTGCCTCCTGTCTGCACTAGAAGCTCCGAAGAAATCTCCCGTGGGTCGACGGAATCTTCCCCCTGCTACCGCAGGCACCAAAGAACTGCATCACTGGTCCCCTGGGTCTCCTCTCAGCATGACGAGCGAGGTCCCTTGAATCCAGCAACTCTGTCCAAGTGACTCCCACAGTCCAGTGACTCTTCAGTCCAAGTTTGGTGGAGGTAAGTCCTTGCCTCCCCACGCCAGACTGCATTGCTGGGAACCGCGTCTTTTGCAGCTACTCCGGCCTCTGTGCACTTCCGGCGGAAATCCTTTGTGCACAGCCAAGCCTGGGTCCACGGCACTCTAACCTGCATTGCACGACCTCCTGAGTTGTCCTCCGGCGGCGTGGGACTCCTTTGTGCAACTTCGGCTGAGCACTGTTTCACTCCTCTTTGTAGTGCCTGTTCTGACACTTCTGCGGATGCTGCCTGCTTCTGAGCGGGCTCCTTGTCCTGCTGGGTGCCCCCTCTGTCCCCTGACGCAATTGGTGACATCCTGGTCCCTCCTGGGCCACAGCAGCATCCAAAAACCCTAATCGCACGACTTGCAGCTAGCAAGGCTTGTTTGCGGTCTTTCTTCAGGAAAACACTTCTGCACGACTTTCCACGGCGTCGGGCATCCATCCTCCAAAGGGGAAGTTTCTAGCCCTTGTCGTTCCAGCAGAATCCTCAGCTTCTACTGTCCAGTAGCAGCTTCTTTGCACCCACAGCTGGCATTTCCTGGGCATCTGCCCACTCTCGACTTGGTCGTGACTTTTGGACTTGGTCCCCTTGTTCCACAGGTACCCTCGTCTGGAAATCCATCGTTGTTGCATTGCTGGTTTTGGTCTTTCCTGAAGAATTCCCCTATCACAACTTCTGTGCTCTTTGGGGAACTTTAGTGCACTTTGCACTCACTTTTCAGGGTCTTGGGGTGGGCTATTTTTCTAACCCTCACTGTTTTCTTACAGTCCCAGCGACCCTCTACAAGATCACATAGGTTTGGGGTCCATTCGTGGTTCGCATTCCACTTTTGGAGTATATGGTTTGTGTTGCCCCTATCCCTATGTGTCCCCATTGCATCCTATTGTAACTATACATTGTTTGCACTGTTTTCTCATACTATACTGCATATTTTTGGTATTGTGTACATATATATTGTGTATATTTGCTATCCTCATACTGAGAGTACTCACTGAGATACTTTTGTCATATTGTCATAAAAATAAAGTACCTTTATTTTTAGTATATGTGTGTATTGTGTTTTCTGATGATATTGTGCATATGACACTAGTGGTACTGTAGGAGCTTCACTCGTCTCCTAGTTCAGCCTAAGCTGCTCTGCTAAGCTACCATTATCTATCAGCCTAAGCTGCTAGACACCCTATACACTAATAAGGGATACCTGGGCCTGGTGCAAGGTGTAAGTACCCCTAGGTACTCACTACAAGCCAGTCCAGCCTCCTACATTGGTTGTGCAGCGGTGGGATAAGTACTTTGTAACTACTTACCACTTTTGTCATTGTACTTTTCATAAGAGAAAAATATACAAAACAAGTTCAGTGTATGTACACCTAACCAAAAAGTTTTGCTTTTCTTTTCTCACTTCTTTTCTAAAGTGCTGAAAAGTACCTCTAAACTTTCTAAAAATTCTGGCACAGGCCAAACTGTTGATCTGTCCAAACTTGCTTATGATCACCGTAGCTGGAAAGGAGCAAGGAGTCTCTGCATAGAAAGAGGTTTAAGTGTAAGGAAGATTCCCTCTAGAGAACTGTTGGTTAATATGCTTGTTGAACAGGATAAGGCCAGAGGTTCCACTTCTGTTGAGAAATTAGCTGATGGTTCCCAATCTGACCCTAGGGCTCCCCTAGCAAAAGATTTAGAAAGGAAACTTCCTAGCCTGCCCATTATCAGACAACCTAGCATAGCTGGTACTGATGTAGAGTCACACCATACTGATAGTGTTGTCTCACATCACAGTAAGAGTATTCCTTCTCATCATAGTAGAAGTGATATTTCTGTCAGCCAAGCTGTTAGGGTGCCATCTGTTAGGGACAGGTCTCCTTCTGTTCATTCTCACCATACTTCTGTTTCAAGGCATGTCCCACCCACCCACCCTGATGACAGAGTGTTAGAAAGGGAGCTCAATAGATTGAGAGTGGAACAAACCAGGCTGAAGCTCAAAAAGCAACAGCTGGATTTGGATAGACAGTCCTTAGAAGTGGAAAGAGAAAGACAGAAATTGGCTTTAGAAACCCATGATGGCAGCAGCAGTATTCCCCATAGTCATCCTGCAAAAGAGCATGATTCTAGGAATCTGCACAAGATAGTTCCCCCTTATAAGGAGAGGGATGACGTTAACAAGTGGTTTGCTGCACTTGAGAGGGCCTGTGTTGTACAGGATGTCCCTCAAAGGCAGTGGGCTGCTATCCTATGGCTATCATTTAGTGGAAAGGGTAGGGATAGGCTCCTTACTGTAAAAGAAAGTGAAGCCAATGATTTCAAAGTTCTTAAGAATGCACTCCTAGATGGTTATGGCTTAACCACTGAACAGTACAGGATGAAGTTCAGAGAAACCAAAAAGGAGTCTTCACAAGACTGGATAGACTTTGTTGACCATTCAGTGAAGGCCTTGGAGGGGTGGTTACATGGCAGTAAAGTGACTGACTATGAAAGCCTATATAACATAATCCTGAGAGAGCATATACTTAATAATTGTGTGTCTGATTTGTTGCACCAGTATCTAGTGGACTCAGATCTGACCTCTCCCCAAGAATTGGGAAAGAAGGCAGACAAATGGGTCAGAACAAGAGTGAACAGAAAAGTTCATACAGGTGGTGACAAGGATGGCAAGAAGAAAGATGGTGAAAAATCTCAAGATAAGCATGGGGATAAGGGTAAAACCAAAGATCCCACTTCAAATCTTAAACACTCTTCAGAGGGTGGGGATAAAACAAATTCTTCCTCTTCTTCTCAACCTGCACACATTAAAAAGCCTTGGTGCTTTGTGTGTAAAAACAGAGGCCATAGGCCAGGGGATAAGTCCTGTCCAGGTAAAGCCCCTGAGCCTACCACCACTAATACATCAAACTCTAGTGCCCCTAGCAGTAGTGGTACTAGTGGTGGGACTGCTGGCAACAGTCAAGTTAAGGGTGTAGTTGGGTTCACTTATGGGTCCATAATAGAAACTGGGGTAGTTAGTCCCAAGACAGTTTCTGTCACACCTAGTGGCATTGGCCTTGCCACACTGGCTGCTTGTCCCCTTACAATGGATAAGTACAGGCAGACAGTTTCAATAAATGGTGTTGAGGCCTTGGCCTACAGGGACACAGGTGCCAGTATCACTTTGGTGACTGAAAACCTAGTGCATCCTGAACAACACATCATTGGACAACAGTATAAGATTATTGATGTCCTTAACTCCACTAAGTTTCTTCCCTTAGCTATAATTCAGTTTAGTTGGGGTGGAGTTACTGGCCCTAAGCAGGTGGTGGTATCACCTAGCTTACCTGTAGACTGTCTCTTAGGTAATGACCTAGAGGCCTCAGGTTGGGCTGATGTAGAGTTTTATGCCCATGCAGCCATGCTGGGCATCCCAGAGGAATTGTCCCCTCTCATTTCTACTGAAATGAAAAAGCAAAAAAGAGAAGGCCTGAAAACTCAGGATCCCTCTCCATCAACAGGTAAAAAGGGTATCACAGTATCCCCTAACCAACCTGCCATTCAGGATACCATTCCTGTGGTTCATGTGGTGGGAAAAACCTCTCCTGGGGTGGCACCTGTTCCAAGGGAAGCATCAGCTGGCAAAGCTGTACTCCCTGAGGTAGAAGTACCTCTCTGTGGGATAACTAACATTGGTGAGAAAAAGAGCACCATTTTAGTTAACATGGAGCATCCCTCCAACCCTCCCAGATAAATTTTAGTGCAGAAACCCTGCACTGCCTCACAACACTTAGGACAGCATCCCTGCCCTAGTGTGGAGCTCATAGGACAGCATCCCTGCCCTGCTCCAACTCAAGAGAAACAGCATCCCTGTTCTCTCTTCCAGCCATATGGACAAAGTTTTTGCCCAGCTATGGCTTTTCTGAGACAGCATCCCTGTCTGGCATTTCCATCACTACAAATAGGTTCAGTGGACAATTCCCACTGCACTAAACTAAAAGTTACTGATAGAAACTTGAAAATACATCTTCACATTGTTGCTTAGCTAAAAAACTTCAAACAGGGTGGTTTACATCCCCACATGGAAGTAACCATATAGTGGATGTAGGAGGCTGGACTGGCTTGTAGTGAGTACCAAGGGCTACTTGCACCTTGCACCAGGCCCAGTTATCCCTTATTAGTGTATAGGGTGTCTAGCAGCTTAGGCTGATAGATAATGGTAGCTTAGCAGAGCAGCTTAGGCTGAACTAGGAGACGTGTGAAGCTACCACAGTACCACTTAGTGTCATATGCACAATATCATAAGAAAACACAATACACAGTTATACTAAAAATAAAGGTACTTTATTTTTATGACAATATGCCAAAGTATCTTAGAGTGTACCCTCAGTGAGAGGATAGGAAATATACACAAGATATATATACACAATAGCAAAAATATGCAATATAGTATTAGAAAACAGTGCAAACAATGTATAGTTACAATAGGATGCAATGGGGAAACATAGGGATAGGGGCAACACAAACCATATACTCCAGAAGTGGAATGCGAACCACGAATGGACCCCAAACCTATGTGACCTTGTAGAGGGTCGCTGGGACTATTAGAAAATAGTGAGAGTTAGAAAAATAACCCTCCCCAAGACCCTGAAAAGTGAGTGCAAAGTGCACTAAAGTTCCCCTAAGGACAAAAGAGTCGTGTTAGAGGAATAATGCAGGAAAGACACCAACCAGCAATGCAACAACTGTGGATTTCCAATCTAGGGTACCTGTGGAACAAGGGGACCAAGTCCAAAAGTCACAAGCAAGTCGTAGATGGGCAGATGCCCAGGAAATGCCAGCTGCGGGTGCAAAGAAGCTTTGACTGGACAGAAGAAGCTGAGGTTTCTGCAGGAACGAAAAGGGCTAGAGACTTCCCCTTTGGTGGACGGATCCCTCTCGCCTTGGAGAGTTGTGCAGAAGTGTTTTCCCGCCGGAAGGACGCCAACAAGCCTTGCTACACGCAAATCGGCGTTTGGCGTTTTTGGACGCTGCTGGGGCCCAGGAGGGACCAGGAGGTCGCAAATTGGACCTGCAGAGAGAGGGGACGTCGAGCAAGACAAGGAGTCCTCACTGAAGCAGGTAGCACCCAGAGAAGTGCCAGAAACAGGCACTACAAGGATGCGTGAAACGGTGCTCGCCGAAGTTGCACAAAGGAGTCCCACGCCGCCGGAGACCAACTTAGAAAGTCGTGCAATGCAGGTTAGAGTGCCGTGGACCCAGGCTTGGCTGTGCACGAAGGATTTCCGCCGGAAGTGCACAGGGGCCGGAGTAGCTGCAAAGTCGCGGTTCCCAGCAATGCAGCCCAGCGAGGTGAGGCAAGGACTTACCTCCACCAAACTTGGGCTGAAGAGTCACTGGACTGTGGGGGTCACTTGGACAGCGTCGCTGGATTCGAGGGACCTCGCTCGTCGTGCTGAGAGGAGACCCAAGGGACCGGTGATGCAGCTTTTTGGTGCCTGCGGTTGCAGGGGGAAGATTCCGTCGACCCACGGGAGATTTCTTCGGAGCTTCTGGTGCAGAGAGGAGGCAGGCTACCCCCACAGCATGCACAAGCAGGAAAACAGTTGAGAAGGCGGCAGGATCAGCGTTACAGAGTTGCAGTAGTCGTCTTTGCTACTATGTTGCAGGTTTGCAGGCTTCCAGCGCGGTCAGCGGTCGTTTCCTTATCAGAAGGTGAAGAGAGAGATGCAGAGGAACTCGGCTGAGCTCATGCATTCGTTATCTAAAGTTTCCCTAGAGACAGAGACCCTAAATAGCCAGAAAAGAGGGTTTGGCTACCTAGGAGAGAGGAAAGGCTACTAACACCTGAAGGAGCCTATCAGCAGGAGTCTCTGACGTCACCTGGTGGCACTGGCCACTCAGAGCAGTCCAGTGTGCCAGCAGCACCTCTGTTTCCAAGATGGCAGAGGTCTGGAGCACACTGGAGGAGCTCTGGACACCTCCCAGGGGAGGTGCAGGTCAGGGGAGTGGTCACTCCCCTTTCCTTTGTCCAGTTTCGCGCCAGAGCAGGGGCTAAGGGGTCCCTGAACCGGTGTAGACTGGCTTATGCAGAATTGGGCACCTCTGTGCCCAACAAAGCATTTCCAGAGGCTGGGGGAGGCTACTCCTCCCCTGCCTTCACACCATTTTCCAAAGGGAGAGGGTGTCACACCCTCTCTCAGAGGAAGTTCTTTGTTCTGCCATCCTGGGCCAGGCCTGGCTGGACCCCAGGAGGGCAGATGCCTGTCTGAGGGGTTGGCAGCAGCAGCAGCTGCAGTGAAACCCCAGGAAGGGCAGTTTGGCAGTACCAGGGTCTGTGCTACAGACCACTGGGATCATGGGATTGTGCCAACTATGCCAGGATGGCATAGAGGGGGCAATTCCATGATCATAGACATGTTACATGGCCATTTTCGGAGTTACCATTGTGAAGCTACATATAGGTAGTGACCTATATGTAGTGCACGCGTGTAATGGTGTCCCCGCACTCACAAAGTTCAGTGAATTGGCTCTGAACAATGTGGGGGCACCTTGGCTAGTGCCAGGGTGCCCACACACTAAGTAACTTTGCAGCTAACCTTTACCAGGTAAAGGTTAGACATATAGGTGACTTATAAGTTACTTAAGTGCAGTGTAAAATGGCTGTGAAATAACGTGGACGTTATTTCACTCAGGCTGCAGTGGCAGGCCTGTGTAAGAATTGTCAGAGCTCCCTATGGGTGGCAAAAGAAATGCTGCAGCCCATAGGGATCTCCTGGAACCCCAATACCCTGGGTACCTTAGTACCATATACTAGGGAATTATAAGGGTGTTCCAGTAAGCCAATGTGAATTGGTAAAATTGGTCACTAGCCTGTTAGTGACAATTTAAAAGTAATGAGAGAGCATAACCACTGAGGTTCTGGTTAGCAGAGCCTCAGTGAGACAGTTAGGCACCACACAGGGAACACATACATGCACACCTATGAGCACTGGGGCCCTGTGTGACAGGGTCCCAGTGACACATACATATAGGCCACAACCTTATGAGCACTGGGGTCCTGACTAGCAGGGTCCCAGTGACACATAACAAACATTCTGAAAACATAGTGTTTTCACTATGAGCACTGGGGCCTAGCCATCAGGATCCCAATGAGATAGTGAAAACAGTGACAAACTTCCTGACATACACTCACAAACAGGCCAAAAGTGGGGGTAACAAGGCTAGAAAGAGGCTACTTTCTCACAGTGGATGATAAAGGGAGTAACCAGTCTATTGCAGAGCTACTCTCTACTTATCACCACTTAGACAATAAAGTCTCAACTGGCCAAGGTTAGCCTTATTGTCCTTCGTTTGGGGGGGGGGGGGGGTTGTGTGAGAAAGTAGCCTCTTTCTAGCCTTGTTACCCCCACTTTTGGCCTGTTTGTGAGTGTATGTCAGGGTGTTTTCACTGTCTCACTGGGATCCTGCTAGCCAGGGCCCAGTGCTCATAGTGAAAACCCTATGTTTTCAGTATGTTTGTTATGTGTCACTGGGACCCTGCTAGTCAGGACCCCAGTGCTCATAAGTTTGTGACCTATAGGTATGTGTTCCCTGTGTGATGCCTAACTGTCTCACTGAGGCTCTGCTAACCAGAACCTCAGTGGTTATGCTCTCTCTTTACAAATTGTCACTAACAGGCTAGTGACCAATTTCACCAATTTACATTGGCATACTGGTACACCCTTATAATTCCCTAGTATATGGTACTGAGGTACCCAGGGTATTGGGGTTCCAGGAGATCCCTATGGGCTGCAGCATTTCTTTTGCCACCCATAGGGAGCTCTGACAATTCTTACACAGGCCTGCCACTGCAGCCTGAGTGAAATAACGTCCACGTTATTTCACAGCCATTTTACACTGCACTTAAGTAACTTATAAGTCACCTATATGTCTAACCTTTACCTGGTAAAGGTTGGGTGCTAAGTTACTTAGTGTGTGGGCACCCTGGCACTAGCCAAGGTGCCCCCACATTGTTCAGGGCCAATTCCCCGGACTTTGTGAGTGCGGGGACACCATTACACACGTGCACTACATATAGGTCACTACCTATGTGTAGCTTCACAATGGTAACTCCGAATATGGCCATGTAACATGTCTAAGATCAAGGAATTGCCCCCTCTATGCCATCCTGGCATTGTTGGCACAATCCCATGATCCCACGGGTCTCTAGCACAGACCCGGGTACTGCCAAACTGCCTTTTCAGGGGTTTCACTGCAGCTGCTGCTGCTGCCAACCCCTCAGACAGGTTTCTGCCCTCCTTGTGTCCAGCCAGGCTTGACCCAGGAAGGCAGAACAAAGGACTTCCTCATACAGAGGGTGTTACACCCTCTCCCTTTGGAAAATGGTGTTAAGGCAGGGGAGGAGTAGCCTCCCCCAGCCTCTGGAAATGCTTTCATGGGCACACATGGTGCCCATTTCTGCATAAGCCAGTCTACACCGGTTCAGGGACCCCTCAGCCCTGCTCTGGCACGAAACTGGACAAAGGAAAGGGGAATGACCACTCCCCTGACCTGCACCTCCCCTGGGAGGTGCCCAGAGCTCCTCCAGTGTGCTCCAGACCTCTGCCATCTTGGAAACAGAGGTGCTGCTGGCACACTGGACTGCTCTGAGTGGCCAGGGCCAGCAGGTGACGTCAGAGACTCCTTCTGATAGGCTCCTTCAGGTGTTGCTAGCCTATCTTCTCTCCTAAGTAGCCAACCCCTCTTTTCTGGCTATTTAGGGTCTCTGCTTTGGGGATTTCCTGACCGCGCTGGAAGCCTACAAAACTGCAACAAAGTAGCAAAGACGACTACTGCAACTCTGTAACGCTGATCCTGCAACCTTCTCGACTGTTTTCCTGGTGGTGCATGCTGTGGGGGTAGTCTGCCTCCTCTCTGCACTAGAAGCTCCGAAGAAATCTCCTGTGGGTCGACGGAATCTTCCCCCTGCTACCTCATGCACCAAAGAACTGCATCACCGGTCCCCTGGATCTCCTCTCAGCACGACGAGCGAGGTCCCTTGAATCCAGCAACTCTGTCCAAGTGACTCCCACAGTCCAGTGACTCTTCAGTCCAAGTTTGGTGGAGGTAAGTCCTTGCCTTCCCACGCCAGACTGCATTGCTGGGAACCGCGTCTTTTGCAGCTACTCCGGCCTCTGTGCACTTCTGGCAGAAATTCTTTGTGCGCAGCCAAGCCTGGGTCCACGACACTCTAACCTGCATTGCACGACCTCCTGAGTTGTCCTCCGGCGGCGTGGGACTCCTTTGTGCAACTTCGGGTGAGCACTGTTTCACTCCTCTTTGTAGTGCCTGTTCCGGCACTTCTGCGGGTGCTGCCAGCTTCTGAGAGGGCTCCTTGTCCTGCTGGGCGCCCCCTCTGTCCCCTGACGCAATTGGTGACATCCTGGTCCCTCCTGGGCCACAGCAGCATCCAAAAACCCTAACCGCATGACTTGCAGCTAGCAAGGCTTGTTTGTGGTCTTTCTTCAGGAAAACACTTCTGCACGACTCTCCACAGCGTGGGGCATCCATCCTCCAAAGGGGAAGTTTCTAGCCCTTGTCGTTCCTGCAGAATCCTCAGCTTCTACTGTCCAGTAGCAGCTTCTTTGCACCCACAGCTGGCATTTCCTGGGCATCTGCCCACTCTCGACTTGGTCGTGACTTTTGGACTTGGTCCCCTTGTTCCACAGGTACCCTTGCCTGGAAATCCATCGTTGTTGCATTGCTGGTTTTGGTCTTTCCTGCAGAATTCCCCTATCACGACTTCTGTGCTCTTTGGGGAACTTTAGTGCACTTTGCACTCACTTTTCAGGGTCTTGGGGTGGGCTATTTTTCTAACCCTCACTGTTTTCTTACAGTCCCAGCAACCCTCTACAAGGTCACATAGGTTTGGGGTCCATTCGTGGTTCGCATTCCACTTTTGGAGTATATGGTTTGTGTTGCCCCTCCCTATGTGTCCCCATTGCATCCTATTGTAACTATACATTGTTTGCACTGTTTTCTAATACTATACTGCATATTTTTGGTATTGTGTACATATATCTTGTGTATATTTGCTATCCTCATACTGAGGGTACTCACTGAGATACTTTTGGCATATTGTCATAAAAATAAAGTACCTTTATTTTTAGTATATCTGTGTATTGTGTTTTCTTATGATATTGTGCATATGACACTAGTGGTACTGTAGGAGCTTCACTCGTCTCCTAGTTCAGCCTAAGCTGCTCTGCTAAGCTACCATTATCTATCAGCCTAAGCTGCTAGACACCCTATACACTAATAAGGGATACCTGGGCCTGGTGCAAGGTGTAAGTACCCCTAGGTACTCACTACAAGCCAGTCCAGCCTCCTACAGGGTGGAGGGCATGACCCTTACATGTCAAAGGACAGTACCTGCCCTCACACAATGGACTGCCACACCCCCTACTGGGACCTGTGCAGACAGGATGGAACTGAAAGGGGACCTTGTGCACTTCTAAGCCACTCTTTGAAGTCTCCCCCACTTCAAAGGCACATTTGGGTATTTAAACAGGGCCTCTGACCCTACCAACTCATACACTTCTGGACAAGAAACCTGCTGGGGAAGAAACTCTGTACCAGAACCTGCAGCCTGCCCAGAAGAACTGCCTGGCTGCCCAAAGGACTCACCTGGACTGCTTTTCTGAGAGGGACTGCTTCCTTTCTGTTGTCCTGTTGCCTTGCTGCTTTCTGGCTGTGCAGAGAAGTGCTCTCCAAGGGCTTGGATTCAGCTTGCCTCCTGTTCCCTGAAGTCTCAGGACCAAAAAGACCATTTCTGCAAGAGAACTCCTTGTGCGGTGAAAATCGATGCACAGCCTGCAAGAAACGACGCACAGCCTGCATTGCGGTGAAAAATCGACTGCACACCAAACTGGATGGACACAGCCCGACTTTGCAAGAGCAGATCGACGCAGCGCCAGTGCTGCGACCGGAACTTCGACACATGGCCCACGGAATCGACGCACAGCCGAGCCGTAACAATGCAGCCCGACTTCCTACGAGGAATCAACGCAAGCGCCAGCCGTGCAGCAGAAATGTCCACACATCGCCCACCGGATCGATACAGTGCCTGTGACTTCGCTCGGCACACCCACGATTTCCACGCATCATCCCCGGGGCGTCCAAAAACCCCGCAACCTGAAGAGGCTCCCAAGTCTACAACCCGAAAATCAACGCAAAGCCTGCCTTGTGTGAAAACTCAACGACGCATCATCTGTGTGCGACGGAAATATCAACGCACACCTCCCCGTTTTCCACGCAAACTCCTCCTCTGCGGTCCCTTGCGGAGAATTTGAACGCAAACCAGGTACATTATGCTTGCAAGAGACACTTGTTGTTTTTAAATATGAAAGACACTTTATATCATTTTTACAGTGATATTTCAACATATACTTATTGAATGTTGATCATTTTGACCTGCATTTTACCAGATAAATATTATATATTTTCTAAACACTGTGTGGTGTATTTTTGTGGTGTTCTACTGTGTTATTGCATGATTTATTGCACAAATACTTTACACATTGCCTTCTAAGTTAAGCCTGACTGCTCAGTGCCAAGCTAATAGAGGGTGAGCACAGGGTAATTTGGATTGTGTGACTTACCCTGACTAGAGTGAGGATTCTTGCTTGGACAGGGGGTAACCTGACTGCTAACCAAATACCCCATTTCTAACATTGGTCATCAGCGGTGAGGATAGGACTTTTATTTGTGCAGTGACATACAATAGCTAAGTATACACTACCTACCCACAGTTGAAGGTCAACTTGATTTTTTATCTTTTTCTGCAATTTCGTTTTCTGCCTGATCTTTAACTAAATCCTTATTCAACATGTCTATGGCTGAGTCTCAAGCAGGAGCTGAAGATTTTGACCTAGCCAAGCTGGAGATATACACTGTCAACCAGCAGAAGGGGTTTTGCAAGGAGATGGGAGTACCTACCCACGGGGCCTTCAGAAAGGAGGAATACCAAAAGGCGGTGAGGGCCAGGGCAGAAGTCCATTCAGATGAGAATGTTGAGGTGGAGGGTCCAGAGGATGGCCCCTCAGAAGATTTTTTGCCAATAGCGGGGGATTTTACCCCTGTAATTGTGCCCTCTGCCAAAACAAGGAGCAGTGTCTCTAGCCATGGCCTGACCACAAAGGAAAGAAGGGAAGACAGAGAGTTTCAACTACAAATTGCAAAGTTAAAAATGAAAGCTGACAGAGCGGAGGCAGCAGCTGAGATAGCCTTGGCTGAAAATATACTTTTGTTGGCTCATGAACCGAGTATCAAGGAGATGGATCTTAAGGCAAAGCAGTCTGAGTACAGCGGTAATGGTGGCAGCATACACGCAGGACCTGCTGGGGAAAGAAAGGTTTGTATACCCAAAAGTGTAGTGCCAAGTTATGTGGTGGGAGATGACATTGATAAGTGGTTGGCTTCCTATGAAGTTGTACTAAGGGCTCATGGGGTCTCTGAAGAGCAATGGGGGGGTGGTCTTGTGGTGGTATGAACCAGTAGTGGGGAGGGATCCAAAATATCAAAATGTATATGCACCCATGAAAGCTGCTTTACTTGCCAAGTTTGGGCTGACTCCTGAGAAATACTGTGTGAGGTTCAGGGACAGCACCAAACTCTCAACACAAACTTGGGTAGACTGTTTTGATTTCTTCAATAAGACACTGAATGGATGGGTGCGGGCAGCAAAGTAAATGAATACCCAGGATTATATAATTTGATTCTGAGAGAGCATATGCTCAGTCTTTGTTTTACAGAGTTGCGCCAGCATTTAGCAGACAGTAAGCTGACTGATCCTAGGAAGCTTGCTGAGGAGGCGGACCTCTGGGCTAGCACCAGAGTGTCCAAGAAGGTATCTGGGGGGGGGGGCACCCACAAAGGCGGTCAGGGTTCCCAACAGAAGAAAGAGGGGGAGAAAAACTTAAAAATAAGGCGTTCTCAAAAGGCCCCTAAAACAATTCCCAAGGGGGGTGGGAACCAGTCCCCACCTGAAACTACCAGAAAGCCAGGATACTTTAACAAAAAGAAAGGGAAGTTTATCTCTACATGCTTAGAGTGCTACCAGCATGGACACTGTAAGGGTGACTCCCAGTGTCCCAAGAGGGCACAGCCCCCCACAGAGGGCAGACACCCAGGTTGGCTAGTGTAGCGCTTGGGGGGAGACAGTCCCAGTTAGCTTTGGTGAGTAGATAGAGGTGTCACTAGTATCCCTGGGAGATAAGGAAATGGTGCCAAAAGCCCACATGCCTGCCAATACTTCTAAGTATATGCAGTGGGTTACCATTTATGGGCAAAGGGTGGAGGCGCTGCAGACACAGGAACCAGTATGACCACTGTCAGGGGTCATCTGGTGTCAGCAGATCAAGTCATCCCTAATACATTCGACCTGGTCATAGTCACTGTCAATCGCGAGAGTCACCTACCGGTGGCTCTGGTTCCCTTTGAGTGTGGGGGGGGGGTCTCTGATACTCTAAAAGTAACCGTGAGTCCTGCCATGCCTGTAGATTTTCTGTTAGGCAATGATCTTGAGCACACTGCCTGGAAGGAGGTACAGCTCAGATCCCACCCGGAGATGTTAGGTTTGCCTGAATGGGTCTGCATGACCACACGGTCCATGGCTGCCCGGGAAGGGAGTCAAGGGCATCTGGAGCCTGGAACAATGGCCCGACATCTGCACAGAGGAAGGAAAGGGGTGCAGGAAACCCGCTCCAGATATTCCCGCCGTGGGTGATGGGGTCCTAGATGAGGAGGCCCAGTAGCCAACTAGGGGAGATATTTCCACCCTGGGTAACCTACCTGAGCTTGCTGGCTGGCAAGTGGAGGGTGGGCCAACCAGGGAGGAATTCTGCAAAGTGCAGAAAGAGTGCCCCACTCTTGAAGGTCTGAGACAACAGGCCTCAACACAAGCAGCAGGTGAAGCCCCTGGTGATCACCATATATATTGGGAGAATGATCTCCTCTACAGTGAGCCTAAGGTTCCGGGCATTGGGGCAATATGTGTGCTGGTGGTCCCCCAGAGTTACCGGGCCTTCCTACTGGGCCTGACTCACGACATACCCCTAGCAAGACATTTGGGCCAAGACAAGACCTTTGCCAGGCTTGTCACCCTCTTCCATTGGCCTAGAATGCGGGTAGCCTCAGATAATTTCTGTAGGGCCTCCCCCACCTGCCAGGTAGGCTCAAGGCCCCCCTGATCCCACTTCCTGCCGTTGGTGCCCCCTTTGAAAGGGTAGGCATCAATGTCATTGGTCCCTTGGTTCCCAAAACCGCCCTAGGCAACAGGTTTATCCTGGTTTTGGTGGACCATGCCACCTGCCATCCAGAGGCAATCCATCTAAGGACAGGGATTGCACCGGTGGTGACCAGAGCTCTGATGGGGATATTTACCTGTGTGGGGTTCCCAAAGGAGGTTGTGTCTGGCAGGGGCAGAAACTTCATGTCAGCATACATGAAGTTCATGTGAGATGAGTGTGGGGTAACCTCCTGGTTTACCACCCCTTACCATCCTGAAACCAATGGGCTTGTTGAGAGATTCAAAAAGACCCTAAAAGGCATGATCACTGGCCTACCTGAGGCCATGAGGCGTCTTGCCATGCCTTCTCTTTGCTTATAGGGAGGTGCCCCAGAAAGGGGAGGGGTTCAGCCCCTTTCAACTTCTCTATGGTCACCCTGTCAGGGGACCACTAACTATAGTAAAGGAGGGATGGGAGAAAGCTCCCAAGAAACCTCCCCAGGTAGTGGTCAGTTACATGCTGGCCCTCCGCAACCAGACACAGCATTTCTGAAAGCAGGCCAAGAGCAATATCGAGGCCAGTCAAGAGGTAATGAAGGATTGGTATGACCGGAAGGCCACTCTGGTTGAATTCTCACCTGGCGACACGGTTTAGTTGATGGAGCCAGTAGAACCTAGAGCTCCCCAGGACCGCTGGACTGGCCCATTTGAATTGAAGAAGGGAAAGGGGGAGGCCACTTACCTAGTGGACCTCAAGACCCCTAGACACCCCCTAAGGGTTCTCCACCACAACAGACTGAAGCCTCATTTTGAGAGGTCTGATGTCATAATGCTTCTTGTGACAGATGAGGGCATGGAAGAGGAGAGTGAGCCTCTCCCCGACCTTCTCTCTGCCATGGAAGGTGATAGGTCAGTGGAGGGGGTTGATCCCTCTGACTCTAGAGAAAGGGGGAGACTTCTGTGAGTTGTTGGAGCAGTTCTTTTCCCTGTTTTCACTCATTCCTGTACTCACCCACTTGTGTGTCCGTGATATTGACACAGGAGACAGTCCCCCTGTAAAGAACAACTTTTACAGGTTGTCAGACAATGTGAAGGCCAGCATCAAGGAGGAATTAGCCAAGATGCTGGCCCTAGGGGTTATTGAGAAGTCTAGTAGTCCCTGGGTCTGCCTGTAGTGCTGGTGCCCAAGGCTGCTGCACCCGGTGCCAAGCCAGAACTCCGGTTCTGCATGGACTACCGGGGTCTCAACTCAGTTACACGGACTGACGCTCAAGCCATCCTCCGAGCTGATGAGCTTGTAGACAGGCTAGGTGCTGCCAAATTCCTCAGAAGTTTTGATCTCACATCAGGGTACTGGCAGATCACCTTGACTGAGGGGGCTAAAGAGAGATCTGCATTTTCCACACCTGAGGGCCATTACCAATTCCGGGTGATGCCCTTTGGGTTGAAAAATGCCCCCTCTACCTTCTAATGGTTGGTTAATGGGGTCCTAGCTGGCAAGGATGCCTTCTGCGCAGCCTTCCTAGACGACATTGCCGTCTACAGTTCCAGCTAGGAGGACCACCTGCTCCACCTCAAGGAGGTGCTTCAGGCCCTGCTACAGGCAGACCTGACCATCAAGGCCAGCAAGTGCCAGATTGGGCAGGGTTCCGTGGTGTACTTGGGACACCTAGTAGGTGGTGGTGTCGCGTAGGCTCTCACTATTCTAATGATACTACTGGATTTTGAGCGGCAGAATCGCCTGCGGTGTGGGAGACTGAGTCTGACTCACTACAGGTGACACCTGTCGCTCCAATCCGGGTTTTGCTTCGGCTAACTAGCAGTGCCTCATCTCTACCAAAGAGCAGGGATGTTTGGGCAGCTGGGCGCATCACATAATTGATTTCTCAAGGAAACTGTGGTCACTCAGGGGTCATACATTTCTAATGATTACATTAGTCTCACATACACAATGACAAACAGAGACAGTATATGTTTCAATAGTGTTTTAACGAAGCAACCACATCTTAGATACCAAAGCATGAGCTGCAATAACCAGGCGGATACAGCATGACAAGATTAAGATTGTGACAAGGAGAGTAAAGCATTGAAATAACGCTACCACATTGTCACTAGAGTCACTAGACTAAATCCTACCTAGGCTATAATAGAGCACATCGTGTTACGCTCTAATTCTGCCCTACAAGGTTCCCCTGGGAAGACAACATCCCCCATACCTGAGCAAAGGCCTGATGCCTGCATTAGCAGCTGCAGCAAAACGTTCAGTAATCAGCATACAGTTGTGGTTCTCTGGCTGGAATCTCACTCTAACGTGTAAGGACAGGCAAGTGTTTTTATAATAAAACACCTGATGTTCTGAGAAAATGTCATACGTCAGGATGTGTGTTTTCTATGAATGTCAGAGACAAAACTTTATGCCACGTTCACCTGCAACCCTTCTTACTGCAGCCTTGGAAGAAGCGCAGAGTCAGCAAGAATGTCTTGTTTGAGAACAGAGTGCTGGCCTAGGCAAAAACAGTTAGTTAGAGAGAAATAAAACAAGACCGTAAAAGTGGCTATTTTAAGAATAATAAAGCGAAGCAGAATAAAATATATCTAGGTTGAAGTTCAAAGTGGCAAGCCTAGTATATTAAAATAACGTGCATGGAGCTATAACTAAAATGGCTAAACAACACCCTCCCCTTGTCGGTTGAAGGTGGTTCAAAGCCTAAATAGATAAAAAGCTACTAAAACTCAACCTAAAATATATATGTAAAGAAAATGTCAATAATGACAAGTTAAAGGGACACATGAGCATATATAAAAGGACAATTTAAAATGTTAACATGTGGCATCAAAGGACCGAATTGCAAGAGTCAGAGTTATGTTTAGAATTTCCAATCTGTTCCGGGACAATGGAGGACAGGAAATCTTCTACTTCGGCAGGTTTTAAAGTTGGAAAGGCATCGACGCGAAGGACCGAGGAGCATTCGTGTTCCATAGCCTGCTCCTCAGCCAAGGCGGCATTCCATGGTGTACCCAGTAATGGGTTAAGAGCCACATCCTCCAGGAAGGGGAACTCATAAGTAGCTTCCCGTAGAAAACGCACCCTCAACACGCATCTCTGGTAATGAGCCCTCAGCGAGAACATCAACAGATCAGCGTCCAAAGAAAGCAAGTGCTGCATAGAAAGACAAACTTCCAGTGCATATTCGAAAGAGCACCAGACGCACCGAAACACGGGCTGCACACAATGCGAAACCGGTCTGAATGACAGGGACCAGTCACACTCCAATTGCTCCAGGAGTGTTGCTGCAAAATACTGCATCATACGTTCACGACACAGCTGCGCTGATGGGAGCGATTTCATTCCTGCTTGTTGCGGCAGGACAACCATTGCGCAGAACAAATAGCAAAGGCAAAACGCCAACTATTGTAGCCAAAGTTATTGGAAACCCCCCTAAAATAGTGGAGAATATTGAGTGGATGGCTGATGGTATGAAACCAAATATGGAGGAGAAGGTGTGAACGAAACCAGAACCAACAGCCTTAGAGAAATTTATGATTCCAGTAGTACTGGACGCATTAAATATCGTTCACCAAAGTGTCTCGGAAAGTTGGTACTTAAAAGAGACTGTAACTCTGCTGACGACCTTGCCACCTGAAGTGCGTAGATCTCGCGTGCAGATGTGAGAGCCACATGTTTTTGAAACAATAAAGCCTCGAGTCTGCTCAACTTGTCAAAATTCACATTAGAAGTAGCAATATGGGGCCAAATGCCATCTGCCTCTTTTAATCTAGTGGGAGGAAAAAGTAAGTTCCCGTAGCATATCACAATCTTAGAGACCGAAACAACTTAAACTATTCCGGCTCACATCCCACAACAGTCTTCACTATTGAGGAGGACATAGCTGCCGTTTGAAAGCACCTAGAAGGTAGATCTAATCAAGGGGAATGGAACTCATTTCAGATAAGCCAAGTTTGCTGCAGATGCGTTACACGCCCATGCAAGGACAGCTGTTTACAAACCATCGAATGGCTGACAGAAGTCTCGTGGTCTCTACCGGTAAGAAAGACTTCTTTAATGTCACTGAGACATTTGTATGAGAAGGGTAGCTCCCACACCTCATGGATGTAACTATCTCCCAGCCTTTCATTTCTGCCTACCGGAATGTGTTTTAAACAGGAGGTGAATTGAAGTGTGGAAATAGGCAGATTAATTACCCCGTGTATTAACCACTCAGCAGATGGTATTTCAGCCACAGTAAAAGGCAACTTTTCTAACTTTTTGATGTTTAGTATGATATAAGTTGTTTCTTTCTTAGCCATTAGTTGTTGTTGTTGCATTAAATTAAATGTAGAAAATATTTCCCTTGCGCAGACGTATTACCAGGGAACACGACCTGCCGTCAGTGTTTGAAGTATCCAACCCAATTGCATAATGGATCTTAGTTGACTCTGTCCATGACGTAAGGAAGACATATCGGTTTGTATAATAATGTCTATTGCAGAACAGACGATGTTATTTAAGGTGTATATCCGGTCAGATAGGGTATTAATCCCATTATCTACAACAGCTAATGCCTTCTGTACATTTTCTTGATCAATTTGCCTTAACCGGGCAGCAGCTTCTTGTTGGGAAAGCGTCAGAATTTCATTATATACTTCATATTAGAAGCGCTTTCTAAGTTGTTTTCTGGGGCCTAACAGAAAATCCTGTAAGTCGGTGTTATTAGACAGGAGACTGAGGTGTTCTCTAATTGCAACTAGAGAGGAACTCTCTAACCATTGCTGGCATAGTTTCCCTACACTATATGTTGTTACTACACCCACAAAATCGGACGATATATAGCGAGGGTCCGGCCAACTAGTTCTAAAACCCCCTAAGGAGTTTATAAAACGTTTATGACACCCATTGGTATCTATTGGCCACAATAACCACACAACAGGACGTGACAGTGAAACATTAAATGTGCCATTCTGGACCCATTCATCGAGCTGGTCTTCAGTTGCATTATAATATTTTTTGCCATTTATAAAATTTTGCAGGGGCAGGTATACTGGGCGTGTTCAATTCCTTAATCTTTGCTAAGCCTAAACAACCGTTTGTTGTACAGTTTCATTAAAAAATATAATTTGAACAGGTATCAGGCATGTTTTAAATAAAGCTCCCTTCCCCTGTATTTTCCAATGTCTAGTTTCCCACACTTTTTAAGTCAATCAACTTTAGCCAATATTTATAGCCTTCTGTAGTCAAACGGAAACAAAGGAATCCAAATAAATACATTTCGTATTTGTCAATAACATGCATATGTTTTTTCTGTAGGTGGCAATTTAAAATAATATGACTCAGTAGTTTTAACATCATGCCCAGAAAAATATGTAAACTTTTCAGAATATGTTTTAGAACTCCCTTGCAGTGGAGTCAGACATTGTTCCCATTGCGTGTAATTTAAAACAGTCTTTGGGGTACTTGCTCTGTGGATGAAATGGTGCACATAATAATTATAGCAAAACGTATCACCATAATTCTCTTTAGATTGGTAAACATCTTCGTTTTCAAATACAGTGTAGTACTGCAATCCATTCATCATAGAATCAACTGTTTTCACATCCCAATCATCAGATACAACTCCGGGAATTATTATATCATTCATAGAAAGTTTAAACACATATGGTATTTGAATGTCCTCTGTGGGACCGTATATATCAAATGTTACTTTATCCCAAACAATCCCATCAGGAATTGGTATGGCAGAAATGTTCACAAAGGACAAGTCTCTGCGGACCTTGTGAGAATCAAAATGCGGTTTCAGGACCTCATCCACCAGTTCAACTGTTGATTTTTCAGGAAGAAAATGACCATGTATTAACAAAAAGAATGTTATAACAAACCCAATCCAAAGCATGGAAGCCAGTACAGTCAAGGAAAGCCACAGATAGTTCCATGGAAGAATAAAATAAGTTGTTTTAAGCCAATTTATCAGCTTACATGTTTTTGACAGTTCAGGTGTCGAAGAGGTGAATGAGTCCGAAGTGTCATTGTTGATGTCGGCAAAATATCCAGAAGCAGTTCGTGCAAAAACTGGAGCCATGTTAGTAGGTGGTGTTGATGTTTCTCGCTGTGGCACAGAATAAATGGCACCATCCGTCTGTGTAGAAGTTGTGTCAAATCGATCAGTCATCTCTGTAGTATTTGATGTCAGTGGAACTAATGCAAAATCATTTTCCAGCCTCCCCAAGCTCAGAGAGGTATCAGTGTTGCTGCTTACAACTTGTAGAGGAACTTCTTGACCAGTAGTGAAAGGGATTCAGGAACTACTCGTTGTTCCTTTTGGTCGGCTGTGCAGGATCGGCCACATGGTGTAGTTTTACATTGTCAATAGAGACAAAGCCAACGGTGGTAGAATGACAATTCTGGTACCATGTATTCCCAAGACTTGGACTGGTGCACAATAAGAAGGACTAAACTCCTTTTTCACAGCAACCTTTTCACGTACTAGATCCCCAACTTTAGGAATCCAGCCTGTAGGTGTTACAGGTACACCCTTAGTTCCTGTGGAGGCAGCACTGGCAGTAGCGTTGTCATCACGGAACTGCTACAATTCCTGTAAGACAGTGACACGTTCATTTATGTCAAAGGATGTTTCTGTTGCCTCCACGCCAGGACCATCAAGATCTGGAACATACATTTGAGTTCCGAACAGGCACTCATATGAAGTACGACCCCTCCAGGGACCTTCTAAGCAGATTGTTAAGTGCTCTCTGGACTCCATACAGGTGATTAAGCCAACTACGACCCATACCTAAGACTCTGGCTAAGGATTGCTTTAAATCACGGTTTAATCGCTCTATGACACTATTTCCCTTGGGATGAAATGGAGACGAGTAGTGGAGTTGGACCACCAATGAAGCCATGGCGTCCCTGAATGCCCTTGAGGCGAAAGCAGGGCCCTGGTCCGAATGGAAAGCCACAACTGCATATGTACTGATAAAGAGTCACAAATCTTTAATAACAGTCCGAGCGTCTGCCGAGCATTGTGGCCACACCCATAGAAACCCGGAGCAAGAGTCAACAGTCACAAAGGTGTATTTGTATGCACTGTCCGGTGTTAGGGGACCACAATGGTCCAAGTACACACATTGTAAATGTTTGTTGGAGATTAGGAGGGGTGTCTGAGGTGGGCGCTTAGCAGTTGAAACTTTAATTTGTTGGCAGATGTTGCACCAAAGGACATACTGCTTAGCCTCTTTGTATAGGCCTGGCCACCAATAACGGGCTTGCAGCAAAGATATCGTAGCCACCACACCAGCATGGGCAGATGCTACCCCCTCATGTGCTGCTTTAATCAACTCTGGTCTTACATCTTTGCTGGGAATATCTCAAACCCCTATGCCTGGTATCTTAACCTCAGCGGTTAGGCAGCCTCCCATTTAGTAGGAATATTTAGCAGGAAATGTTTTTGGATAGGGCGTACCATCAGCTGTAGCTTTCACGACAACCCATATGTCTTCATCCAGGTTCGCACCTAAGCGTGGTACTGCAGCAACAGTGGCCGTAGCAACTGCTGACTTTGCAGCTTCATCTGCCAGTGTATTCCCAGCAACGTGTATTCCAGCACGCTCGTGCACAAGTGTGTGTACAACCTGGACATTTGGTAGCTTTTCCTTTAGATCCACTACCTTCCCCCCACAGAAGTCTGTGTTTAATGGTGTTACCTTTAGGATCTCTGAACACATTCTGGCGCCAGTAATGCAGGTATTCATTGAAGGACTGGACATAGTAGTACGGATCACAAACAATCAACGTCAGTTGTGCAGGATCCGTATGTTCCAGTGCCATCACCAGAGCTTTTAGCTCTGCTAGTTGTGTTGTGAAATCCCCTGGGGTTTGCGAGTATGTATGTTGGGGACAGAATGTATTATCTTCTATGTAGCCACTTACGACTGCACAAGCAGTGGAGTATTGATGCTTTGTGCCAATTGCAGGTTGCACTGAGCCATTGGTGTACATGACTCTCTGTTATTCATCAATAGGAAATGTATTTGCAGGAGCTGGATATTCTAGTTCAAATTGCAAAAATTCTTGAGTTTGTAATTTTGGGCCAAAGATGGAGTCTACATCAGTGGCTGTCCAAGACGTGGCCCATTGTATCCAACGTGGATGTAATGCTTTAGCGTTAATAACACTGGCTTTTGTGACAGCCTCAAGGGCTGAAATGGGAGAAACGACAATAGTGCGTTTGCCCTGGGCTAGAGGTCTTTGTTTAATGACAGCCGTCTGAACAGCAGTGAGAATTTTCTCAGTGGGATTAAAGCGTTGTTCTGCTTCTGAGTACAAGTGTGATTTGTATGTAATTGGGACAGTCTCACCCTCATTAAAAATTACATAAGTGAAACCAATGGCCCCAGCAAATACTCTGATGACCAAATGTGTTTTGTTGTACCTTGTGTGTAAATGTTGTGCTGCAAGCATGTCTCTTTGCAGATCTCTGAGAATGCGTGTGTTTGACACTCCAAGATTTACTTGAAAAGTCAGGACGTATTAAGTCATATAAAGGTTTTATGCGTGCTGCATAATCTGGAATGTAAATTCTGCCAAAATGTAGGAAACCCAATAGAGATTGGAGTTTTTTAATCATATTTGGAGGTTGTAATTGTGCGCATTTTTCTAAGAATTGTGGCGCTAGGCTCTTTCCTTCACTCAATAGCTCATATCCCAGAAACAGGGTGCTGAGGAAGGCTATTTTTGTTTTTTTTAAGGTGAATTTGTAGCCAAATTCAGCAAATCCGACAACAATGTGGGCTACCCGTCTTAAATGTTGTGGCAATTCATCATCCGTTAGATGGATATCATCTACATAGGACAATGCTTCAGGGTCAATGTCGTGCAAAATTGCAGTCACACGAGCTGCGAACAGTCCTGGACTGTTCTTGTACCCCTGGGGTAAATGACAGAATGTTTTCTGGGAGCCTAGTGTGCTGAAGCTTGTTCAGTCTCTACTCTTAGGCGCTATATTCTGGCAGAAGAAACCATTGGAAATGTGCAGTATTATTTTGTATTTTTGCGCACTGCGTTGTTCATTAGTGCTGTGCTATGTGTTTTTTGTATAACATATGTGCGCATATGACTGTTTAGGTGTCTGTAGTCTAAGACTATTCTTTAAGAATGGTCCGGTTTAGCTACTGGGAATAAAGGATTATTCATTGGGGAGACGCAGGTTCATATACGCCCTGGTACTCTAGTTGTGTGAGGATCTCTCTCACGGGTGCTTTTGCATCGTGTTTTATTGAATACTGACGTTAAGGTTGGGGTTGATTTTTAATAGGAATTACATGGCAGGGGGATTCTTTATCTCATCCTACGTGGTTGCGATATACCTCGGGTGCCTGCGCCAATGCCCAATCGATGGCATAGGATTCTGCGAGTTCCTCCGGAACAAAGGGAGAGAAAGAATGTTTAATAACATCTTTCCCATATGGGCATGTACGGACAAATTCAGGTGGCCAATCTTGTTCGGCCAACGAAACATCATATATATTTACCATGCGATCCCGAAAGATTGTGTCTATTGTGCGTTCAATGTCTCCTTCTAACTGTAGCGTTACCTTATACACCCTATCAGGCATGGAGACACGCATGGCTGCAGTTTCCACTTGTAGAAAGTCATCAGTTGCTTTCACCTCCAGAAGACTCTGGCGAACTATTGTGACCTCTGCTGCGCTATCTAGCAGTGATAGTGCCCATTTCTTGTTCTTCAAGAGGACCCTCTTCTTGTGTGGCATGTCGAACTGCAACTGCTGTCACCTTTTTCTTTTTAAATTGGGGTTTTTGTTGGGGAGGTTTCTCTTCCTTTTTAACAGAAAACTCTGTTGAGAGTTGTAATTCCTATCTCGGTTTCACGTACTCTGTTCTTCGCTCTGACCGCTCACCTCTCTCACTGCGTTTTTCCGATGAGTCCTGAAAGGAACGAGATTGGCGTGTATCAGTATATTGATATCTATCAGGCGTTTTTACATTATCTCTATTTCGGAGATTATATCTATTCTGTGGGGTCTCCATATGCGGAGCTTCTCCCCTTTCTTTTTTAGTTGTTTGTTGTTTTTTATCCCAGCATTTCTTGTTACCCTCAAGAGCTTGCTTGGAAAAATATTTCTTAGATTTGCCCTGAAATTGTGATTTAGTTGGTCTGGCCCCTAGGCTATCTCGACCAATACTAGAATAGGTCTCTGCGATAATCTTTGGCAGCTTGTGTTCTTGATCCTGTTGAGGAACATCCCGGAGCTGCATGCGCACTGCTAGTGTGACCGCTTACCCTTTAAGGTTACTTTAAATAATTGAGGATACTGTTGCAAAGTTGCCCATTAATTGCATCCCCAAGTCTAGGGTCGGGGCAGCCCCATATTCATCTTGAATTTGTTTCAACACTTACGGCAAGTTTGCAAGTGTCTGTTTACCATGTGCGGCAGTGTAGAGCACGGCAAATACTGTGCTCCATGTATTACAGTATCCCGTATGGGGAAATACTGCTTCCAGTGCATTTATTTTTTGAGCAAGCCAAAACGGAATTTCTTCTCGTCTGGCGGGTACCTTACCTATAATCAAATGTACAGTTGCAGGGTTAATACCTAGTGTCACTGCATGTGGTTGCACTGGAGCATCACATGCTGGGTTTGTATTCAATGTTTGCATTACAAACTGTACTAATCGTTTATATATTGCCGTGATCTCAGTATATAAGCGACGGACTTCAGCTACTGCTAAGTTTGCTGCTGCAGGGTGAGGTGTATAAGTGGCCAATAAAGGCCAGGTAGGACCATCATTACTTAGAGGACCTAACCTAACTGGTAAAATTGTGTGGGGTAGGGTGCCATCAAGCCAATTATTATGTTCTTGATAAGATAAAGGTATTCTAAATATGCATATGCTATGTATTGTCCAGGTACGTTTGCAAGTGTATAGTGATGAAATGCATTTGTGTTCCCCTCAACTGCTGGAAATGTGACCCAAGAATAGAAAAGTTCTGTTCTGTATGCTGCATCTGCGTCCACCACAATTGTGACTGGACGCCCCTGGGCCGTTAGCCCATTTGCCAGTAAATGTGCAGTCAGGGGTTGTCTCATATTTACTGCGATTGCTACCTGTTGCGGAGTCTCCATATTTGGTGGTACATTTGTTCAGAGATAAGTACACCAAATGGGGTTTTTCCTTTTAGGGTTCAAGCTTAAACAACCTCCAGCATCAGATAGGGTGCCCTACTTAGCTGAGGAGGAAATCCTCAATACCACAGACGACTTTGTATATAGTACTGAGGTGTCTTTGTATATAGTGAGACAGAGATACTCAGGAGGACCCGAATATTAGAGCCTGACCAAACGTTGGCGGCACCATGTCACTTAGGCTCTCATTATTCTAATGAGACTACTGGATTTTGAGGGGCACAATCGCCTGCAGTGTGGGAGACTGAGTATGACCCACTACAGGTGACACCTGTCACTTCAGTCCGGGTTTTGCCCCGCCTAACTAGCAGTGCCTCATCTCTGCCAAAGGACAGGGATGTTTGGGCAGCCGAGCGCATGACATAATTGATTTCTCAGGGAAACCGTGGTCACTCACGTCTCATCATTTCTCTCGATTACATTAGTGTCACATACACAATGACAAACAGAGGCAGTATATGTTTCAATAATTTTTTCATGAAGCAACTGCATCTTAGATAGCAAAGCATGAGCTGCAATACCCAGGACAATACAGCATGACAAGATTAAGATTGTGACAAGGAGAGTAAAGCATAGAAATAACACTACCATATTGTCACTAGAGTCAATAGACTAAATCCTACCTAGGCTATAATAGACCACAGCGTGTTAAGCTCTAATTCTGCCCTTCAGGTTCCCCTGGGAAGACATCATTCCCCATACCTGAGCAAAGTCCTGAAGTCTGCATAAGCAGCTGTAGCGAAGCATTCAGCAATCAGCATACAGTCGTGGTTCTCTGGCTGGAATCTCCCTCTAACGTGTAAAGGACAGGGAACTGTTTTTATAATAAAACAGCTAATGTTCTGAGAAAATGTCCTTACGTAAGGATGTGTGTTTTCTGTGAATGTCAGACAAAACTTTATACCACGTTCACTGGCAACCTATCTTACTGCAGCCTTGGAAGACGCCCAGAGTGAGAAAGAATGTCTTGTTTGCGAACAGAGTACTGGCCTAGGCAAAAACAGTTAGATAGAGAGAAATAAAACAAGACCGAACAAAAGTGACTATTGTAACAATAATAAAGCGAAGCCGAATAAAATATATCTAGGTTAAAGTGCAAAGCGACAGGCCTAGTATGTTAAAATAACGTGCATGGACCCATAACCAAAATGACTACACAACAGTGGCAAGGTTCAGCCCCTCCAGGCCAAGATTGAAACTATCAAGGCCTGGCAACCACCTAGAACCCAAACCGAGGTGAGGGCCTTCCTGGGCCTCACTGGTTATTACCGAAGGTTTGTCAAGGGCGTGGAACCATTGTGTCACCCTTGACTGAACTCACATCCAAAAAGCAACCTAGGTTGGTGAATTGGACAGAGGCTTGTCAGTAAGCCTTTGACTCCCTGAAGGAAGCCATGCACATGGCCCCCATGCTGAAGGCACCTGACTACTCCCAGGAATTTATTGTGCAGATGGACGCTTCAGAGCATGGCATAGGGATAGGGGCAGTTCTAGCACAGCTAAATGAGGAGGGCCTGGACCAACTAGTAGTCTTTATTAACAGAAGACTATTACCACGGGAACAGAGGTGGAGTGCTATTGAGAGAGAAGCATTTGCTGTGGTCTGGGCACTGAAGAACCTGAGACCATACCTGTTTGGGACTCACTTCCAGGTTCAGTCAGACCATAGGCCCCTCAGATGGCTCATGCAGATGAGGGGCAAAAATCCTAAACTCTTGAGGTGGTACATTTCTCTACAGGGGATGGACTTTACGGTGAAGCATTGCCCCGGGGATCGACCACACCAACGCTGATGGTCTCTCCAGATACTTCCACCTTAGGGATGAGAGCTCACAGGAGGTTGGGTAGCTCTCCCTTCTTTCAGCCGGGGGGTACACATGTTAGACCTGACAGCCTTAGGGTGGTCGTCCCAAATGTTTTGCCTGCCTCCCTTCACTTTTTGGACACAGTTTCTGCTGGTTTTAGGACTCTGTGCACTTTATCACTGCTAACCAGTGCATATGCCCTCCCCCTTAAAACATGGTAACATTGGTTTATACCCAATTGGCTTATTTAATCTACTTGGAAGTCCCCAGTATAGTGCACATGTGCCCAGGGCCTATAGATTAAATGCTACTTGTGGGCCTTTAGCACTGGTTGTGCCACTCACATAAGTAGCCCCTTCACCATGCCTCAGACCTGCCATTGCAATGCCTTTGTGTGCAGTTTCACTGCCACTTCAACTTTTTCTACATATAAGTCACCCCTAAGGTAGGCCCTAGGTAACCCCTAGGGCAGGATGTTATGTAGGTAAAGGGCAGGACATGTACCTTTGTAGTTTATATGTCCTGGGAGTGTAAAACTCCTAAATCCCTTTTACACTGCTGTGAGGCCTGCTCCTTTCATAGGCTAACATTAAGGCTCCCATCATATACTGTTTGAGTGGTAGATTCTGATCTGAAAGGAGTAGCAAGGTCATATTTAGTATGGCCAGAATGGTAATACAAAATCCTGGTGACTGGTGAAGTTGGATTTAATATTACTATTTTAGAAATGCTACTTTTCGAAAGTGAGCATTTCTCTGCACTTAAATCCTTCTGTGCCTTACAATCCATGTCTGGCTAGGTTTAGTTGACAGCTCCCTTGTGTATTTCACTCAGGCAACCCCAAACACAGGATGCTAAGTCACACTTGCACACATCTGCATACTGAATGGGTCTTCCTGGGCTGGGAGGGTGGAGGGCCTGACACTTACATGTCAAAGGACAGTGGCCTGCCCTCAAACAATGGACTGCCACAGCCCCTACTGGGACCCTCGCAGACAGGATGGAACTGAAAGAGGACCTTGTGCACTTCTAAGCCACTCTTTGAAGTCTCCCCTACTTCAAAGGCACATTTGGGTATTTAAACAGGGCCTCTGACCCTACCAACTCGGACACTTCTGGACAAGAAACTTGCTGGGGAAGAAACTTTGAACCAGAACCTGCATCCTGCCAAGAAGTACTGCCTGGCTGCCCAAAGGACTCACATGGACTGCTTTTCTGAGAGGCACTGTTGCCCTGCTGCCTTGCTGCTTTCTGGCTGTGCAGAGAAGTGCTCTCCACGGACTTGGATTGAGCTTGCTTCCTGTTCCCTGAAGTCTCAGGACCAAAAAGACTTCATTCCTGAAAGAGAACTCCTTGTGAAGCGAAAATCGATGCATAGCCTGCGAGAAATGGCGCACAGCCTGCATTGCGGTGAACCAGATCAATGCAGCCCGACTTCGCGAGAGAAGATCAACGCAGCGCCAGCATTGCAACCGGTACTTCGATGCACGGACAACGGAATCGACGCCCAGCCAAGCTGTAACGACGCAGCCCGACTTCCTACGAGGAATCGACGCAAGTGCCAGGTGTGCGGCATAAATTTCCACGCATCGCCCACCGGATCAACGTGGCGCCTGTGACTTTGCTCCAAACGCCCAGGATTTCCAAGCATCCTCCCCGGGGCGTCCGAAAACCCCGTAACCAAAAGAGGATCCCAGTATATGCGCCGGAAATTGACGCAGAGCCTGCCTTGTGTGAAAACTCAACGATGCATCATCTGTGTGCACCGGCAAAATCGACGTACACCTCCCCATTTTCCACGCAACTCCTCCTCTGCGGGCCCTTGCGGAGAATTTGAACACAAACCAGGTACCTTGTGCTTGCAAGAGACATTTGTTGTTTTGAAAAGACTAAAGACACTTTATATCATTTTTACAGTGATATTTCAACATATACTTATTGAATCTTGATCGTTTTGACCTGCATTTTACCAGATAAATATAAAATATTATTCTAAGCACTGTGTGGTGTATTTTTGTGGTGTTCTACTGTGTTATTGCATGATTTATTGCACACATACCTTACACATTCCCTTCTAAGTTAAGCCTGACTGCTCAGTGCCAAGCTACCAGAGGGTGGGCACAGGATAATTTGGATTGTGTGTGACTTACCCTGACAAGAATGTGGGTCCTTGCTTGGACAGGGGGTAACCTGACTGCCAACCAAAGACCCCATTTCTAACAGGAACCATCAACAAAAAATAATTTTGTAATTTTCTTCCAATCGAGTATCTCGAATATCAGGTCTCGATTTTGTGCACAAATCAGTTACTTCCAGACAGTCATGTTCAACTTCTTTCGGTTTGTCAACTTCAGTGTTCTCTTTTGAAAGTAAGGTTGCTGGGTTATGCACTGGACACCTTTTTAATGATATATTAAGGGACCCCAGGATGATTGTTTCATAACGCGTCGGCCTGGCATTTGTTGGATGCTGTCTCTTGTTTCTGGTGAGTAAAACTTCAATGGAGTGAGGGACCATGACAGTTAAAGTGTGTCCCATCACAATGCTCTCACTCTGAGTGAGGCTCAGTCCAACCGCTGCAACAGATTGCAGACAGCCTGGTAAAGCTGCTGCAACTGGGTCCAAAGTAGCTATAAAATATGCTACTGGGCGGTTTACACCACCATGGATTTGAGTCAAGACAGACAAAGAACACCAATCACGCTCATGACAGAACAACATGAAGGGCTTTGTGTAGTCAGGCATACCCAAAGCTGGGGCTTTGCACGGACTCCTCTCAACTCACAAAATGCTTTCATACAGGCTTGATCTAACACTAGGGGATCAGTAACTTCTTTGTGAGGGAGCTTCTGTAGAGGCTTCAAAATGACTGAAAAGTTGGGTATCCACTGGTGACAATAGCTCACCATTCCTAAAAACATCCTGACATCTCTCTGTGTTGCTGGGGGATTCATCTGTGATATGGCAGTGACCCTTTCTCTGGAGATTTTTCTAGTTTCCTACTCAATTAGGTGACCTAAATATTTCACTTCTTTCTGACAGTACTGTAATTTAGCTGGGGACACTGTAGTCGAATTTTTAAGAAATAAAGACGTGACACAATTCTGATAGCAAAATAGTAAGTTTATCAAACAGGAGTAGGCCGGGAGTACAGCTCAGTTCTGTAACTGAAACCACACTCAACTCAGATCTTACAAACAGCATCTTTTATAGTCTTGGTCTACCATTGAAGTTCCACCTATCTTCCCATACCAATTAGCTCAGTAGTGCAATTATCTGTTATCTCTATTCATTTTGTCAAAAAGCAATAATTTTCTAATAAGCATCTGGCTACCTGTTACTAAAATGCAGCTGTAGCATAGATAATATACGTATGCATCTTCTAACAAGCACAGTGTCCTTTTGATCTCACCCTCTGAACCTTATCAGTGTATCCTCCCTAAGCTACTACCAGGCTTCTGAAGTTTTATGGTCTGTCTTCCTCTCCATGCCAACCTTGACTTACACAAACCTCTTGTGTCTCCATTTCAGGTCAGCCATGATTTACACCTCCTCCTAACCCTGGTATCAGAAAGTGGCTCAGGCTCTCGTGTGTATGACCTTCTAAATTATCTGTGGTATGCGGGGTCCGGCTGTAACTGCTTTGCCCTGCACCTGACCTCTTTCTTCATTGTCCTTCCTGTCCTTGCATTCCAATCTAACATCATACCCAGATTGAGGACTGTACTTTTCTCACACAATGTACATTCTGCACATTTCTCTTCTAAGTCATGTGTTGATCATAGTAGGCCTTCTTTCGTTTTCTTGAGGTCTATTACAACCCTTTATGCCCATTCTTCCCTAAATGATTCAGTAAGGCAATTGTATTATTTTTGCATGCTTCCCTTGTCTTTGATGCGATCAACAAATCATCAATGAACTGTACCAATATCAATTGGAAAGGCATTTTCAATGACTCCAGGTTGAAAATGGATGGTGACTCTGAAAACCCCTGAGGAATTCTACAACAACAGTAAACTCAATCCAGAAATTTGAAACAGAAAGGAAATTGACTATCCTCATGAAGAGGTATGGAAAAAATGCTTGTGACAGGTCAATTACGGTGAAGCATTCAGCATTGCATAGAATTTGAAACACAATCACTGCTGGATTTGGCACTATGGGACAACACTCAGGGGGTCATTCTAAGTCTGACTGGCGGCGGAGGCTGCCCGCCAGACTTCCGCCACCAAAATACCGCTCCGCGGTCGAAAGACCGCTGAGGGTATTTTGGGATTTGCCCTGGGCTGGCGGGCGACCGCCAAAAGGCCGCCCGCCAGCCCAGGGCAAATCATCCTTCCCACGAGGACGCCGGCTCAGAATTGAGCCGGCGGAGTGGGAAGGTGCGACGGGTGCAGTGGCACCCGTCGCGTATTTCAGTGTCTGCAAAGCAGACACTGAAATACAAAGTGGGGCCCTCTTACGGGGGCCCCTGCAGTGCCCATGCCATTGGCATGGGCACTGCAGGGGCCCCCAGGGGCCCCAAGGCACCCCCTACCGCCATCCTGTTCCTGGCGGGAGACCCGCCAGGAACAGGATGGCGGTAGGGGGTGTCTGAATCCCCATGGCGGCGGAGCGCGCCCCGCCGCCATGGAGGATTCAAATGGGCAGCGGAAAACCGGCGGGAGACCGCCGGTTTTCCGCATCTGACCGCGGCCGAACCGCCGCGGTCAGAATGCCCTGCGGGGCACCGCCAGCCTGTTGGCGGTGCCCCCGTCATTTTAGCCCTGGCGGTCTTGGACCGCCAGGGTTAGAATGACCCCTTCAATCACAATGTCATTTACTTTCCTCAAATCCTGAACAATTCGGAATTTCCCACATGGCTTTCGCAATCCCATTATCCGTGAATTACATGGGCTGCTCAACACTTCTTTCAAAATACCAGGTTTACAAATACTGCAATTATGGGTGCAATCCCTTCAATCGTCTCTTGTGTCATGTGGTATTGAGGAATCTGGAGAAAAATCACATTTAGCTTGACTGGGACATTAACTGGCTCAACTCCTTTTATTAGAATAATGTCTTTTCCCGTAAGATTCCACATCTTCACTTTAACTGTTCCCTGTAAATCAGAAGGAAGATCTCTCACTGTGAAGACTGGAAAGAAACTAATCAAGGATACTCCTCATTCACTGTGTCATAGTTATGTTCTGGGGACGAGTCATCTTCATTATCACTGTTTGTCTGAATGGCAATTCCATCATTTGAGCAAGTAATTGAGCATCTCGTTTTGCACAACACGTCCCTTCCTGGTAAGGATACCAGACTCGAGTCACAAACTACAAAATTGTGTAATCCCTTAAAGTTGTCAATTTTAACCTGAACTGGTTCTGTAATTGGGTTGGTCAAATACTGATTTGCAACTCCTGCAATCTGCACTGTTTTCTCTGAAAGGGGCAGGTTTGGAACTTCTGCAGTTCTCACTGTAGAGCTTGTAGCTTCTCTGTTAACTAGAAATGAGACTTTGTGACCCATTACCTTTCCCTTCACGTATGGGCCTGTAACAGAGTCGCCTGGATTCCCAGGCGTCTCTACGTGAGCGGAACCGACAACAGAGTGTCCCGGGGGCACTCTAGAGAGACCTGTACATGGAAGCACGTACGCTAATCCGGATATAGAGGGTTCAGAAATGGAGCACGGGTAAGCAAACGGGACAGACTGAGAAGACACGAGGGAGGAGACGCGGAGGAGCGAGAGACGGAAGAGAAAGATGTGGGGGTGAGAGCACAGAGGAGAGAGACGCCAGAAGTGAAGAGCACACCGGAGCAGGGGAGGAACAAGCCCTGGGAGAAAACAAAACAGCCCGCCATGTCCCAGGAGGGACGTGGCTAATGCAGGTACGTGCCTGCATTATGAATCCATTTACATATTTTGGAAGAGGGAGGGGGAGGGAGGGGAGAGAGGAGTGAGAAACGGAGGGGGTACAGGAAGGGATACTTTCTGCATACTTTAAAACAGTCAGAGACAGACTGATTGCGAGATAAAACAGAGAGCAGTTTATACTCGGACTCATTTTAACTACTTCCTTGTTTTTTCTGTTGGGCTGCACACTGTCGCTAATATACCCTGCCACTATACTGAGGCCTAAAGAAGACAATACGTGTACCCAACTAGGCACTATCCTTCACTGACCCAGGGAGTTTTCTTCTTCCTCTTTCTTCTTTTTTCTTTCCTCCACCTTCCCCAACCAGGATTAAAAAAAAAAATACTCCAAAACAAAATACTTACCTCTTGTCCCTCTGTTCCTTATTTCCACTCCTGTAAATCCTTCTCTGGGGAATGCTGGTACCGGGATCAGAGAGTCACATAAGAAGAAAAGAGAGAGCAAGACCGTTAAAGAAAGAGTCCAAAGAAGAAGTCGACTGGAGAGAAACAAAAGGAGAACAGAAGAGAGAGAAAGAGAAACAAAAAAAGTACATAGCTTAATTAAGAACAAAATAGAAAAAAAACCCTATAAGAAAAATAAAGAAAACCATAATACCCTCCTACTTTAAGGAGTTGTCGATACGTTTATTTCCTAGCATTAACACTGACAGGAAGGCCATTGACATACCCAAGGCATATTGGTGTCAGAAGTGGGATATTATTCCCTACAAATAAAACGGGAATATGGAGGTGAAACCCTCTATAGAGGACATGATTAATCAACTTGCCGAAGGGCAAAGGCACTTACAGATGTTATGGGAAGAACAACTATGAGAGGCCCGGAACGACAGAGAGACTCTACAGAATGCATTAAAAAGTCAAGCTACGATAATTGCAAATAACCGGTTGGTTCACGAAACAGCTCTTCAGAAATTAACTGACACTATAGCTACCACTAGTGTTCATCCCAACGTACCCAGTTCTGTGCCACAAAAGTTTCAAGAAGGAGAGGACCCTGATGCCTTTTTCATAAATTTTGAAAGGGTCACAGCATCTGCAAACTGGCCCCGGGATAGGTGGGGGCAATATGTAGCACCCCTGCTAACATAAACATTACAAGCCGCCTACCAGGCAGTAAATCCAGGCGGAACAACACCATATAAGAGATAAAGAAGGACATTCTAGAGAGGGTGTGTTTTGATACAAAGTATTACCGAATAAAATTTAGGAAGACGAAGTGGATCCCTATGGAAAACCACCGAGCCCTATACTATAGGATGCAAGATTTAGGATTAAAATGGTTGAGTCCGATTGGTACAAATAGAGATGAAGTAATACAGATAATATTATTAGAACAGTTTTTAGAAGCCCTACCCCTACAAACTCGCAACTGGATTAAACAACACCCTAATGTCAATATGACCAGCGCCATAGATTTAGCATGTGTGTTTCACAGAGCTCCTGAGATCAGAATAGGACCCCAAAAGGGGCAGATCGTGGAAGGGAGAACGGGTATCTCCTCTTCCAGATCCTGACCGATGAAAAGTCCTGAGGACCCTCCTATTTTTCGAGTACCAGACAGAGAACCTAATCAAACACCCCAGTGTTATAACTGTGCAGAGTGGGGACATATTGCTCACAACTGTCCCCCCAAACTTCCTAAACCAGAGCCAATGGAGATAGGGGTCACCAGAGGCATGATATTATGTACAGCCTGAGCGGGGTCACAATATACGAAAGGAATGTTAGTAAACTGGAAGTCCACAAGAGTCTTAGTTGACTCCGGGTGCAGCCAATCAGTGATTAAAGCAGAATTAGTACCAAGGGAACAAACAAAGACAGATGAATTTGTCTCCATTTGCTGTATCCATGGGGACATGAGACATTACCCAATAGCTGAGGTTCAGATAGAATGGAAAGGACGGAAAGAACCCCTCATAGTGGGGATTATACCACATCTGGTTGAAGATATTATTATAAGAACCGATTACATCGATTTTCCTGAGCTACTAGATGATGTACGCACAAGTCAGAATACAGACTCGTGGTTAACGGAAGCTACATTTGCCCAGACCCCCATTACTTCAGGTAAGGGTAAAGCAAAACTAAGCAGGAGTGAAAAAAGCGAAAAAAAAGATTGTTCTGCATGACTAATTCTTATGATTCTTTTCATTTAACCCAAACAAAGAAACCTATCCTGGCGACCCTACAGCCTTTTCGAGTTAGTCAAAGAGAAGATTCCACATTACAACATGCTTGGGCCTCTGCTGTTACAGAGAAAACAGGACTGGTGTGTCCATATTTCCTTACTCAGAATGGTTTACTATATAGGGTTGCACAACATAATAATCAGGAAAAAAACACATCGCACCTAAGTACTACATTTAGTACATGGTCGAGTAGGGGAGAGAGAAGACGGAGGAATATCTACACTGGCGGTTTTATTGGCCTAGAGTATTTTCAGACATTCGTAAGTTCTGCGCAAAATGTCCAAAGTGTCAAGTTGTCAACCCTGGAGCAGTTAAAAGAGCCCCCTTATATCCATTGCCAGTTATTGACATCCCTTTTCCCAGGGTCGGTATGGATTTAGTAGGCCCTATAACGCCTTCTTCTAGAGAATATATGTATATTCATGTCCTTGTGGATTATGCAATAGGATATCCAGAAGCTATCCCTCTTACTAGTATGACCACCAAAAGCATAGCACATGCCATGATTGGATTTTTCTCTCGGGTAGGTTTTCCGAGAGATTGTTAACCGATCAAGGTACTCTGTTCATGTCTTGTCTAATAACTCAAATATGTCAGATATTAGGGGTGAAACACATTCACACATCTGTCTATCATCCACAGGCAGATGGATTGGTAGAGAGATATAATCGTACCATGAAAACACTAATAAAAAAGACAATATCTGACTCGGGCAGAGTCTGAAACAAAAAGCTACTGTTAGTGTTATATGCTATACGAACTCACGATCAGGCCTCAACGGGGCATAGCCCATTTGAATTAGTGTTTGCACATCAGCCCAGAACCCTATTAGATATGGCCACCAAGAGGTGGGAGGAGAAAGAAACAGATTATAAAGATATTCTTAAGTATACCCAACAGCTAAAAGATCAGATCCAAATAGTCTGGGATGATCTCCGAGTACATTTAGAGGAGGCTCAAGAGAAACAAAAGAAATATTAAAATCAAGGTACTACCTTAAGAGACTTAAAGGTAGGGGATAAGGTACTAGTACTGTTGCCCAGCTCCAAAAATAAATTATTAGCTAAATGGCAAGGACCATACAAAGTACTAGAAAGAGTGAACTGTGTTACTTACCGGCTACAAATCTCTGAAACACCAAAGAAAACACAAATCTACCACATAAATTTACTAGAAAAATGGGAAGAGACTGATAGCCAATCACCAAATTTAGACACCGGATTTTTTGTAAATAAGATAATATACCTGGAAATAAATCTATGTCCCCAACCAGATAACTCGCGTGACTGTCTTCCCCAAATTAATCCAGAGATACCGAAAGACCACCGAACAAAACTAGTGGAAGTCATATACCAGAACCAGAAACTCTTCTCTTTAACTCCTGGGAAGGCCTCCTTGATACAACATAAGATTAATACTAAAGATGGAAAAGTTGTCCGTCTTCGACCCTATCGTATTCCTGAAGCCCATGGGAAAGTGTTTGAACACAAAGTATAGAATCTGCTAAAAAAAGGTATAATTGAACCCTCTTTAAGTCCATGGTGCTCCCCAGTAGTCCTGGTCCCAAATCCGAATGGAACAGTTCGTCTTTGTATTGACTTTCGACAATTAAATAACTTGTCTGACTTCGATACATATCCAATACCAAGAGTGGACGAATTTCTCGAACAACTGGGTAAAGCCCGATATCTATCCACGTTGGACCTCACAGAAGGGTATTGGCAGATACACTTAAATCCCCAAGACAAGGAGAAAACAGCTTTTTCTACCCCCTCAGGGTTGTATCAACTTACCGTATTTCCATTCGGTCTACAAGGGGCCCCTGCCACTTTCCAACGACTAATGGATAGACTACTGCAAACCGATGTGGGATATGCTGCCGCATATTTAGACGACATTGTTATTTATAGTGAAACCTGGGGAGAACATTTACTCCATCTCTCTAAGTTTTTCCATACCATAGTAGAAGCAGGTTTAACGGCTAATCCCGACAAATGTAAGCTAGCACGAGATTCCATTGCCTATCTTGGGCATCACATAGAAAAAGGACAAATATGACCTCAGCTTGACAAAGTCGAAGCGATCCTTAAGATACCTCCACCTCAAACAAAGAAGGAAGTGCAGTCGTTTCTAGGGATGGTTGGTTATTATCGTCGCTTCATTCCTAATTATTCCACCATTGCAGCCCCCCTAACAGACCTAAAAAAGGAACAGCCTACAAGATTCAAGGGACTAACTAGAACTCAAATCAGTAGTTATAAGACACTAAAACATTATTTGACAACTAAACCAGTCTTGCGCTGCCCTGACTTTACAAAACCATTTTATTTACAAACAGAGTCATCCGATGTGGGTGTAGGAGCAGTCTTGTCACAGAAAAACGAAAGTTATATAAACAACCCCATTGTTTATATAAGCAGAAAGCTACTACCAAGAGAAAAACATTATCCCATGATTGAGAAGGAATGTTTGCCGATCAAATGGGCTATTGAAAGTTTACAGTATTACTTGCTGGGACATCAGTTTGTATTAATCACTGATCATGCTCCTCTCACTTGGTTATCCCGGAAAAAAGATACTAACTCCAGAATATTGCGGTGGTTCATGGAGCTACACCCTTTTATGTTTCAGATCCAAGATCTTCCAGGAAGTCAATTGGTCACTGTCGAATACTTATCTAGAAACCCTATAGAGGTGGGACTCGATCAGCCCTTTACTGGGGGGAGAATGTGTAACAGAGTTGCCTGGATGCCGGGCACCACTACTGGAGTGGAGGCGACAACAGAGTGCCCCGGGGGCACTCTAGAGAGACCTAGATGCTGAAGCATGCAGGCTAACCTGGATATACAGGGTTCGGAAGCATCCCACAAGTCAACAAACGGGACAGACGGAGAAGACGCGAGGGAGGAAGACGCAGAGGAGCAAGAGACAGAAGAGAAAGACACGGGGTGAGAAGCACGGCGGACACAGAGACACCAGAAGTGAAGAGCACACGGGAGCAGGGGAGGAACAAGCCCTGGGAGAAAACAAAATGACCCACGTGCCTGCATTCTGAATCCCTCTACATATTTTGTAAGAGGGAGGGGAGGAAGGAGCAGTGAGAAACAGAGGGGGACAAGAAGGGATACTTTCCACATACTTTAAAACAGTCAGAGACAGACTGATTGTGAGATAAAACAGAGAGCAGTTTATACACGGACTCATTTTAACTACTTCCTTGTTTTTTTTTGTCGGGCTGCACATTTTCGCTAGTACACCCTGCCACTATATTGAGGCCTAAGGAAGACAATACGTGTACCCAAGTAGGAACTATCCTTCACTGACCCAGGGAGTTTTCTTCTTCCTCTTTCTTCTTTTTTCTTTCCCCCACCCCCACCGGGATTATAAAAGAAAATACTCCAGACCAAAATACTTTCCTCTTGACCCTCTGTTCCTTATTTCCACTACTGCACATTCTTCTCTGGGGAACGCTGGTACCGGAATCGGAGAGTCACCTAAGAAGAAAACAGAGAGCAAGACCATTAAAGGAAGAGTCCAAAGAAGAAGTCGACTAGAGAGACACAAAAGGAGAACAGAAGAGAGAGAAAGAGAAGCAAAAAAAGGGCATAGCTCAGTTAAGAACAACATAGAAAAAAAACACAATAAGAAAAATAAAAGAAACCACAATACCATCGCCAGTTTAAGGAGTTGTCAATACGTTTATTTCCCAGCATTAACTCTGACAGGATGACCATTGACATACCCATGACAGGGCCTTTCTGATCTACCTCTAGTGAAGCAGCTAACATGCCTTCTTCCTCATCTGAACTCTCGCTCCCCCAATCATCATTTATTCCAACCTCATTGTGTAAGGGGAATTGGTGTACTGTGTAATTACTCTGATTAAATCTATGACCTGTGACCTGCTGAGGAAGCATCACCTGCTCCATTGGGGCTTGGGGTATTTGAATTTGCTGTCTAGGTACCATTTGAACTTGTGGTTGAATTTGCGGGGACTGGGGCATCTGCAAATGTGGCATTTGCATCTCTTGCATGTGCTGAAAACCTTGCATCTGATTCACATTGTTCTCATTCTTGGTCCTCTCATATTCGGAAAATAATTGATTTTGCTCGATTGGTGAACAACACCTTCCTGTGCTAACACCAGACACTCCCATTTCCAATGTCCGAGGCCTCCGCAAGCGTGATATTGCAACAATCTCTTCATCCCTTGCACATCATTCTGAGCAACCACAGTATTTAAATTAGGACTATGGTTCACATTTCCAATTCCACCATGACCTCTACCTTTTGCTTGATTCTGAAACAACACGTTTTCCTGCTGCTGCTGTTGCAGAAAACTTCCCTGTATCCCTGTTTGTGCCGCTTTAATCTACATCACCATAGCCTTCTCTTTCAGCTTTCTCTGCTTCGATTAAATCTCGTCACTACAGTACTTTGCATACTGCAATACTTCGTCAATCGGCTTTGCTTGCCAGCAAATCAAATGATTCTTAATCATCTGGTTAATCTCAGGTCTTAATCCTTCAAAAAATCTGAACACAAAATGAATCATGTCTTTCGGGCTCAATTGTCTCTGTACCACTGTAATGCTTGAATGCCTGCAACAATCTCTCATAGTATGCATGTATCAACTCCTTCGCTTCCTGGGCTGCCCTGTCTATTCTCTGCCAGTCAATATTCTTGGACGACATTCTTGTTTTCAAACATTTGGTCACTTTATAGTAATATTCTATTACGTCAGGGGATGGTACAACTGTTGCTGGATCTCTCTGAGGTTCTCTTGGTGTTCAAATCTTCCCATAAGCATTTTGCGACCTTCACAAACCTGTCTGTTTGCTGGTACCACTCTGCCGGTTTCTCTCTCAATTTGGGGTAATCATTTGTAAATGGCAGTATGTCACTTCTGCTCCAAGGGACATGGACAAAATTCCCTCCTGGAATGTCTCTCATTGGTAGACTTTTCACTGGATCCTCAACCTGCTGCACATTTGCAGTAAGATTCGCAGACTCCCTTTTCCTCTTGTCTCTTTTCTTTGCCCATCTGCCTTCCCATTTCTCTAATGCTCCCCATGTTTCAATGCTCTGAATTAATTCCCTAAGGTGAATTTTAATTGCCGGGACTCTCATGTTTTCAAAATCTTTGAGTCAAAATCTAACCTGTAGCTCCTCTTCAAACGCTTTGTTTTCTCAGTCTCTATGTCATATTTCTCTGCTAGGTCTGCTAATTTCTGATGTACTATTCCTGCTTTCTTAGTAATCAGCTTGCATAAGTAGTGCAACTATCTTTTCTGAATGTGTCAATCCTATCTAACCCCATCGTCCTTTCAATTAGGTCTTCTGCCTCTAGTCTAAGCCTGGTCAAATTCAGAGCACTTCCTCCGCTAGAATTTCCTTGAGTGCTACCCAGCTTCTCTAACCATTCAGTTAACTGCTGAGCTGTCAAACCTTGTAATGAAATGTTGTCTTTTCTTATACCTGACACTTGCTGTAGTGTTAGGTTTGGGGTCTCTGGTGACACCATGCATTGATTAGGACCTATGTATGATCTCACCTCATTATTTGAAGGAGTCCTGAAAGGACTTAAATCAATTAACGGACCTGTTCCATCAGATGCCGTCTCACTGGAGTCATCATTCTTGCACCCTCTTCGATCCTTTCCCTCGCTATCTTTGTGTTCAAGATTTTCTGCTCACTGTTTCCGTTATTTCCCTGAGCGAATAACGGTATGACTGGACCTATGCTAACTAGTACTGCCACTGCATCTGGACTTGATCAGACATTTGGGTCTCTCGGGTACATTATTCCTGTATTCTGACTTGTCAAGGAGGACATCTCTGTCTGTGATCCTGTTATAGGGGAGTATCTTGGGATCGCCTGTATCTGTATCGGGGACATCAAATTGGGGGTTGGCTCTACCTGGATCAGTATCGGCTTCTGGTAAGCTTGGCCTGTCGGCACTACTAGGTTTGTTGCTCGGTAATTTCAGGGAATATCCATCTGTGACATAGGCCTTTGAATCACTGAAGTATTGGGTCCACTGTGGCTAACCTGTATCTGGCTCTGGGTCAATTCAACTGGTATCGGGGCTGTAGGGTCTACACTGGTGCTTGAGCTTCTCTCATGTGCTGCATATGGTGGGGGACGATTTCTCAATAATTGTAAAATGAACTCATCATCATCTGACTCTTCATCGCATGTCAAAGACTTCCTAGACTCCGTGGATTTCTGCTCTCTCCCGTCTGAAGGGTAAGAATCACTCTTTCTGTTGCTCTTTTTAGCCTCATTCCCGTTCTCCTGTGTGATTGCAGGAAACAACTTAATTCCCTGCAAAGTCTCAGTTCTTCAAAATTTCTTATCACTATCCCATCTAACCTCCGCTGTTATCATCTCAGCTTTTCTCATTCTTCTCTCAAATTTCAATTGCTGTTGCTGTCTGGCTACTAGTTCCCAAATTGCTAATGTTTCAAACTGTGCTGGTCTCGGAGGAGGTTTTAAGTCATACAGTACCCTCCTCAAATTCCTTAAAATCCTCAAATTAAATGTTCCATGGGCAGGAAATGCTAAGCTTCCATCTTTCCCTGTCTCTTTGCACCATTGTTTCAGTGAAAGACATGGCACAGTACCCTACTCTTCAAATACAATATAGGCGGGCGTACCTTCTGGTGGTGTAATTTCTCCTCTTCTAGTTGGAATAAACAAATCTCCCTTTAGGGCACTCTTTATTAGCTTTGAAAAATGTCATCTTCGGTTATTTACACTACTTTCAATCAAATCAGGAAGTGACATTCAATCTCAAAATCCTTTTCGCCTATCTTCTCAACTAATTACGGTTCACTGTTGTCCACCAATCTGTTCACGACCCTTCTCACTAACCAACCTATCCTAGCCGGCTCCACTGACGTCACACTCACACGTACAGCAGCTGACAAAGTCTTTTGGCTTGCCCTCCTAAACTCAGATTCATGCAAAACTAATGCAAATATTGCGAGCACTAAGTAAAACCCAATGCACAAATGTGTCTGCTTACTACAGGTAGGTAACACAGTTGCTTCAGAAACCTTGCTAATTTTTCACTGACAGCCTTTTGCTCTAACAGAAACTCTTTCTTTCTCAGTTTCCTGATTCGCACGCAAAATTTGACCCGCAAATTTCTCTCTCAACTGGCCATTGGGTCTGTCCTGGTGCACATAGGACTCCCCAAATCTCGGTGGAAAAACTTTTCACTCATTTTAATACGTACTCTTGAGTTTGTCAACCACGCGCGGTTGACCTATTAAACCAGACAAATTACAACATAAGCCAAGTGTCTCATACACCTTTCAATACTCTGGAGTCTTAGACCACGCAGGGTCCGTATACTAACAACCACGTGGACAATTTTTGAGCACAAAGTGCCACACTGATGTGAAGTTCGATGACTTCCCTACTCTCACACTTTGGAGTACGCAAACTCCTTCAAGAACTTCATTTGGAGTACACAAACTCCCTAAACCCTCACAAACATCACAATTCACCTGCAATTTGCTTATGCTGTGCAAGCACAAAACCTATTTCATTCACTCTGTTACTAGAACGCTGAGAAGATCCTTAGACAAGGATAGGCAAGCTCCAAGGTTATGGGAAAGTCATTGTAGGTTTTTAGGACAACATTTTCTTTTCACTGTGTATCATCAAATCTGAAAATGTTAACCTTTACTAATTTCTCTTGCCAAATCTGCGACTTATTTTGATATCTTAAGGAGATTACCCATCCGACTCATTTACCATTTCTAGAAAGCAGAAAGGGACCATATGATGGGCTCTTGAGGAGACTAGCCGTCCTCACCTACTATCATTTCTAGTATGACGGCTCATAAGGAGACAAACCATGCAAAGACTCTATGATGGCACCCAAAGGAGGTCTACTCTGTTATCATTTCTAGAAAGCAAAAAGGACCTTATAATAGGCTCTTAGGAAGACTAACTATGCACCAGGCCTTATGATGGGCTCTTAAGGAGACTAACCATCCTACTCTGTTACCATTTCTGTTAGAGCATCTGTCCTTATTTGGTTTCTTATCTTTGATTTGTAAGGGGACGTATTAGAGGTTCGATGCACCTTTTGACTACACTTAGAGCGATTCCACCATAAGTTTCAAATTCAATGTCAATATCCCATCATAATCGATAAGCATCATCAATTATTCTTTGAGTCAAAAATCTTCACACACCATGACCCATTAGGCCATGAATAACCACACCTTTATGTAAAGTTAAAATGTTTATTTCCCTATATTAACAATGCTAATATCACATAAATTAGTCTTAAAACCAAATGACACACATACAAAAACAACACTAGTTGACCAAACCTTCTAAAGAATCTCAATTTACCTAGAGCATTTATCACTAAACATTTGAGAGTTACAGTACAAATTAAAAGTAAGAATAACAATAAAAATAGCATACATCAAGGTTCAGCAAATGAGCAACATCAATGGTTATTAAGAGCAACCTGTTACCATCTCAGAATTTCCCTTACTAACCTTCTGATTAGAATAACATGTTTGGGCTTCACGCAAAACAATTTAGTCAACATAAATTTGGAAAACATCTATCTATGGCTCTATCAAAATAGTGGCTGATGCCTAGAAACAAAAGACAAACAAGAACAATAGCATTTGGTTATACCTCTCCTCAGCATGGATCAGCAAGCCGCGATTATCTTTGTCAATTGGAAATCAGTTCAGTCAGCATCAGCAACGGGCCATGAAAGGGAATGGTTCAGAACCGGGGACTCTAAGCTATCCGAACCATTAGGAAATCTATATCTAGGGGATCAGCATTCAGCATCAGAAGTCTAAGTAATAAATTTAAAGATAGAATCCTCTCTCTCAGGAAAATCAAAACCAGAATGAGCACACCTCTCTCTGTGCAGTCAGGCCAAATTAAAATCGTCTAAAGAACTTGCCACATTGCCATTGGTCAAAGAATCATACATTTACAATTAGTCCAATAAGGATTAATTCCCAAATCTAAGATATAACTAAACTGTCTTTCACCTGTTGATGATTGGCTCCTCTTCACCTGTTCCCACTGTCAGGCTCGTCGGGTAACATTTTTGTACCATCTGTATTTCAGCCAGGGCATCCATTGTTAGCTCCTGGGAACGTCGCTGTCTCACGCATTATACTATTCATTGTATCATCTACTAGTACAAGATCGTCTAGCAAGTAGTTCTCATGAGAAAATCAAAGACATCTGCTAACGTTTGGTCAACACATTGGAGAACAATACGTGAATTTATTTCTCTAGTCATACATTCCCATGAAATTTATTTAAACAGTACAGCTTAACATGAGGCTGTGCAAACTAGGCTCAAACTTCCCTAACTTAAGGCCTATAATTATTAAAGCAAATACCTAATGCAAAATCATTAATATATCATTCTGCTACATTTTCTTAACGCAGATACTTCAATTAATATTAATAAGCCTTTAATAAAGACACTTCGTGATTAGTGGCGGCCACTCAAGTGGGCACATTTTCCAAGTTGCACATTATTTCTATGTTAATCAAATTCTATGCAGATTCAAATTTCAAAGTAGATTAATATTTATTAGTAAAAATTAGGTGTTCACAGTAACAGTGCATCCCTTGCCCCATCTTTGGTCTGTGGCTCTGTCATTGCCACCTGATTGATCTTTGGCTCTGTTAACAAGCCTGACAAGGCAACTGGTCAAACGCAGCACCTGTTTGGATCTTCCAAAGGGCGTGATCCTCATGCGCCACTGGGGTATCAAAAAGCTTGTGGTTTGCAGACCCGCTGAGGAAGTGGAAGAAGTCCCACAATGTCTGGGAACCTCATGGTTTGCAGCTTCTGCTACTCAAGTGAATTTGGTGAAATGATATCAGAGATCAAGAGTTCTCTTTAGTTGGAAAGTAATACACTCATTGATTAGTGAGTTTGTGTTTGTGTAATAATGTGGATGGAGGGGTGAGTTAATGCAAGAATGTTGGTAGATAAAAGAATGCACAAGTGCAAGGGCGAGTGAGTGAGTGCATGGATAACTGAAGATGACTATTAGATAAGTAAATGCACTGAAGGGTACTTTCAGTTATCAGCCAGGCCAATTACCTTTCTGAATGCTTGTTCAAAACATGCATTAGCAATGCGAAATGTTTGGTAATAGTTTGGGTGACTGTGTGTGTTGCTCTCAACTGTCCTAGAAAGAACATACCACAATGAACCAACCTCTTGGCCAACGATATTAGGAATCTAAGAGCGTGTCCCTTTGAACAGACTGCATTAGCAGAGTTAAACTATAGCAGAAAAGGGAGTCATGGAATGAAGTTTGTGTTGAAACTTAAAAGGCATAAACAGCAAAATATTACATTACAATACTTTTGATAATGGGCAAGTAGTTTTGGTGCAGCCTAAGAAAGCTCTTGGCAGGGAAGTACAATGTTAATCTCACAGGGTGTGTCCAAAGCTACAGCAAACAGGAGGAAATAATTTTTGGATCTTCGTCCACAACTTCGTGACTTGGGAGCTCGTTTTGGATTATTCCATCTGTGTTTGTTCAAAGCGACATATCAAAATAAGACTACTTCATATACCTCTCCTGCAGCTCTTCGTGATTTTCTAAGACTACTTTCTACAAACCGTATGGAGACAGCTGCCCCCTCTACACGTTGACTATAAACGTTTCTTAATCTATTATGCCCTTGTTTATTGTTCTTTACCAATACGATATAGGTGATGGTTCTTCCTATGCAGTTTATACAGTATACTATATCGATGTGACTACAGGCCCTCTTTGTTAAAGTATTGTTTTCTTTTCACAGGTTCCTGGTGTTCTATAATCATGAGTTTTGCTCGTAACTTTTGTCTGTTGATGCGTTCCGTTCATCACCCCTCCCCTATTGTTCATTCATCTCAGGTATGTTTTTGCAGTCGCCTTTATTTGACATATACTGTCTCTTCTTTTTTTAAAAATATTTTCCATCTTTTTTCTTGTTGTTTTCCCTTTATTCTTCTCTCTTTTTGTTTTTCCAGTTTTCCTTTCCCCTATATGTACTTTCAGTTATTTATAGTACAAGACCTTTCGTGTATATATATATGGTTATGTGGCGTGAATTTCAAAGTTATTTCTTGGAATGTTAAAGGATTTATTAACCCAATTAAAAGGCAGAGAATTTTATCTCATTTAGCTAAATATAATCCAGACTTGGTTCTTTTACAAGAGACCCATTTGACGGATTCTGAAGCTCTGAAACTTAAAAGACGTTGGGTGGGCAATGTTTTTATTTCTCCTTCATCTACAAAGAAAAATGGTGTAATTGTGCTCTGCCATAACAAATTATCAGTTAAGGTTATTTTGCAAGACTCGGATTCCGATGGTAGATGGTTCTTTGTGAGGCTAAGTATTAATGGGATTATAGTGACTGTTGGTAATATTTATTGTCCTAATAACTCAGATTATCTTTTTGGCCTAATATTACTAAACAATGTTTGCATTATAATGATGATTTTTTTCTTCTTGGAGGGGATTGCAATCAAATTATTGATCCTTTTATAGATAGGGATTTTTCATTTTATTCTCCACCACATGGTTCCTTATCTAGACTTGACCATATTTTTGTTTCTAAATCCCTATTCCAAAATCTTATTAACTCCTCTATTGAACCTATGGATGGTAATATCTGATCATGCTCCAGTCATCACAGATTTTGACTTACTCCCGGTGCATCCCAAGTCCAATAGGTGGCGATTTAATCATTCTTTGTTGTTTGATTCTAAATTTTCCACTTCCTTTGTTACATTTGCGGAGGAATTTTTCCGATTTAATGAGGATTCTCTTGTTTCTCCGCAATTGTTATGGGATCCATTTAAGGCTGCGGCTCATGGTCATATAATAAATTTTGTCTCTAATAAAAAGAAAACTTTTAATGCCCAGCATCAATCTCTGCTTCTCAAAATTAAACGGTTAGAACATCAATATTATTCTTCCTCCTCTAATTTTAATCTACAAGAATTTATTCGAGCATAAATGCAATTTAACAAAATCTCAACGGATAATGCCTCCTCTTTTCTTCTACGTAGTGGTGCCCGTTATTATGGTGGTCAAAATAGGTCGGGGAAACTTCTGGCTAATTATTTAAAAGTACAAAAGCAACGCCATACTGTGAAGCCTTGAGTTACAGATACTGGTAAGTCCCTTTTTAAAGATGAAGATATCTTAGCTGAATTTGTTAATTATTACCAGACACTTTAAACTCCTGAGTCAGTCCCGACCTCCTTGCAGATTGATGATTATTTAAAGAACATTCCAAACCCTAATAAGACGCTTGTTGATGCTACTTCACTTGAAGTAGATATTTCTTTGTTAGAAATTTTTAAAGCCCTTCAATCTCTGAAAAAAAAGGTAAAACTCCTGGTCCGGATGGATTTTCAGTGGAATTTTTTCTATCTTTTTCTGATATTTTACTTCCCAAACTTTTTCAGCTTTTTCAATTCTTCATGGGTTCTTGTTGTATGGGGGGAACATTTCAGGAAGCTTTGATTTGCTTAATTCCAAAAGAGTGTAAGGACCATACTTTCTGTAAAACATATAGACCAATCTCTCTTCTCAATACAGATTATAAAATCTTTGTTAAATTATTAGTTTTACGTCTTGATACTCTTTTACCTGCGCTGAAACAGGTTTTGTTAAAGGTAGACTTGCTTCTGACAACTCACGAACATTCTTCAATGTACTCAGCAAAGGTCCCACTCTTTCGTACTCTTTAGCAGCATTTTCATAGATGCTGAGAAAGCGTTTGATTGGTTAGATGGGTCTTTTTTATTAAAAGCTTTAGCCTGGCATGGTTTAGGGCCTCATTTCATTTCTTTTATCTCTTTGCTTTATCAAACCCCAATGGCATTGATATTGGTAAATGGGAGATTGTCCAGAGACTTGATATTACGCTGAGGTGTACGTTAAGGGTGTCCGCTCTCCCCACTCCTATTTATTCTAGCTCTAGAGCCCTTTCTATCCTGTATTAGTAATAACATTAAAATTGAGGGTTTTCCATTACGGTGAGAAACACTTAAAATTAATGGCATATGCAGATGATATACTTTTATATATCTCAAATCCTGAACTCTCGATTCCATTTCTACTTCAGGAGATTGAAGACTTTTCTTTGATTTCAGGTTATAAGATTTTTGGATAAAACTGAAATCCTTCCTCTAACAAAATGTTGCTTTAGATCATCGTTTGATATTACTGGCTTTTACTGGAATTCTTCCAAGATTAAATATTTAGGTATTTAGTTCACCTCATCCATTAAAAAGTCCATTAAGGTAAATATCTCAGATGCATTAGAGAAGGTTGATAAATCGATTTTGTCATGGAATCCCTTATTTTTATCTTGGCGGGGTCGTCTTGACTCTATCAAAATGATGATTTCTCCTAACATTTTATATATACTATCCATGATTCCGCTTTCTCTACCTGCTACTTTTTTTAAACAATTGGACTCCAGATTGTCTAAATTTCTTTGGAACAATAAGAAATCTAGAATTTCTCTTAGTCATCTTCGCCATTCTAAACAGGAGGGAGGAGCTAATTTTCCTGATTTCAGACTATATCACACATCCTTTTGTCTGCGTCAAGCTTCTAGATGGATCTCCCTGTCAGGTTCTATGTTTACTCCCTTATGGTTGGATATTGAATGCTCTTTTCTTCTGCCTTTTTCCCCTCGTGAGGTGGTATTCTTTTCTTATAATAATTTGCTTATCTCCTCCCCGCTTCTTAAACATACTTGTGCTCTTCTGCGTTCTCACTATTCACCTCCATCCATTGGCACAAACCATTTTTTTCATTTTTGCTGAGGCTGAGCAGCATCGAGAAAAAACATTGGCAAAGCCAATAGATTTACATTTGCAGTCATATAACGAGGCCTCTTGGCTTTGCCCATGGACATCAATTCACCGAAATGCCAGGGGTAGCAGATGTGACATCATGCGCCCTTTACGTCCACCGTCACTCACACACACATACTTACACATACACACAAATTCACACTTGGACACACATTCTCTCACATAAACACAGTCTCACTCGCCTGCGTGCACACACCATACATTTGAAAGCATTTGTGTTTACCTCAGCTGCCATGGAAGGGCATAATCCATCTAATTGTACCCCATTTTTATTACACTAATAGTGAATAATATTTTATTATTCAATATTATTGTAATAAAAATTGACAGAAAACAAAGAGAGTTGCCACTGTGTTCCTGGCACTGAATTTGCCACCTCTGAAGCTTCGATCGCAAAGACAGTGCCAGGGGTCGCAAAGGGCAAGCCAGAGGTCGCAATTGCAACCGCTAGCAACCCCTAAATGGCATCCATGGCTTTGCCATTGCTCTCTCTTATAACTTGAGGTCTTGGAGACATTGTATGTTGTCTGGAATGAGACCTAAAAAAAGGCTTTATTACGAGTGGTAGTCTGCCACCACCTTGTAAGAGTCTGCCCTCCCCTACATCCTACCTCGGTGGAGCACATAGTGTAAACTAACAAATATTTCAGATGGTTTGATGATTCCGAAAACCCAGGAAAACTTGGTTTACTTTTGCTGTTGGCTTGTTTACTTACCAAAATATGCAGTCACTAGGGGCCATATGTACGAACACTTTTTTCCATAGACACAGAATGGGTAAAAACCTTTGCTACATCTGGCCCTAGGTGTGAACAGTACCTAGCACACCATCAGCCAGTTCTCCAGTATTGTCCTTCTCTGTGTAACACTTGCTTATTGGTAGTGGATGAATATATAGTACATATTATTTTATTATATGAATAATGTTTTACGCTGAATTGAATAGATTTTTATGACTACTTGATTTTGTTTTCTCAAGGATATTTTTTGCATCTCTTTTTCCAGTCAAGCAATTGGGTTGAATGAACAGTACATACCAAATGTTTCTCGTTTAATTGTTACTGTTTTTATGATGTGTATTTTGTTTTCTGGATCTATCTATCAGATCAAAGAAAATTGATTGATTAATTATGCATATGCATGGAATGTTTTGCAGAGCCATGGCATATCATTAAAACTGTGGTAACGAATGTGTACTGCTTGCACTGCTGTCAACGTTTTCTTCTTCGTAGCTTTCTGTGTGTACTATACACTGCACAAATAGTACACAATGGATGTAAAATTGTTTACAGAAACAGTGAACAATAGATTTTCGACAGGCACCAACACAAGAAAACTCTTCCACGTGTGCCCTGTTGTTTGTTTCCACAGGTGTTACACGATTCCAAACATCCTGGCAGGAGCAACAACGACATTTGAGTGCAATGGAATGGTCGGCCGCTATGTGAACATCATTGTGCCCGGCAGATGGGAGTATTTCACGCCGTGCGAAGTGCAAGTCTTTGCGTTCCCTGTGGAGAAGCTGAGCTGCATCGGCAGTGGCTAATTTAAGCCGGTGGATTCCGGTGCTCGATACCAGCACTTCATTTCCAACTCCAGCACTAATCACAGTCTACCACAAGGTGGCACTGTGTGTCTAATTTTGAGATGAGCACAACAACAGTGTTTAGTAATTCAATATATATTAAAAAAGAATAATAACTGCCCCCCACACCATTCTTGTAGCTTCTGGTGGCTGAAATAGTCTGAATTATCATCAATGTTACTAGTGATGTTGGTAATGTCATTGGCAACACTGGCAGAGGCAATAGCAGGTGGTGGGTGCAGTGTCTTCTGAGAAGGGCCCTGGCATTTTCTTGTGTTTTTTTACAAATTAAACACTGTACTGGACTGAGCAGAGACCTGCAGCTTTATCCTAAGACGTCACCAGAGTGAAAAAGCAGATACTGACTGGCGTCTCCTGATCTTTCAAGGGCAGATTAGGAAAAATCGTAAATGTGTTTAAAAATAATAGGTCTATTCATTCATTAAAGACTGATTTGGAGAGATGTGTGATTGTAGATTTGTTTTAATTAGCTGACACTCGACTTAGGAACAAGAAGGGCCAATGTTTTGGAGGAATTGGCAGTCTTTCTTGTTTGGTAAAATATAGGGCATTCTATTTTATCATTGGATATTCTGTTTTTTAAACTTAGCGTGGGGTTGTCATATTTTGTTTGACTTCCTAAGCCAGTGCAGTGACATAGTCCAGCTGTGACTACCTTTTCTTCATTGGAAGGCAGTTCGACCACCTGATAATACATGAACCCTGCTCTGGATTTTTTTTGCAGTTTCATATGGCGCAAACCCGACCCAAAGGTATTGGAGCACTTTACATAAGCAGGTACATGAGTACTTTACACAAGACCACATTCATATTTTTTAGGCACAGAAAGATTAAGGCCCATATTTATGAAAAATGAAGCACAACAGTGCTAGGGCAGTTGTGTGTCAAATTTTTTTACACGAGCTAACGCCATTCCTTAGTGCCATTCGTGCGACATATTTGAAAAAAGAAGCACCATGGCGCTGAGGAATGGTTAGTGTCAATAAAACATTACACTAGCCAGTGCTGGATGGCGTTAGAAAAAAATGGCACTAGTGGGCCAAAAATGACGGTAAACAGATTAGTGGCAAATGACGCATGTCCAATATGGATAGGAAACATTACCACAGCCACAATGTCCAACACAGGGGACCATTGTCCCCACGTCAACCCCACAGAACCAGTGCCAGCTGGGGGGGCACATGTAAGTGGCCCCCAGTGGCATATAACAGTTAAGCATGTATACTTACCTAGGATGGGCTCCCTCCACTTGTAGTGTCCCTGTGGTATGGGTGGTGATGATGCTAGGGGTAGGGATGGGCCCTTATGTGCCTAAAATAGTGACACCATGGTGTACTCCATGGTGTTTCCCTTAGAAAATGTGCTTAGCATCACTTTAACGCCTGGTCTGACCAGGCGTTAACATTTGATGCTAATAGGCCTTAGCATCATTTTTTGGGTCCGCTTCCTGGGTGTGCGTGGTTTTAGCGTAGGAAGGTAAATATGGCGCTGAAGGGCTAACATCATTTTTTTGAAGGGATCGCCTACGTTGCATACCAATTTGAGGTATGGTGAGTTGGCGCTTCCAAAAAATGACGCTAATTCTGATATTTTGACGCTAGATGGGTCTAGCCTCAACATATAAATATAGAGTTGAGTTAGCACTGCTTTAGTTTTAAAAACAATTATGCTAAGGTAGACCAACGTTTCATAAATATGGGCCTAAGTGATATGCTCAGAATCACTGGATTTTGAGCCTCTGCAAGACGCATGCCTGGTTTCCTAGTTCCAAAGTCAGCATCTCTGGCCATTAGGCTCCATTCCCTTTTTGTGAGATATGAAGGTCCTGGGTTGCATCACTGAACCTCAGCTCTTCATTGAGTGGGTGGAGGGGTAGACTAGATGTGCTAATGGACACCTGTTGCACCTGCAGTGTCAGGAATCCAGATCTACTGTGAGCTCCGTGAACAGGCTTTGGGTCCTGGGGGGGGAAGGGTCTAGAAGCGAGAGTTTAGGTGGGAGATGTATGTTTACAAGCCCGGACACAAGTAACCCATAACTGCCAATTGTATAGGCAATTTGAGTGATAAATCCTTATAAAAAAATAATTGTATACCTTATTAGCTGCAAAGAAACGATAAAATGTGGTGCGATATCTTGTTAGGCAAATGCATTCATACAAAGATGAGCGGATATAATGCACTGACAACATGCTTGTCACTAAAACGTCAACTATACATGACACACCACACTCCTCAGCTCACTCTTCCCATCATCCCTCCTTATCCCATGGTGAGTAGGAGTCATACTCAAAGTGTGTGGCTCTACCAAGACACAGCTATTTAAAAATCGAAATGCCATCAAAGAATAAAATGACAGTTACATAAAACTTAGATATGAGAAACAAGGAAGGCAACACACTGATTGCACAACAAGTGAAACTTGAAATATATAAAGCCAGAATGCATTTGGCTATGATTCCTCAGTGATAAACAGTTCAAAATTGTGGAACAACTCCTCAAATTGCAGGCCCCCCTCAATGATCTCATTGCAGCCGGTAAATTCTTTCTATTTACGTCCTCAACAGGGGAAAGCGCCTGGTGCTAACAACTGAAGTTTCCCACCAATGGTTCATGGGCAACTATTGCCTGGACCTCTCTGTATACAACCTTCACCTGTGACTAGGCGGAGGACGCAAAAATACAAAGCGCTTAACATCAAGGCACTGCATAACGCACCGTCCTTGCCAGGGTACCTGTGGCCCGCTCCCCCCCATCACTAATAAACTCCAGTGAACCCAGGGGAGGGCTGAAAGGACGAGAGCTACCAGCACATCGGACCCCCTTCAAGCCCACAAATTCATTATCTCATCAAGGGGACAAAGTGGAAGATTTGCCCAATTTCTCCTGTAGCCCTGCTATCTTCTGATCAAATGTCCAGCCTCCGCTGTAGGAGAGGGCGGGAAGGCATTATTTCCGAAGCAGCCCCCACCACAGAGTCGGTATTGCTGGAAGTGCCTTCTGTTACATGGTTGCAGAACAATGAGACTGCTATTCCAGGCTCCAATGTTTCTAAATCCCTGCTGCTGCGGCACCCTCAGATGACAATACCAAACACTCCGAATCAAACGGCCATCCTGGAGGTGAATCCCTGGCGCTTGCATAACACCCTTGGCAAAGCAAATGCACATGAAAGTGCTCAAACATCAAGGCCAAGAGACAAAGGCAAATAGAAAACACTTCTACCAACCACAGTAGGTCCATTGTGTAGGGCCATGTGGTTTGACCGCTGGCAATGTCTATGCTGGTGAGCAAGGTTCCAGCGACAAAGAAACTGGGATTCATCAAAAGGACAAAAGCCCCAAGATCTTTCTGGTACTTAGCACAGCTGGCATCTGTTAATGTCAAAAAGACAGGCCAAAGTCTAAGGCGGCTGTAATAAAGGATGAGGTCTTCTCTGAAAGTGAATTTAAGTTCTCCTTAATAGTACAGGGTCTTTTCAAGATGACCACGAGGGTCACTGCTATTGCTGGCTCACGTCTACTTTGTTGCTCTGGCACTCTGGGTGTTTTTTCACCCTTGGAGTCTCCACTGCTCCACTCATAGGCAGCTCCCAGGTTCCAGGTTGGACACCTCTGCTGGCATGCACTACTGGACTTGTGTACCAGGGTGGAAGGGGCAGCTCTTAAGTTTCTGGGTGGACATGTCAGCTGGGTATCGAACGCTGTGCTGGTGTACCAGTGTGGAATGGGTAGGAGCGAGGTTACATGGTGGACATCTCAGCGAGTCATGCTCTGCTGGTTTCGTGTAGAAGTGCGGCATGCGAAGTTCCAAGATTACACAGTGTGCTTGTCGCACGGCATGCACTGCTAGGCTGGTGTACTAGTGTGGAATGGGCATCTCCAAGGTTCCATGGTGGACACATCATCTGCATGCACTGCTGGGCTGGTAGACTAGGGTGGAATGGGCATCTCCAAGGTTCCATGGTGGACACATCATCTGCATGCACTGCTGGGCTGGTAGACTAGTGTGGAATGGGCATCTCCAAGGTTCCATGGTGGACACATCATCTGCATGCACTGCTGGGCTGGTAGACTAGGGTGGAATGGGCATCTCCAAGGTTCCATGGTGGACACATCATCTGCATGCACTGCTGGGCTGGTAGACTAGGGTGGAATGGGCATCTCCAAGGTTCCATGGTGGACACATCATCTGCATGCACTGCTGGGCTGGTAGACTAGTGTGGAATGGGCAGCTCTTAGTAATCATGCAAGCACCTGCAGGTAATCAAAGCGTAAGTAGGTCTTTTAAGGTGACTTTGAGGCTTGGGCCTGGCCTAAGAGAATGGGGCCAGTGACTTATTTCTTTATTTTAACTGTTTTAAATCGCCTTTGGATAAGCAAGCACAGATTGAAACACAGTTTGGGACATACTAATTGTCTACAGTGATATCCTGGACTTCAAGCATTACAAGCGGCCAAATGACATACTGTAAATGTTAGGTGTTGTGACAGTCCAGTGCCGATGAATAGAGAAATGTAACAATGAAGTCAAGAGTCATCAACATTAAAGCTTCACACAAAAAGCAAGAAGACATAATTAAATGTGGTACAGAAATTGGCGGCGGCATTAGAATATCAGTCCTCTCAGTGCTCTCCATCCAGTCGACAGAGCCCACCCCACCACAGGAAAACAATCTGGATCCTTACCCTGCCGCACCATTCAGGGGCGGCCAGTGGAATGTCAGCAGGTCAGGTAGTTGCTATGGTCCGCCTGTGGGGCCCCCCGGATCGGTCTGAGTCCCCCATCTAGGGAGGAAGAGCACTCCAACTCGCTTGAGTCCCAAATCCCTGATTCAGGTAAGATCAAGTCCAGTCTACCCAGGCCTAGGGGTATGGACCCCTGGGCCTTCCAATACTTGTGAAATGGGGCAAATGACCTTTCAAACTTCGCCTTTTTATCTCATATTAACTTAAGGCGCTCAATTTCTCCATAGTATATATAGACCAAACCTTGACTTATTTTGAGGGGTGTTCTCAATACTGGTATAAGTGAGTAATCCCCTATTTCATTCCACCATATTTTAATGAAGATTCCTTTGGGGTAAGTCCTCAAGAGGCTAGAGTGCACATCGAGGGCACAGTAGCCCAGTGTTGAATGCGTTGTTTCTGTGCAATTCCCATTTTCGTCTCGTTTCGTTGGTGGTGAGATACTTGCCCCTTTTGTACAGCTCTCCTAGTGTTGCAGTGGCATTATTGAACCACTTCCGGAAACCCCCATCATTGAGCCCCAGCAAAACATCTTGGTTATTAAGGATAGGAGACATCGGGGAGGGTTAAAATGTGGTTTCTTCCATTCTAACACTGGCATTCCAGTGGCGAAAGGTGATAGACGTGGAGTCGAGGAGATCATCTTGATGCCTCATCTACAGGCAGAGCCAGGGGTCTATGGGGGCAGTACTAGGGAAGAAACCAAACTCTACTCAAACCCACAGCTTCTCGCTCCATGGCTCAGACAATGAAGCGGCCGGAGCTGTGCCACTCTGATACAGCAGTCAGCTAGTGTGAACCCCTGGCCTCTCTCGTGGGGACTTCTGTATAACTATTCCTGGCCACTCTAGGGTGCTCATCTACAAGCCCCTTGTGTCGCCGTAGCATCTTTTTTTTTTACGCTACATTGGCGCAAAACAGTCTCCCACCCAGCGCCATATTTACAAACTGGTACAATGTCATCTTTGCACCAGTTTGGTTTATATACTAATGTGCCACATTACACCTGCACCAGGTACAATGTTTGCAAGGGAGGCGTCCCCCACAGGGAGGCTCAAAACATTGATGCAGTGAAATCTACAAGATTTCACTGCGCCATTCTAGCATAATTTTTTAACTCGTGGACAGGGCAGGCGTTAAACTGATGCAGAGCTCTTTTAAATGGTCTCCCGAAGCTTTGCTGGACTAGTGTCAAAACGTGTGATGCCATCCAGCAGAGCACCACAACTGTGTCACATATTTTGACACAGTTGTGCTAACAAGTGCCATGATGCGTTGTATTATAAATACAGTGCTACTATGGTGTCTGTAGTGGGCCGCAGGGCGATGCAAGGAAACTGGCGCATTGGAGCCGATGCACCAGCTCCTTGTAAATGAGGTCCTAGGTGTTTTGCCTACCCAGGTAAAGGCTAGTAATCGATTCTGCATAGAATGCAGCGCCTACCTTGGAAACAGAAGGAAATGTTTGAGAGACATACAACAACGTGGGTAGGAAATTTATTTTCATGCAAACTATTCATCCAAACCAGAAAATCTCGGCCCATATTTATACTTTTTGACGCTAAACTGCGTTAACGCAGTTTAGCGTCAAAAAATTTAGCGCCGTCTAACGCCATTCTGAAGCGCCATGCGGGCGTCGTATTTATGGAATGGCGTTAGCCGGCGCTAGCAGACCGGCGCTGCCTGGTGTGCGTGGAAAAAAACCACGTAGACCAGGCAGCGCCGGTGTAGGGGGAAAATGGCGTTAGGGCGTCTTAAAATGGGGCAAGTCAGGTTGAGGCAAAAAAATCGCCTCAACCCGATTTGCGCCATTTTTTTACGACGCCCAGACGCCATTTAAATGACTCCTGTCTTAGTAAAGACAGGAGTCATGCCCCCTTGCCCAATGGCCATGCCCAGGGGACTTATGTCCCCTGGGCATGGTCATTGGGCATAGTGGCATGTAGGGGGGCACAAATAAGGCCCCCCTATGCCACAACAAAAATATTTTTAAAAAATAAAAAATTATACTTACCTGAATGTCCCTGGGGTGGGTCCCTCCATCCTTGGGGGTCCTCCTGGGGTGGGCAAGGGTGGTCCCTGGGGGCATGGGAGGGCACCTGTGGGCTCATTTTGAGCTCACAGGCCCCTTAACGCATGCCCTGAGCAGGCGTTAAAAAGTGGCGCAAATGCGGGGTTTTTTGACCCGCCCACTCCCGGGCGTGATTTTTGCCCGGGAGTATAAATACGACGCATTTGCGTCGCCGTCATTTTTTTAGACGGGAACGCCTTCCTTGCATCTCATTAACGCAAGGAAGGCGTTCACGCAAAAAAATGACGCAATTTGCCCATACTTTGGCGCTAGACGCGTCTAACGCCAAAGTATAAATATGGCGTTAGTTTTGCGCCGAATTAGCGTCGAAAAAAACGACGCAAATTCGGCGCAAACGAAGTATAAATACGGGCCCTCATGTCTACCCTATCGATATCAATTTCAGTTCTTTATTTTGGCGAGTTACGACCATAAAAGTACATGTGAAAATATTGATTTAATTCATTACGTATATGTAGAAGTAATTGAAAATGTAAAGTGCTAAATGAAAGCTATGATGGAAAGGATGATTTACTCAAATGATATAGGGATGCCAAAGATAATTACTATCAGGTGGACTTCCGCAACACATGCCTGTCACCAAAATCCTCAAGTGTTGGCCTGCTAGGTTCACAGGGCAGTTTGGATCAACCTCGTGGACCATCATATTGTTAATCGTTGGGAATGAGTTCCTTTTCTGAATAGTTGTGTGTAATATTTCATATAATCTACTATTATACACCAGTGTCCAGTTCATTCAAAACATTCATAAAAACACGTATTTGCGCTTGTGTAATTGACAATTAAACGATCCTACTGTAGGTACATTGCTGTTGCACGTTAATTCATACAATAATTCTCAAGCAATAACAGTACTTGTCCACTCGGATATGGAATTTCATTCAGGGAGCTACTGGTATGTATAATTGGGTCCCATGTGACTCCCACTTCTTTTTGTATTCAGATACTAGTTTAAGAACTATGGCCCTCATTACAACCCTGGCAGTCGGTGATAAAGCAGCGGTAATACCGCCAACAGGCCAGTGGTAACAAAATTTGAATTATGACCATGGCGGAAAACGCTCAGACAGACAGCCACTTTAACACACCGACCGCCACGGCGGTATCAACAAGCACCGCAGCGGTAACCGCCAACAGCCAGACGGAAGACAATGTACTGCCCACACTATTACGACAGGCCTATCTGCCACCTTTTCTGGGGCAGTACCAACAACATCAAAAGCACGGCGGAAACAGAACACAGAAGTCAAAGGACTAACCTCTGGCGACTCAGGGAACAACCATGACGCCACGGAGCCCGAGTTGCACATATTTCCTATGCTCGTCTACCTTTTCCTGCATTATGAACACCAACGCCGGCGAAGACGACCACAGTGAGTACTGCCGCCTAGCACACAGGGCCGTGGCAGTGCTGGCAGTGGTGGGGCAGGCTCCAGCCCATCCCCTGCAACCTCGGTTGGCTGCCAACTGGGGCTGCTGCTGCTGCAGTGTTGCTGGTGGCGGTGCTGGTGGCGGTGCTGGTGGCGGTGCTGGCAGTGGTGGGGGCAAGCTCCAGCCCATCCCCTGCAGCCTCGGACGGCTGCCCACTGGGGCTGCTGCTGCTGGCAGTGGTGCTGGTGGCAGTGCTGGCAGTGGTGGGGGCAGGCTCAAGTCCTTCCCCTTCAACCTCGGACGGCTGCCCACTGGGGGTGCTGGCAGTGGTTCTGGTGGCGGTGCTGGCAGTGGTGGGGGAAGGCTCTAGCCCTTCCCCTGCAGCCTCGGACGGCTGCCCACTGGGGCCGCTGCTGCTGGCAGTGGTGCTGGTGGCGGTGTTGGTGGCGGTGCTGGCAGTGGTGGGGAGAGGCTCCAGCCCTACCATTGAAAGCCTCAGACGGCAGAACCACCATGTTTGCTGGTGGGGGCTCCGAATGAGTCCCAGCACCAGGCCTCCTGTCCTTCCTGCCTGCAGGCCCCTTGCCCTTCCCTGTCGCAGCTGTTGGTGCCACCTTGCCCTTCCTAGACGCTGCTGGTGGTGCCTCCTTGCCCTTCCCTGTCGCAGCTGCTGGTGCCACCTTGCCCTTCCTAGACGCTGCTGGTGGTGCCTCCTTGCCCTTCCCTGTCTCAGCTGCTGATGCCTCCTTCCCCTTTCTTGATGCACCTGGTGCAGGCACACTTTCATTGCTGCTGGCTGGTGCCCGGGATCCTCTCCCACCTGCAGTAGCTGTCAACACTACTATGGCCGTTGACTGGGTGGCTGAGGTGCTTGTCTGGGTTCTGACCACTCTGGACTGATGTGAAGGACAGGCAGTGGGGAATGGTAGGGAAGAGGTCAAGGGTGGAGAGGAAAAGCTTCTTAGGGACATTGGGATGGGAAGAGGGTGAAGGTTTGGGAGAGGTGGAAGAGGAAGTGGTTGTAGGAGGTGTCGGTCTGCTGTGTTTGGGTGCAGGTGCATGGGTTGGATACTGTTGTGAGGTGGATGGCTGTTTGGTGTTTGAGTGCTTGTGTTTGTGTACTTTGGGAGGAGGGGGCACAGATACAGTGGGAGAGGACACAGGGGACGTGTGAATGGATGTGGGGGTGGTGACTGCCAGTGAGGGGTGTGTAGTTATAGGCGTGATGGAGGTAGTGGATGAGGATGTAGTGCATACAGGTGTGAGTGGAGACGGTACTGGGAGGAAGGTGGAGAACAAGGAGGAGGGGGCCACAGTGGAGGCAGTGGATGTTGGAATGTCTGCATCTGGATGATGTTTGTGTGAATGCCTGTGGGATGATGTGTGGTGCTTGTGTTTGCCTGAGCCACTCCTGTGTGTTGTCCTGGGTGCATGTTGGTCTGCCTGTGTGCTTGGGATAGGTTGGGGTTGAGGAGAATGGGACTGGGTAGAGGAAGTTGGAGGGGGGAGGCTAGAAACAGGGACAATGGCTGCCATCAGACAGGAGGCCAGAGCCTGGATTGATCTCTGTTGGGCCGCCAAGCCAGAGTGAATGCCCTCCAGGTATGCATTTGTTTGTTGCAAATGGGCTGCCAGCCTCTCGATGACATTCACAATGGTTGACTGCCCAACAGAGATGGATCACAGGAGGTCAATAGCCTCCTCACTCAGGGCAGCAGGGCTATCTGGTGTAGGGCCTGAGGTTCCTGGGGCGAAGCAGATGCCCACCCACCTGGGTGAGCGGGCACAGGACACACGCTGAGGGGCTGCTGGGAGGGCAGTGCTGGTACGGGGTGGCAGCTGTACCTGTAGTTGGGATTGCCACAGAGGTGTCCACCACCACCAGGGAGCTTCCATCGGAGGAGGTATCACTGTCCAAACTGTCCCCTCCTGTCTTTGCCGTGGTGCTTACCTCACCCTCCGTCCCTATGGTGCCATCACCGTTGGTGGATTCGGCCTCCTGGACCATGTGGGATGCAGCTCCCTCCTTCGCCGGTGCCTCTGCTCCTCCACCAGATGATGCTAATGCACAGAAGGACAGGGTGACAAAATATAAAGGGGGGAGAGACAAAGGATACACTTGGGCAGTGGCGGCAACAACACCATTGTTGACGTACACGACACACACACACACAGGGAACAGCCCTACGCATTAGGCAATGCACTAGTCACCAGGCCATGGACAGAAATACCTAATGCCAGTAGCAGCATACCTGAGACCCACAGACCCCTGCCCAGTAGTGGATGCCTACTAGCTTGGTTGGAGGTGGTTCACATCATACCCTGCCCAACATGGGACCTACCCTGCAATGTCCAGCCTGGCTTAGAGGCACCCACAGGCCCACATCCCCCACCCGGAGACCCCTCCACCACGCGCAAGTAGTACATTGGGGAACTGTACTCACCCCCTTGTGGCTGCTGTGATGCCCTCAAGCGCCCATCCAGCTCCGGATAGGCCACCGCCAGTATGCGGGCCATCAGGATGGCCAGAGTTTGACAGGCACCCCTTCCTCGTTGGGAGGCCATCCCCAGCTGGGCCTCTGCTGTCTTCCATGCCCAGCGTATCAGGTCCTCCCACCGTTTGTGACAGTGGGTGCTCTGCCTGCCATAGACCCCCAGGGTCCGCACATTCTTGGGGATGGCACGCCATATACCCTTTTTCTGATGGGCTCTGACCTGCAGATAAATACACAAAGAAAAAGGTATCAGTCAGACCGTCCGGCCTGTTACACTCATGTCCCACCATAGCCCTCAAATCCACTCATGCACAGATATTGCCCACCATACATGCAGCACACTGCCCAGGACCCTTCCACCAACCCCTCCTTACATGAGTCCCTCACACACAGCACTCCATACATTCATGCCCCATTCATCGTGCTCACAGTGTACTCACCTGTTGGTCTGGAGGCCCATGCAGCATCCGGTACTGGGGTAGGACCCCATCCACCAGTCTCTCTAACTCTGCTGCAGTGAAGGCAGGGGCCCTTTCCCCAGTAACACGAGCCATGGTCGGTTCCAGAAACAGGTCACAGCAGCACATGCAGTGTAGGTCCTCTCCTGTTGAAGGTCAGGTAGCAAGTGAGTGAACAGATAGAAAAAGGCGGTCACGTCCGTGGTGGTGCGTACCATCACTGCTGGCGTACATCACTATTGGCCACTGTACCCATAGGGCCCAATGTTAACCAATGAGGAGTTGCATGGCGGTACTCGACTGCCTCCCGCAATGGCACACAACGTCAGCGGAATTACCTCATTTCTACATGTCCCTCCATTCAGGTCAGGTGGACGCCATTTCAGGGGGGGGGGGGGGCGGGCCATGGCACCTAACTGTGTCACAGTACACATATGCACCATTTGGGCCTATACAACAATATACTGTTACAGTCACAACGTGCAATGCAGTGTAGTGTTTGGAAATGTGGAATACTGACCAGCAGCTCACAGTTTTGCCCCCTAGATTACAACCGCTGCGGATGAATTGGAGACATCCCCCCGTGTACAGACCCCTGCTGGACTGGCAACTATGGAGGACAGGCACATCATCCTCACCTATAGATTTGACAGGGCCACAATCACAGAGCTGTGTGCCCAATTGGAGCCTGACCTGATATCTGCTATCCGTCAGCCCACAGGGATCCCCCCTCTTGTGCAAGTCCTATCTGTGCTCCATTTTTTTGTCAACTTGCTCCTTCCAAGTGACAGTGGGCTTGGCAGCAGGAATGTCACAGCCAACGTTCTCAAAAGTGCTGACCAGAGTGTTGTCTGCCCTGAAAAAAACACATGCGCAGCTATATCGTATTCCCCCAGGTGGAGGATTTGGCCACAGTGAAAAATGACTTCTATACAATGGGACATATACCCAACATTATTGGGGCTATTGATGGTACACATATTGCATTTGTCCCCGAGAAATGAACAAGTGTTCAGGAATAGAAAGAGCTTTCACTCGATGAATGTACAGATAGTGTGCCTGGCGGACCAGTACATCTCCCATGTCAATACAAAGTATCCTGAGTCTGTGCATGATGCCATTATCCTGAGGAATAGCAGCATCCCACTTGTGATGGCTCATCTCCAGAGATACAGGGTGTGGGTAATAGGTGAGCCCTGGTTCCCACCCAGTGGATGTTGGTGTATGGGTATGATGTGGGCCCTAAGGGTAAGTGTGTGGCTAACAGTTGTCCCTCGATATTTGCAGGTAATTCTGGTTACCCCAACCTCTCATGGCTACTGCCCCTGTGAAGAATGCCAGGACAAGGGCAGAGGAACATTACAATGAGGCACATGAGGGACAAGAAGGATTATCAAGAGGACCTTTGGCCTCCTGGAGGCCAGGTTTCGTTGCCTCCATCTAACTGGTGGATCCCTGTACTATTCACCCAAGAAGGTCTGCCAGATCATCGTGGCATGCTGTATGTTGCACAACCTTGCCTTGGGACGCCATATGCCTTTTCTGCAGGAGGATGAGGCTGGAGATGGCCGTTTGGCAGCAGTGGACCCTGTGCAGAGTGAAGATGAGGAGGCAGAGGATGAGGATGAGGACAACAGAAGAGCAATAATACGACAATACTTCCAGTGACACACAGGTAAGACACTGTAACTTCACTTTACAATGACAGTTTTGTGTTTGACATTGTACATGGCAGGCTGATTTTCCCACTTCAATGGCCACTTACTGTACCCTTTGGCATCTCTATTTTCAGATATTTTCAAAGCCAGTCTGGCTCCTGGTGTGTTGACTGCAGCCTACTACAGTTCATTCCTATGTATACATTACTGTATAGTTGCATTGCAGTGTTTAAAGCTTGTTAAACAAATACATAGTTCAATCATTTGCCAGACTCCATGCTTGTATTTTGTAAATGGTGTTTATTTAAGTACCAATAAGTAGAGGGAGATGTGCAGTGGGCAAGGGGATTAGTGGAGGAATGTCCAGGATAGAGTCCAGTCTATTTGAATCACAGGTGCATTGTTCAAGGTGGCATAGGAAGTGGAGCAATGGCAGTTCAAGGTGGACAGGTTGACAGAGTGGGACACAAGGGTGACAATCAGGAGAGTCTTATTTCCTGGTGGGGGTCTTGGCAATAGTCTCTGGCTTCTGCCTGGATCACAGGGTCCATTTGCGGGGTGGTTCTCCTTCTGCAGGGGGAGGGGTGCTGGTGGCCTGTTGGTCCTGTGTCGGGGCCTCCTGTCCACTAGCAGCAGTGGAGGTGGCGGGCTATTCATCAGTGTGGCTAGTGGTAGGAGCCCACTTGGTGTGCCACTGCCTCCCTCATCTGTTGGCCATGTCTGCCAGCACCTCTGCAATGGTGACCAGGGTGGTGTTGATGTCCTTCAAGTCCTCCCTGATCCTCAGGTACTGTCCCTCCTGCAGTCGCTGTGTCTCCTGCAACTTGTCCAGTATCTGGCCCATCGTCTCCTGGGAATGGTGGCATTCTCCCAGGATCCCTGCAAGTGCCTCCTGGAGAGTCGGTTCCCTGGGCCTTCTCCTTCCCCTGGTGCACAGCAGTCCTCCCAGCTTTCCTGTTGCCCTGTGCCTCTGTCCCCTGAACCGTGTGCCCACTACCACTGAGCCCAGGTCCCTGATTGTCCTGTGTTTGTGGGGTGTCCTGGGGTCCCTGTAGTGGTGGATACACTGCTGATTGACGTGTCCTGGGGACAGAGGTATGGGTCAGCTGGGTGGGGACTGTGGTGGTGTTTCCTAAGGGGGGAGGCTCCGTGGTGGTGTGAGAGTGTGCCTGGGTAACCAACTGTCGGGAGGTCCCTGATGGGCCAGGTTGGTCATCCAGATCCAGGCGTACAGAGCTGCTGTCATCACTGTGGGCCTCTTCTGGGGGGGGACTGGATGTTGCTGGCACCTCCTCTCTATGGTGACGTTGGGTGGGGGACCTGTGGGGATGTAAATGCAGTGTTATTGTTTCTGCGTGTGACATCTTGTGCATGGGTGTGTTGCTCACCATGGTGGTTATTGCCCTGGCAGCTTTGCCTTGTGTGGTAGTTATTTGGTGGGCTTGGTGATTGTCTCTAGTGCATGCTTTTGTGATGGGTGACCATGCATGTCTGTGATGGGGGTCCGTTCACTTGTGTTACGTGCAGGGCTTGGTATTGGGATGGGTGGGTTGTGATGGTGGGGTGTGTGTGAGGTGGTGGAGTGATGGGAGTGAGGGTACAGGTGGGGGTTTGTGATGGCATGCAGGTAGGGGGGATGTTAGTGGCTTACCAGAGTCTAATCCTCCTGCTACTCCTGCCAAGCCCTCAGGATGCATGATTGCCAAGACTTGCTCCTCCCTTGTTGTTAGTTGTGAGGGAGGAGGTGGGGGTCCACTACCAGTCCTCTGTACTGCTATTTGGTATCCTGCTACCACAGAACGCACCTTCCCCCGTAGGCCATTCCACCTCTTCCTGATGTCATCCCTTGTTCTGGGGTGCTGTCCCACGGCATTGACCCTGTCCACTATTCTCTGCCATAGCCCCATCTTCCTAGCGATGGATGTCTGTTGCACCTGTGATCCGAATAGCTGTGGCTCTACCCGGATGATTTCCTCAACCATGGCCCTTAGCTCCTCCTCTGAGAACCTGGGGTGTCTTTGTGGTGCCGTGGGTGTAGTGTGAGTGGTGTGTGTGAGAGTGTGTGGGGTGATGTGTTGGGGTGTGTGCTGTAAGGTGCGTGGATGGTGTATGGGTGATGGTGTTATGTGGCTCTGGTTCTGTGGGTGCTCTTGGTTTATCTCTTTCAGTTGGCAATTGTTTGTATTGTTAAAGGGTTGTGGGTAATGTGGGTGTGTGTTTTATAGTGGTGTGGGTGTGGTGTGTGTATGTGTGTCAGGTGTGTGTAGTTTGAATTGTCCAATGTGGTGTTGTTTTGTATGTGTGTGTGTATTTTGAGCGTGGCGGTATGTACCACCAATGATTTACTGCAGTTGAATGCCCGCCGCGGTGTTTCGTGGGTAATAATGCTGTGGGCATAGTTCTGTTGGCGTAACAGTGTGGGTTTTGCTTCCACCAGTTTATCACTGACCTTTGGGCTGGTGGACTTGTGTGTGTGGCTGTGTAGTGGAGGATTGCTATGTGTGTGTCATAATATGGGTAGCGGTAATCCGCTGCGCTGGTAGTATGTTGGCGGCAGTCAGCATGGCGGTAAGCGGGACTTACCGCCAATGCCATAATGAGGGCCTATGTCTTGATGGCAGCCAGAGTCTCTAATTTATTTCTGTGCTAGTGATCCCTTATAAGTGTCTAGTATTTCATTTAGTACGGACAAGACTAACAAAGTGCCTTGGTCGTGAAATCATAGGGTTTATTTAACATATTATGGAAAACATTAATCTGTCACTTCAGACCATAGTTCACTGTGTCTATAGCGCCATGAGGCTCAGAAATGTAGCCCAAGCCTCTTTGGATTGGTCCACACTGTGAGGAGGAATTTACTGACAGAAACAAACTGCAATTGGGCTGGTGTCTGTATTTAAGATCCTCAAAGATGTGGCATAATGTCTAAGAGCCACATTGTGGCACAGCAGCTTTTGCCACTTGTTTCTAGCCCCTTTGCATCTTGGGCGCAAAATTAATACTTGTCCCATGGATTCTGATGCATGCATTCTCCACAGGTTTCTTTGTGGGCATGGCCAGGTTTCCACTTGGACATGTGGGTTACTCAGTAGGGTGCCCAGTCTAACTAAAAAACCTTCTTGCCTGCCATGGTACAGTGTTGTCCATATTTTGTTTGAGATGAGGGATTGGCTTGTGGTTGAGGATGTTACCAGTTAGGCTATTTGGTTTCGCAGTCCAACTGTAGTTTGTTTGAATGTAATTCCATTCAGCGTTCTGTACCTTTTGCTTCATTTGGTGTTTGATGATTTGTGGGTTATCCCACAGGTATTGGTATCCTCGCCTGTGTAGCCATAATGACACTAGAGGATGGAGGTTGAGCTTGGTATTTCCAGTACCTCGTTTAAGCCATCATTGTGGGAGGCCAGGATTTTCATTGACCAGGGCCGAACCCATTGCCACAACGGCCTTAAAGCTGCTTTATCCCGACCCTCCTAAGCCCATCATAGTACAGGGGTGGCACAGGAGTACTCTGGATATATTAAACAAGGATCTTATAAACTGGCTCTCTCTGGTCATCGAAGAATTTAAATTGCACATCCCCCATATTTGTTTATCTCTACAATGTAGCTGCTAGAGCCTGAGCATGGTAGCCCTCTCTTACAGCTGATGTAGGCCTTGGTGTGGGGTCTTTGTATCTCTCTAGGGATACTGATTGCACTGCTCTTTTCTAATTGTGATTTTCAGTAATAGGATTTATCAGTTCAGATTCCTAAATAGTCATATTACTCCTCTCTGAAAATGTAAAATCTTCCTTGAAGGATGGATTTGTAGGGGTTGAATAGCATATACTTGGTCTTATTTGTCCTAACCTCAAATCCCCTTAAGTCGCAGAAGTCGGCAAACTTGTTTAGAAGATTCTGAAAACACATTGGGGTCTTTGACAGTAAGAGAATGTCGTCTGGAAATAGTAGGGACAGTAGTGCCCTACCATCCAGTTTCAAGGATGCAATCAGATAAGACATCCAGAGCATTATTAATATACAGAGAGAACAGGATGGGGGCCAGGATGCACCCCTGTCTCACACCTCTGTCTATGGGCATGCATTGCAGGAGTTCCCCCCCACTCCTTCAACGTACTACGACATGTTGTTACGTAGTCTTAGCAATATATTTAATAGATGGTATAGTATGCCTATAAACACAAGGGCTGTCCATAAAAGATGTCTTGGCACGAGGTCAAAGGCTGCCTGTAGGTCTACATAAGCCACATATATATGGTCTTGTTGAAACAGCATGTATTTCCATACAAACAGTGAAAATCTGAAAGTTTGATCAATCATGCTCATTCTGGACCTAAATCCTGTCTGCAGGGGGGATGCGGCCTGTGCCCTGTTTAGCCAGCTCAGAAGTTTATTTAAAATCTGTCTTCAAAAGACTTTCTGCAAGTTGCCAATAAGGCAGTTATGGCGATAGTTGCCGCGATCACTCCTATCTCCCTTTTAAAATATGGCCACTATTTCTGCATGGTGCCAAGAATGGGGTATATTTTCACCTTGCATTGTCCTGTTGGATATCAAGTTTATGTATGAGCCCCATATATTGACTTCTGATCATAGGCGGTCTCCATGGACCTTGTCCTGCAGCTTTTCCAAATTGGAAGGATTCTGTAGCCTCGGTGGCCTCTTATAATGAGAAGAAATTCACGCCAGCTTCCACAAGGCCATCATTTTCTTGCCTACTTGAGGTGTTACTGGTAGAATATGGGAGGTGAGGGTACTCTGTGTATAAATCTGTGAAGTCTTTTACCCACTCACTAGACTGCATGACATGTTCCAGTGGGTTGATAGCTGAGAGACTGCTGTGTGTGATTATCTGCCAAAACCCTGTTGCATCCTTCCGCTTGTGGCCTCGAGTAGGTCTAGCCAGTTTGTGTCCTGCCAGTTCTGTTTACCTGTCCTCAAAAATCTTTTGTGATTATTCCTAGCATCCTTAATTGCCTCAAGGCAGTGTGAATTAATACCTGCTATTAATAAGGTTTTGGAATTGTGGTCCTCTTTTCAGGATCTCGGTGTTGAATTATTAGTAATGTGCTCTGCTGGTTGACAGACTTTGGTGCATATGGTGCCTAATTCCTGAAACAGTGTTTTATGAGGGTCACCAGTGGGTAACTTATCTTTGCAGATGGGCCCGGAATGTCATTACATTTGTTTTGGATAGAGGTCATTGATTTCTGGTCAGCTGTGAGTTTGTGCCATTTTATGCAGCTCCCATTACTACCTATTGAGAGACACGCCTTTGATATTTTTTGGGTCAGTTACTAGGTCCTACAGCATCTTTTTCATGATCTCTGTCTGCCCATCAATATAAGTCCTTGTACAACATGTCTAGCAGCGGTAGTATGTTCACACGGTCCACGCAGGATTGCTGGGCGGGGGTAAGTATGCTTAAATAGGCTAGGGAGCGCATGTCAATTTGAAGCCTGTAATCTGTTCTCGTAACTAGTTTTAAAGCCGGGGACTATAGTGAAGTCTTCTACTTTCGAACGAGCAGGGGGTGTGACACCCGCTGATCAGCTAGCACCACAATATATGGTCCGCGAAGAGGACCTGTTTGTAAGTGGCACCATCCACTTCAATGCCTCGGATCAATGGGTTAGACTTGATCCTGGAGGCCAGGTGCTCAATGGCTAGTGCAGATACACTGGGGGAGAGAGGGCAGCCTTGTCTTGTTCCTCTGTATCATGTTATTAATTGTCCCATTGCAGAGTGAATGCACCGCTTTTTTATGTTCAGGCCCAAAGGGGTCTTGTACAGGAACGTGAAAGTGTATTACCAATCGAGTCAATTGAAAGCCTTTCCAGCTTCTGAGGAGAGCAGGTTTTTCAGAGGCCTGGCAAAGGTCGAGAGTCAGTCGTCTGTTATCCCTATCCTGTCTCCCTAGCACAAAGCCAAATTGAGATGGACGTATTATACCCAGTCATATTTTTTTCCAGCCTTTTAAAGAAATATTTTTGAGTCAATATTTATTAAGGCTATAGGCCTGTAGGAAGTGCATAGTTCGGGGTCTTTATTCGGTGTGAGAATCGAAGTAGTCTCTGAGTCCATCACCGATTCTGAGATTTTTCCCGAGTACAGGAACAAACGGAATACACATAAGTCCTAAATGCTTTATAGAAGGGGCTATCTCTGAATTAGATCGCTGCAAGGTACACCTCCTGGCCAGTGTGTACTGTAAGTGGGCATCATATATAGGGATATATATAATGTTATTGGGAAATTTGGAGCATTTCCTCCATTGTGAAAACTTTAGTGCCTGTAGGATATTTAATACATCTAATTAAGCTTCTACGTGTTATTGCTTTGATTTTGTAAGCTAAAAGGATGTCAGTTTTTTCACCTTTTTCAAAGTGTGTCTGTTTTGTTCTCAAGAGTTTCCTAGATGATTCCCCCATGATTAGTTGTTCCTATTCCCCGCTTGTCTTCTGAAGAGCCCAATAGTCTCTCCTAGAGCTGATGTTCTCATACTTCTTCTTAAGTTATGCAATTTCTGTCTTCATGGTCGGTATGGTATGGGCTATTAACTCCTCTTGTATATCCACCTTGGCCAAGTCCCAGTGGTCACGAGCAAGGTGTCATGTTTGTTGTTATCCCTGAAATAACTGCAGATTGCCTCCCTCATGGAACCTCGAATCAGCAGATCCCATAAAAGCCATTTGGTTCATGAGCAGTGTTGGAATGCAGGGATGGGGCAAGGACGTCCCACCTAGTGAACCAACACCGGGGCATGGTCGGACAGGATCTGTGTCTCTGCTGCTCTCGGGGGATGGTGGGGTCGAGTGTCTCTGAGTAAAAAACATATCTATTCCCATGGATGTCTTAGGGACATTGGAGTAAAATGTGTATTCCCTGTCCATCTCATGTAATTTTCCTCAGCTGTCAGCTAGGGCAAATTCCCTAATGCCCTCCTCTAGTGGTCTAGGTAGTTTAGGACAATTCTTCCTGTCTCAAGATCTGTCAAGGGTCTGGTTCATCATGATGTTAAAGTCTCTAGCTAATGTCAAAATCCTCTTGAGTAAGTGTGCCAGATTCTCCATCACTTCTTGAACAAACTGTCAGCCTGATTTATGAAAAGTTAGCACCACCTTTGCGTCTTTTTTTACTCAAAAGCAATGCAAACTTACAAAATATAAATATTTATTAATATATAATTATATTTTGTAAGTTTGCACCGCTTTTGCATCAAAAAATGACGCAAAGGCAGCATTAACTTTTCATAAATCAGGCCCATAGTTTGTTGTTAGATGGGGCATATATACAGACAAGGGTCACCAGGGATCCCTCTAATCTTCCCTTCAATATTATTAGGCGTCCCTCAGAATTCACATGTGTAGCCCCTGTTTGGAAGTGTACCTGCCGTTTTAAAAAGTATTGCGACCCCTTTGGCTCTTTGTTTCCTGGGAGAATGGTACTGCGGGGGTACAGTGGGGATTATAAAAAATGAACATTCTGTAAGAGAATATGAGTTTCTTGAAGCAATGCTACCTTGATCTCTTTATGTTGTAGCCACTTCGGGAGGGTTTCCCTCTTTGGAGGGGTATTCAGGCCCTGGGTGTTCAGCATAGTTATGTAAAGCACAGACATACTTTATCCTATGTGGGTCTATGAAGTGTGTCTCACCTAAAGCAAAGAATAAACCTCTCTACAGTGGGGCGTGTGCTTGTGTAATGTGCTGAAATGTGTTGGAGGTGGACATGGATTAATGTACCCCTGACCTGCTTTCCCAATCCTCACTAGAGAAAATGAAAACAGCACAAGGAATGAGAGAAGGAAGAATTCCGTGAGAGTTGGGTACATTTTCCTCTTTGTGATAGTAACAATGCAAAGACATCAGGACATCAGGGGTGAGGTTCTTCTACCGTTGGATATAGGAGAAGACCCTCTGCATCCAGTTGAGTACTGTGTTCATGTCCACCAGTAGACTTAGTACATCGCGGGAGAAGGAGCAAATGTGGGCCTCAAGATCACCATCCCGAATGGTCAGTTTAATACCTCTAATCCAAAGATTACTGTGTCATGAGCGATTCTCTCCAATATTGATTTTCCATATCCTGGCTTGTTGCTCCTGCTTGAATAAGGCTACTCTCGAAGAGTGTGTCCTGCTCGTAGTCATGCTCAGCAAGCGCTCGCTCAAATGTTCCACCGGGTGTCTCATTTTTGGATATAGTGGTCTAGGTCACTAATTGTTTTGTTAATGTCCTGACCCAATGACAACAGTTCCTTTCTGAACACCTGCATCAAGTCATGGAAATAAGCTTTGGTGAGTGAGGTAGAGATCTCTTCTTCATGGGGTTAACTAATAAACAAGATGCCATTTGGTGGAGTTGTATCCTGTTTTTGAGGGAAGAAGGTTTCTTTAATGTTGGTACCTTTGGCCCATTTGTGTTTGACTATGGCCGTGTTGGCAAGGTCTCTGTCTGGAATGTGCAGTAGTGTGAATCTGGGTTTTCAGAGTGACCATAGGTTTTGCACAGATATTAATATTCCACGAGGGGCTAATGGTACGAAAAACTTAAGGATGTAGGTAGGAGGGCCAGGCAAACTCTGCTGGATGCTCCAAGGGTGCAGTTCACTTTTCAGTGGGGTCAGAGGCAAAGAAGCGTAACTGTTAGTGAACTCTACTCTTGTCAGTCACTTTTCTGTCCCTAAAACCTGGTCAGCACAGGTCTAAATGCCCTTTTTTCCTAGTCTCACTGAACTTCCACCAGTGGTTTATTGTGTGGTGGAGACAGAAGCCACATTTTCACAAGTGTGAGGGGTGCCCTCCTTGGAGCATCCTCAGCACCTGTGGCTGTTCTCTGGGTGAGAGG